>NW_011888885.1:1036424-1141732 GCF_000151845.1 Pteropus vampyrus | reverse complement strand
GCTCACTCATTCGCTTGCTCTCCTCTCTCCTTTCTCCTTCCTTCAAAACATTTCCCCTAAGTCAAAACATTCATTAATACAGCAAGATTAACATAATTTGCATGAACAATAATTCAGTCATTTGAAATGAAGAATCTGTAAGGAAAGGAATATGCAATTGTTAAAGTCCATAAAAACTTACTTCTTCTGCCACTCAGAAAACCATGAGAGTGCACCTTTGGATTTTTATTGATTCTCAGTTTTTAAACTAAATCACCTAAAATACAATAGCCCTCCTTAAAATTCTCAACTCATCAAGTTAATAGTGAAGCAAGAGGTCTCCCAACTTTACCACCTATAGGTATATCTATGCTTTCATCTTCTCATCATTAAAATGAGACGAATAATAGCTACCTCATGAAGTTTTCGTGGGATGGGACAATGTATATAAAGTGCTTAACACGGTACCTGACACATAATACATGCTCAATAAATGTTAGCCATTATTATTTTCAAGGAGTTGTTAAAAATAAACAATTAGTCTTGGAAAGGCATAGTTTAATATTTGTCAGCCTTGTCATCAAGGTAGTAACAGCTTTATAAAGTGGATAACCATCAAATCAACAAACCACAACACCAACACTATTAATTAATAGTGGGTCTATCAACAAATATTTGAGAACTTATCCTACTAATTCAACATTAAAAAATAATTTGTATGCACTCAGACAAAGAGGCTTTTCAGAAAACTAAAAGGCTGGAGGCAGAGCTGCTGTTTGGGATGCCTGAGCTCTGATTCTGCTTCCTGAATCTATGACCTAGAAATTGATTTATATATTTTCAATTAATCTATATCTAAAAAATAAAAATATTTTGATGTCTGAGATATTCTTTAAGGTACATGTACACACACGCATGCATGTGTGTGCATACCCACATATAACTTTAGTCTTAGAACAAAAAATTTTATTTTGTCAGAAGTCAACCAGTACAAAATCATAAGAATTTAAAAAATGTATTTCCAGTGGTTTGAAATGTCCTAAACTGGTCAAATATTTTTTCTAAATTCTAAAAGCAGTTGGTTCAAGAAATCTTTCTCCTACAGTATTATTTCTGGGCCTATAATAAGAAGATACCTCAAATATCAGAGTAGATACAGTGTTTTATGGTATATCATTGAAAGTCAGATTAATTCAGAGAAGGGAGTGTGAGATTTTGAATAAAACAGACGAGTTTAAATTCTGGCTCATTATTGCTGAGTTATATTACATTTCTCTCAATGATAATATTTTTCTTACTTTAACAAGATTAGGTTTTTTTTTTCAGGATATTGATTGAATTTTTCTCATTTACCATAATGATTTCTGAGAGATAAGACCCAATAGTTTTATTTACCAACAGTCTTGGGAGATCTTGAGAAAGCAGGGCAGACATACCCATGAAAGAAAATGCATCTTGAAAAGAAGAGAGATGACAGGCCGACTTTTCATTCTGTGTGGTTTCTGGCTGTATATATAGGCTTCATGGCACCTTCTTTCCCCAAGAAATTTTCTCATTTTTCAGTGACTCAGCCATTTTAATACTTTTACCTAAATTCGGAAAAAAGAATGATGCTCTGTATAGCATCGGGATTTGTTAATTTCTCTTGGATAGTTTTCAAGCTTTGGGTCTTCCAACTCACTTTCTCCATTAGCTATTTCCTGAGATCAGTCATCTATTCTGCATCTCTGTAATGTTCATGAGAACTCCTTGCTCTATGGTAACCTGTAATAGCTTATAGGTAGGTTTTACAGGTATCCATGTATATTTTCCCCAGTGTGGTACAGAGATAAGAACATAAGAAAGAGGTTAGATAATACACTGGGAGCATTGAACCAGTGCAGAGTAACCAGTGAGAAATTTCTAGTAACTGGGTAGTGAAGAAATTTCAGGGAAAACCATGTGTAATATTTACGTATAATTATTAACAATGGTGCAGTATGTGCTACAATTTCCCTAAACTTTCAGCAAAGCTTAATAGGCCCCATACAGCCTGTGTCAGTGGAGTGTAGAATAAAGGACATGGAAGTGAAGAGTGGTAGCCTGTTCCACGCGGACCACTGCCACCTCCGACTGTTTCCCACCGGGGCCCACAAAGAGTTATAAGTGTTATATAAAGAGGGAACAGTTTCCAGAGTTAAGTAGTGACCTGAGAGAAAGGAAGCTGAGGCCCAAGTTGAGAATGGCACAGAGCAGATGCAGCCTAAAACATAAGACACTCCCGCCTTTCCAAGTTAGGTCAACAGCACAAGAGGCTGAATCTAGATTATGCCAATGGTACCTAGTAATCACCCACTAGATAATACTGATCTTGTCCCATACTAAAAATGGGGATCACAAGAACACCTACCTCATATGGTTGTTGTGAAGATTAATTGAGATTAAGAAAGTGAAAGCTTTTTATAAAGTATAAAATTATCAGTGATTAGCATTACACAATCTTGTGGCTGTATTTTTACTCTGTTCTGTTAGACCATAGATTTCTCTAAGACAGAGATGATCTTCTCTCTTCCTTTGCTCCTTCTGCCCTTCTCCAGGCACTCTTCTGTGGAGCCCCCAACACATGCTACAGGCATTCTCTACACCTTGCTTGCATTCATTCTTTCTTTGGTTCTCTTAAAATATGGTTTTGGCTTAGAGTACAGTTTTGGCTTAAATTGCCGCCCTGTGACATCCTGATTCTCATTTTATTTTAGAGCATTTAGCTGATTCCTATTGTGATTGAATTAAGTATTCTGATTCTGATTCTTAGAATATATGTAATGTTAGTGTTCGGGGTTTGAGAAGGGCCCGTGCAAATCTAAGAGATAGTCTGGAGCTGAAATGATAGGTGAGTTATCCACCTGGGGACTTTTCCGCTGCTCATAGAAGGTGTCACATATCACAAGATACTAAGAGCCCCAGTGAAGAAGGTCATATCAGTGGATGAAAACCCTGATTGATAAATTTATAGGCTAGCTCCTTTCTGTGCTATGGATCATATCCTACTGCCTATTTTAAGAAGTGGGTTGGCAAAGACAAACAGGGCTATATGAGGAAAGGATTATGAAAGATGTTGCTTTGTATGGTACTGAACCTACGTAAACCCTGTGAGAACTGACTCATGTAAAATCATTTCTAGACCCCACACTGTGCTGTGTGATGAAGGCTGGCATCATGAGGTCCGTGAAGAACTCTGTGATTCTGCAGATTTTATGTTACCCTAAGACTCCAGTGGTCACAGCCACTGACTGGGAGGACCCTACCCTGGTCAACATTAATCATTCCACTTCCTGTGATCGCATGTAAGTTACAGGAGGTGAAAAGGAAGCTGTGGGCTGACATTGTCTCTCTAAGGGCTGTGACACACATCACTGTCAGGATGGAAATTGTATGTTAATCCTTAAACATTAAAAGCTCCTCAAAATAAAGAGGAAGATGAGCCAGATGGCCATATAGCTGGCTTCAGAGAGCATCTGTGAATGGAAAGATGACATTTGTACACAGAAGAGATATACTATGATAGAGAAGGCAGGGTAGGGGTCAGGGAGATAGTCTCATACCTTGTAGGATGTTTAGCAGCAACCCTGGTCTCTACTTACTAGATGCCAGTGGCATCCTTTCCCCTGTTGTGACAACCCAAAGTATCTTTAGACACTGTCATTGTGTCCTAGGGGAACAAAATTATCCCTAGTGAGATTCTCTGCCTGAGGGTGTGGTCTTCATTCACATAATCAAAGCTGGTGCACCAACACCATATCTGCATTCCAGTTCATGGGGTGAAGGAAGGAGAAAAAGTGAAAAGCAGGCAATTTCCTTTTAAGAAGGTGTTGTAGAAGTTGCACATAGTGGTTAAGTTTATATTCCCTCTGGTAGAACATGGTCACATGGCAACAGTAAGCTGTAGGGGAAGGAAGCCTGAGAAACTTGGTGGCACTCTAAAAATCAGAGGAGTTCTATTTCTAAAAAGTATTAGGGGAATATGAATAATGAGGGGAGCAATTAGTAGTTTCATTACCCTTACAGAATTATTCTAGAGTTAAAGATGATAATTCACCTAAAGTGCCTAGAATAGTGTCAAACATAGTGAATGCTCAATGAAAATGTGTTCTGCTTTCTCTCCTGCCTCTCTACCTTCAAGCGACTGGCACTGTGTCTCTTTAGACTGAGATTTGGTCTTAAATTTGGTAAATACATACTAGTAATAATAACTCTCCTTTATAAGCCGTGCGTCTGGCTAATATTGGGACTATAGACCACTCGCAATATCCTTTATGCCCTTTTTCTTTCAGGCTTTTACTGACTTCTTTCTTTTGCCTCCAGTGGCCTTGCCACCAACATCATCTCCCATGAGCATGCACATGTATGGACCCCTAAGTGATGCTTCTTGGAGGTCTAGTTTTGAAATGAACAACAACTGGGTATTGATCCTCA
Source organism: Pteropus vampyrus (assembly GCF_000151845.1). NCBI lineage: Eukaryota > Metazoa > Chordata > Mammalia > Chiroptera > Pteropodidae > Pteropus > Pteropus vampyrus. The sequence continues at coordinate 1,137,301 of NW_011888885.1, read as the reverse complement.
TCTGTAAATAGGCATAGTGGTGTCTACTTGACAGAGTTGTCATGAATTAATCACAAGAATGTTTTAAGCCTCTATTATTTGTCTGGTCTCTTAAACATTATTTAAACAGACAAACAAACAAACAAACAAAAAACCTTTTCTTTCCTCTATAGGTTCTGAAATAGTATCTCAATTTTATAGAAAAAAATATCTGTGGCTAGGGAAGGTAAATTTGTTTGCCTAAGGTTATATTTACATACAGTACTAGAAGGAGGAAGAGATGGGATTTGAACTCAGGTCTACTCTGACAACAAAATCGGGTCCCTTGACAATAACAAAGGTTTTCTTTTTTGAGCACATATTACTCAAGAGGCTCTAAACTACTTCTGTCACTTAGAGAAGTCTTATATGTAGACTGACAGAATGTGGGAAAACAGCTTTCCCCAGAAGGAGACTACAGCACAGAATGGACTGTCCTCTGCCCTGGAGAGGGTAGTAATGTGGGAAGTGACATCTGGGGCTTCTGTGGCCACTGACCATCTTCCCTGTGCCTGGCTTCCCTACCAAAAGCACGGCCTTGCGTGCTAAGCTTATCACTGGGATCCTGGCACTCTCAGAGGGGCCGGCCCATGCCTGACTTCCTCTTCCTCTGCCTGCAGCTAGTTGCGCAAGCTGCTGACCTAGATGGAAAGCACTGCATTTCATGAGAATGAAATAAGTACATTGGATAAGAGCTCCTCGTTTCCTGCCATCAGCTTTACTTCATTTTCGGGAATGGCCTTGCTAACCTATGATTTCAAAGGATTCCAAAGAATTTTGGAGTCCAGCAATCAGTTTTACTGGTAGTTTCTTTTCTTCTGGGTATCTTGAAGTAACATGTTCCTTTGTGTGTGTGTGTGTGTGTGTGTGTGTGTGTGTGTGTGTGTGTGTACGCGCGCGTGTGCATGTGTGCATTTACGGATGCAGTATTGGGGAATTCTATGTTCTATATGTGCCAAGGTGCCTTATAATATATCAGAACAGCTGTGGTGTAATGTAAGGAGCATAATACATGGTGTCAGAAAACCTAGATTCGAGTCCTAAGCTTCTTACCTGCAATGTGACCTGGGGGATTTTTCTGGGTCTTAGCTTTCCCAAATGGAAAATAAAGCTAATAAACTCTACTTTGTAAGGCTGCTGAGGAATTTAATGATATTACAGGTGGATGGCAGTGTGCTGTAGTGGAAAGAGGCCTGAGTTCAAATTCAGAATCTCTCTCTAAAAAGCCACATGAATCAGGACAACTCACTAAACTCTGTCCCTCAGTTCCTGCATCATTAAAATGGGAGTCATGATGATACCTCCACCTAGATATGTGTGGGTGAAATGAGACATCTGTGAATCCTCTAATATAGTCCCTGGCACACAGCAGTAATGCAGCATATGCTGCTTTCCTTCTAGCCTTTCTTCAGTCATCATGTGAAAACTCATTATAAATGTCCAAGCAGTGTGCCAATAAAAGGCGATACTATAACATGGTAGTCACCAAAGTAAGTGATACGACTCATTTTATGGGGGTTAGTAAAAGATAGGGGAATGCTTTGAGTCAGAGCTGGCAGGACTGCATCTCAGTGTCCATTACTGCAGTTCAGTCCCTGGACCTTCTTCAGGAGTTAATGGGCTGGTTAATGGAAGCCTTTGATTATGACTCAGTGGAGAACCCACTTGTCTTCCTCTTGTAATACAAAAGGCATTTTGCCTACTGTTATTCCTCTTTTGCGTTTACTTCTGCAGCCTAATTTGGTTAAAACAGGATTGTCTTTCCCAAGGGCCATCTCCCAAATTACCAGCCCCAGGTGAGTCATTACCTTTGCAAAGATCCATCTTAATTATCCACCTTCACTTCTCTGAGCTGGCTTCTTAGCTCCATAAGGAGCAACCAGCTTGTGTGCAGGTAACTGTCAAGCACATCCCCGAGAATGTGAGTGTGTTGGAAGGCACTTATCCCACCAGTGAGAGCAACTGCCAACTGTGGGCTAAGGTCTCACCTTCATGAAAAAACCAACGGGATAGAGTTTTCATTAAAGTTCCATCACTCTCAAGCTTTAGAGAAGGCTTTGAGAACTCACACTTTGTCTTTGGGCCCCACCCCACCCACCTGCTGTGTATTTCCCGCCCCCCCCCCCTTCCCCAGCCATACCCTTACTTTCCATCCAAAAAGACCACACTCTCATTCTGTGTTTTGGCTTCCAAAGATACCTATTGCAGCATCCCACCCATGCAATTCTTCCCACGTGTTTGTCCTAGTACATCGAGGGCCTACAAGTGAGAGACTATATACTAGACTAATTTTTTATTTGTTTTTAAAGAATGATGAGTTTTTTCAATTTGATTCAAATTGACTTTATATTCATAAAGCAGCAATGGTCCAGGTGCTGTGTCAGGAACTATATAGTCAGACTATGCTAGGAAGTTTACACTCGTTATCATTTAATACTCAAAAAGTAAACAAAATCATTCTTGCCCTTAAAGAGGAAACAGACTTAGAAAGGTTTGCTGACTTACTCAGAGTTACCAGGGCTTCTGCATTGCAGAACTGCAGGGGATACCATTCCCATCGCAGTCCATGCAAATGGTGCTTCCTGGATCTATGTTCCAGGACACAGAATATAGAGGGAATGGTACCTCTGGGCCTGAACAAGGCTGTGGTTCTGGTGTTTACCCAGGAGATAGTGACAGAGTCAAGAGCTGAACCTAGATCTCATTCCGAGTTCACTGATTCTTTTAGTTCACACAAAAAAGATTAACTTCTAGTTTGATGCCAACTCTCTTTGCTTCTGATAAATAAGGAAAGGGGTAATTACAGGTTTGTATAAAATTATTTGAGCACTCAAGCAAGGATGGCAAATCCAAACAATGCTTAGCATTCTCACTTGAACAATGAACTTTCAGCCCACACACATTATCAGATCTAGCACTACCCAGGTGAGTCCTCTCGGTTAAGAAAGGTATAATGAACACTCCATACAGAAAGTCACCTGGCAGTATGGAAAGAGCAAAGGTCAGAGAGAGCTAGATTGAAATCCTCAACTTGCCACTTCTTAGTGTGCCTTTGGATAAATAATAAGTTCTTCTGCACCTTAGTTTTATCTTTTGCAGAAAATGGCCCTTCGGCTTGGGCCAAGATGCCTTAAATTCATGAGGTAAGATTAGCTCAAATGTTTATAACACCACAATTCAGTGCTTCGAAAGGTTAAAAAATATATATATATTGGTTCTACCAGGATTATTTGTAATTAAATAGATTTTTAAATCTCCTTTATTCTGAATAAATTTTTACAATTGCTTTCTTCAATTGTAGACCACTGTTTGCTCAAGGGATTAGGCTGCATTCTAATCAGTTTTACTGATTTTTAAAGTCAATGTTCTTTCTATTATACTCCTCTGCTTCTCAATTGTTTTTAACTCGTATTTTTTAAAGCTGAGGGCAGTGTGTATTTCATACATGCTTCAGTGATTTTTGAACACTTAATCTAGTTTTCCTTTGATGGTAGCATGGGGTGTTTGCAAATTTGCCAGTTTCTACATGAGGGCCAGTGTCCACATAAACACACTCATCTCTTTTCCCTTTGGCTGCTCAAAGATTCTCCACGCTGTTCTTGTGAGCTTTTGTGCTTGAAGAATCAATCAAAGGGTTAGGAGATGTGCTGACAGCCACACAAGCTTATTTCCTGGACCTCTTAGCCCTCAGGCCCAGAAAGGAAGCACAGCCCCTAATGGACTCTCATTTGTAATTAAATGACAAGGATTTTGTGGTGGGAAGAGTCGTCTCTTCCTTATTAAGGCCACTTGCTGCCTTTTTATTCATTTTTATGTGAGTTTAATTCCCATTGATGTGGGTGATGACTGTTGGTCAAAAACCACTTTTGCATCTGAGTCCGACGTTCTCCCCCAGTGTCCCAGTGGTAAACACAGAGGAATTGAAAGACAGAATGATTTCACCTCTGAAGTCCTATTTGGTGCACATTTTGAGCCCAGGGACCAAACCACGCAGGAGGCCTGGAGTGTTTTCACTCGGGCACAACCATGAAAGTGTTGTGTATTTTTTTCCCCTTTGGTGGAAAAATGATGGCTTTGCTTTCTTGAAGCATTCCTGCTGGCTTATTCATGGAACCCAAAGAGGGCGACATCCAAGGAGGGCAGCATGCAGCCTTCTGTTTCTCAGCCAGAGTCAGGGTTTGGCAAAGAGTGAGGCTGAAGGGAGGCGGGACTGCCCAGTGCAGTAGGTGAGAGAAGAGTTGGCCAAAAGGTAGGAAAGACTTGAAACCAAAATCCACACTCTGATGTGCGGGGCCTCCCAGTGAGAAAAAACACTCACCAAACACCCACATACTTATTTGGGTTGGAATAGGGTATGCAATGTCCAGGAGGCTGTTGAAACAGAGTACCGACCCCCTTCAATGGGCTGGAAGCGCCGTGGAAGCTGGGGCAGGAGCTGGGAGGGGGAGTGAAGTTAAGGATGCTCAAGGCAGAGCTGTGGATACTTGGCCCTAAAAACCCATTTTGCAGGTTTACTTGGGATGAAACTGTAGGTTGTGCTTTGTGTGGGTGGTGGATGGAGAGGCTTGTGAGAAGTAGGGGTCTTTTTTTCTGGAGCCAGCCAGACTTAGGTTTGAATGCAGACTTTACCATGTACGAGCAGTGGAACCTTGGGGAAAAGTCGCATCCTTTGTCTGAACCTCAGTTTCCTAACCAGTCAAATGGGAATAAAATTGTGGCTTCTAATGAGGATTAAATTTGGTATTACATATGAAAAGTTGGCCTCAGTGTGCCTGGCTCTCATGAGTTTTCAATAAATAGCTGCCGTCTTTCCATATATTAAATGGCTAGTTGCATTTGAGGAGGGCAGTCTCATACAATAATTTTAGAGCATCTCAGCCTGGCTGTAAATCCTGGCTCTATTTTGTACTAGCTTTATGACGTATATTAAATTTCTTAACCTTACTAAATTGCAATTTCTTCCATCTAAAAAAGGTTATCATAATATTTATCTCTCTGTGTTATCAAGAGTTGAACACACTTAGTGCAGAGTCTTCCTAAGCAAGGATAGTGAGGTTCAATAAATGTGAGCCACGGTGATAGTGATGGTCACCTCTGAGGACAGGAATTGCATAGAGTATACCATACTTTTTAATTGGGTATTCCAGGAGACATTTGAGAATGTTGGGGGATATTTTGGGTTGTCACAACTTGGGGGTAAGGTCAAGGATGCTACTAAACATCGTACAGTGCACAGGACAGCTCCCTTCCCCGCCAACAATGAATTGTCCAGCCCAAAACATCAACGAAGCCAAATTTGTAAAACGCTGGTCTACACCAGGCACTTTGGCAAGACTTATCATAAAATAGACATCAGATGGCCTGAGTTAGTATCAAGATAACTAAGTTTTCCTGTTATTTAAATACAAGTCATATGTTGCCTTCTAGGTTGTATTTCCTTGAGTGTAAGGACTCTTCCTTCGTCACCTCTATCCCCTATAGGTTGGCACAAGTTATGCATTCACTAAATGTCTTTCAAATCAATGTATCAAGTTTCCTGATGCAGTAGCTCCAGCACAAAGTTAAAGATAGAACTATTATTTGATAATCCATGGAGAATTTTCACTTGGAACAAAATAGGAAAATGGGTCCATTTTTAGACAGAGCATCACACAGGGTGATCAGAACTAGAACCGAGAAACCGAAGTAGCAGAAAACACAGGAAAGTTACTGCTTGGCATGTACCACCAACATGAGCTGGGAAAGCTGAGAGTGGATTTGCCTTTCTAATTAGGTTTGACTTGGGCTAATATTGAAGTGAGCTTTTGTTGCCTGGGTAGACACCAGCTGGGAGGTACTCCAGGAACGTGCTGGGTGGCAGGGTGAAGTCAGCCTGATATTACACATTTTCTCTGGGTGATCCATAAATAGATGGTTCACACATGGACACATGAGACCATCTATAAACTTAGCTCTGACGCAAAATGTCCTGAGAGGTCAGCCTCTTGAGTCACTCAGGATGACGGTTCAAAGCCAGGCTCCATTACTTGCTCACCGTGTGGCCCTGCACATGATATTCAGCTTCTCTGAGCCTCATTTTTTTTTCAACCTAGAAAATGCAGATGGAGAAGATCTACCTCGAAAAGATATTACAAAGCATAAAAAACAAAAGAGATAAGAGATTATGCTGACTCTTACTACAGAAAACTTAGAATGACCCAAGATTCATTATGTCATGTACTGGTTTATTGAAGATCTTGCTTAAGTAAATGACTTACTGTTTACTTAATTTTTGCATTACCTCCAATATCTACCAACATTAACCATACCAACGGGTGGTCTCCTAAATGTCCTTGCTGTTAATCTGTTTTACCGCACCTGGACAATTGTCCTTTGAGTGTAGTCCAGACTACTTCTCTTAAAGCATGGTGCTTGTCAGACCACTCCCACACTTAGACATGCTTCCTGTGACCTAAGGAATCAAGTCTAGACTTACTGGCAAGGTGTTCAAGGCCTTCTACTATCTGGTCTCCGTGAATGCTCCACCCTTAAATATTTACCAATGCCTCCATCCCTACACACAGGTGAATTCTGGGCCATGCCCATTCCAGCTTATTTTCTATTCCTGAAGCATTCCTATGATTTTCATGCCTTTAGGTGTTTGCTCCTGGCATTTCCTTAGCTTGAACCAGTTCTTTTTAATGAAATCATATCCAGTTTTCAAGACTCATGTCAAATCTTATCTTTCTTCAGGAAATCTTTCTTAATCTCTCGTCTCTTAGTTAGATTCATATCTGTTATTCCTCAGGCCCCCAGAGCACTAGCTGACTTTACCTTAAGATCTCTAAGCTTTCTGTTCCTGCTATTATAGCAGTTTGGGTACAAATCTCTACTCCTTTATGAAATGAGCTCTGGACAGGTGTTAGGAATCTTTGTGACCTCTCCTACCATCCCTCTCGCAACACCTGGAATAGTATGTTGCAATAGGGGAGGCACTAAAAAAAATGTTTGTTGGATCAAATCTCAGGATCGTTGAGAGATTCTTTTCTTAAGGGAATCTTTATTACCAAATACATATTCTTCTATCCTACCAAAATATCCCCCAAAGGAGTGATAAAGTAAATTTCACTTCTCTACTACCCGAAAAAACACATCTACCATTGCTAGAAGCTAGATGTGATAATGGGATGTGATTTAAAGATTAACTGTTTCATACCACTTACCTATTAATCATTTCTGTAATATAAGCACACGTGTATGTGTGTGTGCGCACGCGCGTATGTGTGATTTCTTCAAGCTAGGCTTGAGGTAACTTGAAGGTCTATATGTTATTTCTTATATTTTTTTACAGTTCTTATCTCAGTGCTCTACTTTGAACTTCCAAAGAATACAATATGGAAAGGGAAGGGAGTAACTTTACAGTGGAGAAACCTGATAAACACTACCTCAGCCCGGTGATAAAGGCTGACACCAACAGTAATAAGTCATATTGATGAGTTGTGTACCCTTGATATGATATAATGAGAATGGAGCTTTATTTCTGTGTTCTTTCTCCCCCAAAACCATAATCCCTGTATAAGCATAAGAAAAAGACCAGACAAACCCAAATTGGCAGACATTATACAAAATGCCTGATCAGTATTCCTCAAAACTCGAGCTCATCAAAAAACAATCAAAGCTTGAGAAACTATCACAATTTAGAGGAGCTTATAGAGTCATAACATCTAAATGTACTGTATCCTGGATGAGATCTTGAGACAGGAAAAAGACATTAGGTAAAATGAATAAAGGACTTTAGATAAAAATCTCAGTAAAGCATGAATTTTATTATTAATAATGTACCAATATTGGTTCATCAGTTGCGACAAATATGCATATTGATGTAGGATATTAACAATATGGAAAATCGGATGTGGGACACATAGGAACTCTTGATGCTATCTTGGTAACTTTGTTGAATGTCTCATGAGTGATTGAGAAAAGGTAACATCTGCATTCAACTTCCATATAAAGAATTAGAAGAAAGCTGAACAATTTAAAATGTGTGGCTATGGATGGCATGGTAATTGGATATGCATTAGGATGTAATTTGAATCTCTTTGTTTTCTCACTTATTTGAAATAATAATTTTAAAAATTGGACTAGAACAGATTAAATTAACCTATATAGATTAGTAGGTGCTCTATGCGTGTTTCCTTCCCTTTGTCATGTTAGACTTGTGGGCAAGTCAGTGAACCTCTCTGTGGATAGTAAGGTATTTGTTATTGAATGGAATTGAAAGAAAAGTTATTTAAAACAGAAACTGTAGTTACTACTGCCTTCTAATAAGTGGGGTATCATAACTTTGATCAGTGGGGAAATAAGTCTCTATACTTTCTCCTTCCAGTGGGAGAAGGAAAGACAGAAATCTCAAAGCTTCTTCCATTTCTTCTGTGCTAACAAAAGATGAGTCCGAGGGTGGGTGAACTTTTGTTTTAGCAGGCACTTTAATGAGACAGTATTTTTAAAAATAAGCCTAGAATCCAATGGAGGGTGGAGAGTTCAGAAGAGCTGAAATTTTCTGCATAATTAAGTTAGGGAATTAAGATGAGAAAAGCATAAAAGTGTGTATGTAGCGGGCGAGGGGTGGGTGAGGACGTGACAGAGCTACAGAGCAGGAGGCTGCAAACTTTAGAGAAATATGACCTGCAAGAAATTCTCTGTGGAAACCCAAAAACTTTTGAAGCAAAAATGTCTAAACTCTCATTTTAACTTATTTGCTTTTCTGTCATGTAAATACCCTTCATCATCTCAATTTTCAAAAAGCCTGCTAAACACACAAATGCCTGGCATGAAAGATTCTGGTGGAAATCAAAATCCTCATCTACATTGGTACCAATCCAAAGAAAAAGAACAACTCGGGCCGGGGAGGGGTGAGATGAAATGAGATTTTGGTTTCGGCCTAAAGAAGAATTTGGACATGGAAATGGCCATTGAGTACACAAAACTCTGGGAATTTGCAGAAGATTGGGGCTTGGCATTACGTTTGGACAGATTTTAATAAGTGACTCTGTGTGTGTGTGTGTGCGTGTGTGTGTGTGTGTGTGTGTGTTATAGGAAGCAGAGATATGCTGTCACTAATGAACAACCCCTTCTACTTCTTGTCCATCTTTCCAGAATGGAGGAGGCCTGGGGGAACAGGCAAGGGCTGATATTTCCTAGGCTGTCACATGTGTGCTCTCCATGGCTGAAGGGTCCAAATGCACAGACCCTATTCCACACTCTCCATATCCCCTCAACCCCATTTCCTAATACGCTCCCACGTACTGGAATCTCTATACCAAGTCATTTACGTATCCCGGAACACAGTGTCTTTTATTTTTTCTCCGTGCCATATACATTTTATTTCCTTATCGTTCACTTCTCAAATCCTTACTCATCTTTTAAGATCAGCTCTAGTATTTTTTCCACTGTGAAGCCTCCCTAAGCACGTTTTCCCCCTTCCCAAATTCTGGCAGTAGAGCTTACTCCTTCCATATGGACACGTGGGATGTATAACAGAGAGGACCTCCGTTACTTGCAGTCTTTTTTTTTTTTTTTTTTAACATTCCAGTCCCCATCCTTACATAATGGCTACAGACGCTTTGACTGGTTAGCAGCTCTCTGTAGCTCAGAAATTTTCACACTTGTCAGCACATTGGAATCACTGGGAGCTTTAGCAATTACTGACACCTAGATTTCACCACAGACGTCCTCACTTAATTGTTCTGGCTGCAGCCTGAGCATGGGGACTTCGAAGACTCCTTAGCTGCTGCTAATGTGCTGTCCCGGTTGAGAAGCCCTGCTCCATAGTCCAGCATTTGGCTTGTTGGCTTTTTTTCTCCATCTCGCTCTCACTGTTGACACTGTTGTTGGTTCTACCTTTCCTTAAGGCCAGTCTTCCAGAACTGTCTAAAATAAAATATAAAATAATAAACAAAAGTCTTTTGAGGAAGTAAAAAGTATGTTGGGACTATTAGCTCTGTGCTGGCTCCTTCTCCATTGACTTCCTTGGAATTAGCAAAGGGCAGAGTCCTCCCATCATAACTGTGGCAGAAGCTGCTCAAGCAGCTTTGAGAACAAGGGCAGGTACGGACAGCAAAGCCTTCCTCATAGGCCCATCTCATAGCCGTTCAGTTTCAGGTTGGTCCCCTGGGAGCTCTTACCAGAGATGTGGTGAGGATCAACTAGGTAATGAATGAGGAAGTGCTTAGAAAGTGTCTCATTCTAAGTGTGGTGGACATAGACGGTGACCCATCTATCTGTCCTCGGATCCCTCTTACTGTCTCTAGGTGCCCCTCCGCTGGCTTGTGCCTGCTTTGCTTCTAAAGGCCCACACCTCTTACTCTCTCTGGAAGATGTCCATAGGAGCTGCTTTGCTCACACTTCAAGAACCAGAATACCTGGGAATGTGTGTCTCCCTTGGGTGACTTTAGTCAGTGCCTGCAGATAAGAAAGTATAAAGCGCAGCCTCCTTGTCAAGAGTTGGGGTATCCTCTGAGCTGAGCTGTAATTTACACTCCAGGGTCCCCGTGAAGGCTGAAGCAAGACTTTGCCTAAAATCCCATGCTGCCTTGGCTTCTTCGCCTTCCCTGACCTGCCTGCCTCCCAGTCCTTTGCTGGTTTCTCCCGGGAACACACCTTTTATCATTTAGTCACTCACAAATTTCGCCTTGGAGTTTGCTTCCAGAGAAACTGACTTAGGTCACAAAGACAATGTGATACAATGTTCTAAGTCCTTCCTCCTGGCAACTTGATGATTACAAAAATAAACACTTTCTGAGGTCTTCTTAGACACTGCTTAGTGCTTTTCATTTAAAACATGTATCATTTCATTTAATCCCCAATCCAACCCTTTTCAAATAAAGAAGCAGAGGTTTAGGAAGATTAAATAATGTTCCAAAGATCACATGGTAGCTTAGTAGTAATTAAAGAACAAGCCCAATTGAAATGAAAACTCCTGCTTCAGTTTACTCCATCAAGCTGAAGGTTTGGGGGAATGTATTTTTTCCCTACCTTTTTGCTAATTTTTCCTACCTTTCCTTTTTTCTTTCCTCCTTAGCCCCCTTTCAATCATGTTAGCCCAAAGGTAAGTCTAAGGAGAAAATCATATTTTTCTCACAGGCAGATGGGAAACAAAAACTCTACTGACAGCTTGGCAAGGACAAGGGCAGTGATGGATCTTAGGTTGCTGCTCCAAATGGCAGCTACTTTAAAGCCAGTCCTGCCTTCATCCTGGGTGGAGAAAGCATCACTCACCACATTTCCCATCCTCCTCAAGCTGCTGCTTGCCGTTTGCATCTCAGTATGAGAAGTAAAGTGAGCTGTCAAAACAAGGTCTCATTGCTTAATGATGTGGGTAGAAGATTCAAGCAGTATTTCTTTTGGGGAGCCAGAGGCAAGTCATTTTAAGCTTATTTTGAGTGATGCTGGTCATTTTATTATTTACTTTCACATAGAATATTAAGCATCTGCTACATGGCAGATGCAGAATGCAAAGGTGGGCAGTCTTGGTTCGTGCCCTAGAGATTCCTGCAATCTATGGGTGAGACAGACATATTGGGCCAGCCAGAACCCCTGAAAAAACTTGGGACCTGAGATCAAGGACAATCAGGTCAGCCATGGAGATTCATAGAAAGCTTCAGATATAGGGCAGCACTTATGTCAAAGTGCAAGATGGCTGCAGTTTCTTCAGGCAGAATTGTAACCTGGGGAGTGGAGGGTTGAAGGTGTTCCAGGCAAAGTGAAGGGAATCCAGAAAGGCACAGAGATCTTAGTATGTAGAACACTTTCTAGGAATGGTCTGGATTGGCTGGAAATGCTGAGATGGGTAGCACTGAGAGATGAAGTCATACCTCACTCAAAATTTATTGCGTGCCTACCATATACCACGTGGGGTGCTCCTCTACAAAAGATCAAAAAAGGATTAGTAAGCTACAGCATTTTGTACTTGAGCAAAATAAAATGTGTTGTAAGTGAACACAAGTAAACGATCTGATAGAGCTAGGAAGACTACTTGGAGGAGGGGACACTCGGGATAAGTCTTATATTTGAAGGAGGAGTGATGAAGTTGGAAGGATGGGCTGTGGACCAGTTACTGAGTGTTTTATGTTAAACTAGGGAGGTTGAACTTAATCAGTGCATATCTGGGTACAGTGGGGGGCATATGAAAGAGCATATAAATGACTAGCTACACCCATGCTGGTCCTCAGCTGTTCTGACCCTTCTACTGGTAGATTGTTGAGGCTGTGCTCTCTGTTTTGAGATACCAGTCCTATTGTTCTAGGTAATTCATGGGTTTATTTTTGTCTCTATAAATAGATGGCTTTAAGGTCCTAATAGGACAGAGGGCTGGGTTGGGAGTGGAGCAGAGAAAGGCTTTCAACTCACCTGCTGTGCTGCATCCTCTCCTTCAGTGTCTTACAGAAGAGGAAATGGATGGAGACTCCGATTGCTGATTCGGTAACTATGGAAATGTGCAGGCTCCTGTCGTTTATGAGGGGCCTGAATGGATTAGAAGCACCTTTTAAAATGCTTGCTTGTGAAGAGGTAGCTAAAAACGTCTTGACTGTCTGCCTCTGACAAGCTTATTTACAAGTGTGCAGAGAAAGGGGCTTTAGAAGCCTGATTTCAAAGACATACCCAGCCTTTGCAAATAGAAAGAGGAAGCTTGAGAATCATTCGAGCCTGGCTTGGCTATTTCCAGCTAATGCCGGGCAGCTGCCCCTAAGCCCTCTCCCAAGTAATCCACAAACCAAAGACTTTGTTTTGAAACTAAGACTCTGCCCCAAATATCCATCTATTTAAAACAGCAACAAAAAAATGTTGTCCCTTTGTTTCATATCCTGCTACTAGTCCCACCTTTGGAATACCTTTTGAACTTACATAATAACCCATCTCTCCCCATTTTCTTTAATATCATGAGCTATATTAGGCTTCGATCAGAACTTTCCAGGAAATGAAATTAGACTGGCTTGGATTTCAGTCCAGTCTCTGTTGCTTCTTTCTTGCTGTGTGACCTTGGAAAAATCATTTAGCCTCTTTGAGCCTCAGGTGTCTGATCTGTGAGACAGAGAAGACAGTGCCTGCCGTAAAAGGCTATTGTGAGAGTTTTTCTGTCTCTAATCTTATCCATGCCACAGAATGAAGACTCAAGTTAATGGTGTTTTCTTTAATTTTCCATCTTTACCTTATTCCTTCGAAGCTGTGAGGGTTTGTTTGTTTTTTTTTTTTTCAGACTTGAGTCTGTCACATGCCACTTTCAACTGAAAGTCTAGATAGTCGAAGCATAAGAAAAATGCTGAGAGAACCGAGCCTGGATCCAAAGGTTTTGTTAGATCAGGTATGTGGTCTGAGGTGAATATCTTAGCCTAGTTAGATAATAGCACTTGTGCTTGGCTTCTGACTTTACCCAGACCCTATAAGGGAGGCTCCACGGATGAATGCAACCTATGCAAGTTGATCTCTGCTCCCAGGAGAGCAGGCCCAAGCACGTGACATACTGGTGGAAAGAATTGTGGTTTTGCAGAAAGGATGGAACATTGGCACGAAGAGACAAAAAAGAGTAACTCTCAGCATGCCCCAAAGGGTTCCCTGTCTTGAGATTTTTAGGCAGTTTCGGAATCTCTTCATCTTCCCAAACCTCTCATTCCTACCTCATCACACACTTAGCTTCTCTCTGCTAAGTCAATCCGTTCATCCATCCAGACCCCATAATAATTGCATCCTTCCTGCAAAGTTTTCTCTGATCCCCTGGTAAAAGTTGATCCCTCCATTTCAGACCAAGAAAAACATCTATGATTCGTATAGTTATTATTTGAGAATTAACTTCAATTTTTAAAATAACTTTTTTTATTCTGTTTTTAAATTACAAAGCAAAGATACCATCATACCTTTGGAGAAAAAATTAAAAATAGAAAAATCAATCATAAATCCATATGTTTTAACACAACTATATTTGACATTGTGATGTATTCACTTCCTGTGGTTTAATTTTACAAGTATTTTTAACTTATATAAAATTTTACATATTGCAGTCTGGTTTTTATATTAAACTGGTAGCATTTTCCTCCACTGCAGCATAATATTGACAGCCATCATTTTTAATGGACAGGTTATATTTGACCAAGTTTATACTCTTAAACTCTTTTGTAGGTGAACATTTAAATTGCTTCTGCTTTTTCTTTATCATAAATAATGCTGCTCTCTGCATCTTTTACTTTTACGGTGGTATGGGTCAGCAGAGACTAAGGTTGCAATGAATTAAAAAATGGAAGTCTTTTTCTCACTCATGTCACAAGCTAATGTCACCATTCTTGTTCTGCTCCACACAATTTATTAGGGACCTACGCTTATGTCACCTAATATGATCTCAAAGGCTTCCAGACTATCCTCAGCATCCATTAGGCACATATAGGAAGTAATGCATGAAAGATTTCAAAGGAGGTTTTTGGGGTCTGCCTGGAAGTGGTATATAAGAGTTCTGCACACGTGTCATTGGCCAAAACTCAGTCACATGACTCTGCATAATGCAAGGGATGCTGAGAGAGGCAGTCCTGTTATGCAACCAGACCCAACTCTGCTTAGCTTCCGAGATCAGACAAGATTGGGCACGTTCAGGGTGGCATGGCTGTAGATAAGAGAGGAAGTAGATTTGAAGAGCATTTAGTCAATCAATGTCACAATTGTTTTCTTTATTTTATATTATTTAGACTAGTAGAGTGATTTTAGTTTGAATTTCAGTAGTGAAATTTATAGTTATAGTTACTAACATATGTTAAATCACATTCCTTTATCCATTCATTTATTTTAAAAATATTTGAGTGCCTGCTATGATACAGGTACTCTGATGATAGGTAGGTACTAGGATATAATGCCAAAGAAGACTTATTGAATTCTGGCAAGGAAGACAGGCAACTAGTCAAGTTGTCTATTACATATTCTCTTGCTTTGCTCTAGAATATTTTAACATATATAAATCTCTATCAAAGTTTTATATACCGTGAGAGCCATATGTTTCTTTTATAGTCTCAATAGTATCTAGCTCAATGCTGGGCACACAGAATCCAAAATATTATAGATTAAATGACTGATATGATCAGTCATCAGATATGTCATGAATAAAGCTCTGAGAGGCAAAGTGGCTAAAGATCTATAGGGTAATCCTAAAACACAATAACTAAAGAAAAGTATCCAATTAAATTGAACAAGACATCAAATAATGCTTCTCCAAGGAAAAGAAAGATGCTTCCACCTCTGCTCTGTGTCTTAAGTAAGCAAGCACCAACAGTGCATTGACTCACAAGAGGAGAGACTCACAGCGAATGCAGAGCTTCCTGTCATGATGCTTTACATTAACGGCAAGGGAGATTGTAAACGTCCCATCCAATGCTAAGAACAAAGTGAGTTTCCTACCAGTCTGTAGCAACTTGGAAAAGTTCAGCTCACAGAAAAGGGTAAATCTTTTGTTTTACCTCCATTTCTAATATATAACTCATTTTTTAGGCACAATACTACTTGCTCTATGCTACTTTGCCTCCTTTTTTTCTCAATAAAGCATTAAAAGATAATCCATTCCCTTCTGGGAATTATGGTTTTCCCCCCATTTCTCATATTTCTCAACACCTGTTGGGCAGCTGCTACATTCTGCCCAAGCAGTGGCTGCATTTGTAAGGACTAAATTTTAACAATATGGAAAAGGTTGTGATACTTAAGGGATTTGCAATATGAACTTAACTATAGTAGATTGCTGGAACCACACTCTCATATTTCCCATGTACTCTGTGGAAAAAGTACATTCCATTAAGAAGCAATAAAAATAACAGAGCTACTGAGTTCACTGGCTATGTAGCTATGAATCTTTTTCTACATCTATATATAACCACATAAATGCAATACTTTATAGCTCTGTATGTATGACTATGCATGTATATCTATATCCCTATCCATAATAGTGGTTTCTTAATAGCATTATAGTAACACTGAGTATTTGTGAAGTGTCAGGCACTGTTCTAGCATTTTACATAAATCGACAGATTCAAACCTCAAACAACCATAAGAAATATAGATACTATTAAAATTCCTATTTTATAGATGAGGAAAATAAGTCTCGGAGAGGTTAAGCAGATTGCCTGAGGTCACACAACTAGTAAGTGGAAGAACCAGAATTTCAGTTGGGCAGTCTGGATTCATAGTCCATGATTTTAAGTGGTACATAATACTTACATTTAATATTTTATATTAGATTTATTAAACTACATCTCATAGTACAAAATTAGGATTAATGTTATATTTTAATTTGTAATAAGCCATTGAGATAAAGATGGCAAATATCACAGTTATTAATATTATTTCTCCCATAATAAAAGTGAGGTACAGAGTACTTTTTAATTTCTTTTATTTAAAAAAAATTATTATTTTTCAATTACAGTTGACATTCAATATTATATTAGTTTCAGGTGTATAGCATAGTGGTTAGAGATTTATATACTTATGAAATGATCCCCCAGATTAGTCTAGTACTCACCTGGCACCATACATAGTTATTACAATATTATTGACTATATTCCCTATGCTGTACTTTACATCTCTGTGACTGTTTTGTAACTGCCAGTTTGTACTCCTTAATCCCTTCACGTTTTTCACCCAGCCCCGCTACTCCCCTCCCATTTGGCAACCATCAGTTTGATCTCTGTATCTACAAGTCTGTTTCTGTTTGTTTGTTTGTTTGCTTGTTTATTTTGTTATTTTAGATTCCACATGTATTTGAAATCATTTGGTATTTGTCTTTCTCTGTCTGACTTATTTAATTTAGTATAATAACCTCTAGGTCCATCCATGTTGTTGCAAATGGTAAGATTTTATTTATTTTTATGGCTGAATAATATTCCATTGTATATCTGTGCCACATCTTCTTTATCTAATTGTCTGTTGATGGACACTTAGTTTGCTTCCATATCTTGTCTGCTGCGAATAATGCTTTAGTGAACATAGAAATACATATATCTTTTCGAATTAATGTCTTGAATTTCTTCAGATAAATGCCCAGAAGTGGAATTGTTGGGTTGTAAGGTAGTTCTGTTTTTAATTTTTGAGAAACCTCTATACTGTTTTCCATAGTGACTGCACTAATTTGCAATCCCACAATGCATGAGGGTTCCATTTTCTTCACATCCTTATCAACACTTGTTGTTTACTGATTTATTGATAACAGGTGTGAGGTGATATCTCCTTGTGGTTTTATTTTGCATTTCTCTGATGATTAGTGATGTTGAGCATCTTTTCATATGCCTATTGGCTATCCATATGTCCTCTTTGGAGAAATGTCTATGTAGGTCCTCTGTTCATTTTTAATCAGATTCTTTGTGGGGTTTTGGGGGATGTCAAGTTGTATGATTTTTTATATATTGGATATTAACTCCTTATTGCATGTATCATTGGCGAATATCTTCTTCCATTAAAAAAGACAGTACGCTGTCTTTTTGTTTTGTTGATGGTTTCTTTTGTTGTGCAAAAACTTTTTAGTCTGATGTGGTCTCGTTCGTTTATTTTTTCTTTGTTTCCCTTGCCTGAGGAGCTATATTGAAAAATATTACTAAGAGAAACGTTATTAAGTGACTTTTTAAAGCTCATATAGTTGGTGAGAGAGCAAGAACATTCTGCATTTTGGTTTTATATATATATATTTTTATTTTTAATGGTATATAGTATTATATGGTATATAATATATAGTATTATGTACTATATAATATATACTATATATTACTACATGTAATATACTGTGTTACTATATAGTATGTGTATAATATATAGTGGTGTGCAGGATCTGATGTGTACAGTACTTGGTTATACTATAATAAATATTTAACTATATATAACATATAGCTTTATATAACAATAATAATTACTTGGAAATAGCATTATTTCCAAATTTAGTAACCTGAAATACAACAGCACTATCCAGATCTGATCAATATACATTTACTTTAAAACCTTTTACAAATTGAAATGCCTTTCCCTAGGAAGAAATGTAAAGGATATTTTATGGTCTAAAAGAACTAAGTTCCCTATTTCTTATAAAAACAAAATTCATTACTTAGTGGCAAAAAGGTTACAGGTTTCTTATAATAGTCCAATAATCCAGGTTATTAAAATTTCAGAGCCACTCAACATTCCATGAATACTTTATATATCTGGAGGTTTGAGAGAAATGACATGAAAGATCTCTTGAGCCTGAGTTCTGTTCTTAATTCTGCTAGAGATGGGTCTCTGGTAACCAGGAGCTAGTTCTTCAGCCTCTCTGGCTTCAGGTTACTCATTTAAAAAATGAGCCTAGGGATATCATTAGTAAATATTCAAGGGGCCTTGGAGTTCTGACCAACATTTCTTAAAGCAATGAAGGTGATAGGAAAGGGTAGTTATTGCTAGCTGCGACATTGAACCTGTGAGGGTTAGGCATTCAGTAATACTCCGGCAGAATCAGGCAAAAGGAAAGTGTTTTGTTTGCTCATCTCCTTCTGAATTTGAGGATTCATTTATTTCTCCACGAAATAATTATGAGCACTAACTATACATCAGGTACTATAGTAGGTATTGGAGATAGCACTGGGAACTAACACCGAAGCCCTTGTTCTCATGGAATTTACACTGGGTTTCCTTAAACAAATGAACAAACACTATATCATATGTCAAGGGCTGATAGTTGCTATGGAAGAAAATAAAACAGGACAAGGGTGGAAAAAGAAAATGGGGAGAGGGATTTTATTTCTCATTCAACAGCAAACTTAATTTAATTGATATGAGATGATTTATAGTGGTTGTTCATCTAATTTGGTGTGAACAGTTATGTTTTCCTGAAGAAGTATTAGTGTATTTGAATTTGGAATGCCACCCCAAATCTCACTGGGGAGATGTTCTGTAACATACAACATATGTATATAAATTTATAAAATCTGAAAACAATGCATTCCAAAGTACATCTATACCAAGAGATTTCAGATAAGAGATCCTGGAGGTCTACCAGCCCAACTACAGGGAGGGAGTCAGGACTGGAAATATGAATGTGAAAGTCATCTTCCTATAAGTGGCATTTTGATAAAGCCAAGAAGAGGAGCAAGGACTGAACCAGGTTTCAATCCACTGTTTAGAGTGATGAGGTGGGAGAACAACAAAGAGCGCTTGTCTAGAAAGCAAATAAAGTGTTTCAAGAGCACTGCAGGGAGGTGCGACCAGCCGTGTAATACAGCTTATAGATCAAGAAAGAAGAGGATTAAGTATGTGAATGAAAAGAAGCAGCAACAGCAATATCCAGCATCCTTTGTCTTTTTCATCGTTATTGCCAAGATTCATTATAGTGAAAGCCATTCTTGATATATATTTGATCCCATATCTAAAATAATTGCACAATAGTTGCTTCTTTGAGGCACTACTTCAATTACTTACATGGCCTGGATGTGAGGTGTAGTTCGTAGAAGCAGTACAATATCATCAAAAAACACAAACTTCAAAGCTAGACAGACCTGGGTTCAAAACCCACGCTTAATGGAGTTTCCCACACCTTCATAGGTCAACCTCAGACAAGTTATTTAACATTGCTATCTCACTGGAAAAATGAGGCTACTAATAACAATCTCAAAAATATGTTGATGATTAAAAGCAATAACCTATATAAAAGGCGTTAGTACATAATAGGTCTTCAAAGTTCTTCCTGTTTTCTAGCGACAGTGGACAACCTGTAAACACGAAGCATGGTACTAGGACAAAGCATGGACTAAAGGGGACCACGGGAGACATGGACTAAGTCTGTGGCCCCAGTGGCTACATTTTGTGAAACCCCAGGTACCTCCCATCACATTCCTAAGGTTTAGAATGAGGGATCAACAGCCAATAGGCCCAATCTACCATGTTTTGTTTGATTGAAACAACATTTTTATTTGATTGGTTAGTGTACATCATTTTCTAGTTTGTTGCAAGTCATCCTTTTCTTGTGACGTCACTCATTTACATTGCCTGAATCAATGAAATTTGCAATGATCTTTCTGTTTCCTTCGTTTAGAACATTTTACAAGTTTGTAACTAACACTCTAAGATGTCTTTGTTCGGGACTCTTTTATATATTGAACACTATAGACACAAGCTTAGAGTCTCCATGTTTTTCAACACCCTGCAAAAAATTTAGACCTGAAAATTAAATAATTGCCTCTCAAACAATAAAGATGAATTGCAAAATTAAAGTTTTGAATACAAAGTATATAATGGCATATCAAACATTCAACTGCAACTCAAGGCACGTAGTTTCACATAAAAAAATAAAGTTTAAATCACAAAAATAATTTATTCTTTGGGCAACTTGGAATTATAGAACATTATCAGAAACTTTTCTAATTTTTAGGGCAAAATTTGCATTTAATGGTACTAAAGAGGCATAAGATAGAGTTCTTTAGAAACTGTAGTTACTCTTGTTCTCTTACCATTTTTGGCAAGAAGCTACGTATACCATAGTTTTTGGCTTTTCTCATTCATTTCCTTCAGTCATTTCTCCAAATTAGCAGATGAGTGAGGAAGGGACTGGTTATAGATGCTTCCATATTTAAACATTTTATCCCACTATACATCCTGTGTCTTTAGAACCTGCATTTGTTCATTGGCTTAATCATCTGCTGAAGGGGAGATAGGATGGCAGGGCTCAGGTGCCTAGATAGGGTATAATTTAAGGTTTTGATTGGTTTTTCATAAGATATGTGGACTCTCACATTGTTCAGGGAAGCAATATTCCCAGAATCCTTTACTTTTAGGAGGGGGCCATATGACACAGTTACTATCAAAGAGTCCAAGGTATAATCTGCTCAGGATTTTGGAGAAGCTTTACTTTTCTGACTTAATGGAATGGATGCAGTTGATGTGGCATGCCCTCTTCCTACCTTGAAACCAGGTGTGATACCTGGAGATGCAGATGACATTTTGACAACATAAGTTGATAAGCTAACATGTTGAGAATGGTGGAATAGAGAGGCTGAAGGACATTGGGTCCTTGATGATAAACTGCTTCACGCTTGAGCACATACTTTTACATTGCTTATTATGAGAAAAAACTAAACCTTACTTGTGTAAGCCACAGAAAGTCAGAGTTTTTGTTTTATGGGGTTTTTTTTTGGAGGGGGAGAAGGGGTTGTTTGATTTTGTACTTGCAGCCAAAAAGATGTCTGATTGCTATACCATGGGAAGGAATGGTTAAAATTGAGGGGAAATAAAGGTCATTGTCATTTAGGACATTCAGAAACTTTGAGTCTAGGAAGCTATAGGGATATTCTAGAAGGAAAGTGACTGTTCAGGTATACACAGACAGTCAAATAAAATCAAGTAAGTAAAGAATTTAAGAGGAAACAAGAGGCATGAACTAGGTGTTTACACCCTGAAGTCTTAAGATAATTGGATGATGGAATTACCAGATACTCAGCATGGACTACCTCAGTCCAGGTACACAGCCTCCTGGTTCTAAAGATGATACAGGAATAGAACTTAGAAAATATAAAGGAATTGATGGCCAGCAGACCCTTTACATTAATTCATCTATGCATCTCAATTTTCTTATCAACAGTTTTGGCAAGAGTGTGGATACAGATGATTCAAACTGAACTCCCTGGAATTATATGATATGGAGCTTTCCTCTGGTCACATCATAAAACATCCTGTACTGGATTGTGAGACGTTTAAAGGAGGAGAGAAGAGAAAAGGGTTTATATACATTGGGCTTGAAGACCACGGATTTGGAGATGACTCCCAAGCAAATGTATATAAAGCTAGAAAGTGCTTAAGCTGCTTTGAAGAGGTTTTTTGAAAACTAATTGATTATAGATAAGCAATTGGGGAAGGAAATGATAGCTATCCTGTGGCTATTTACAAATAAACACATACCCAGAGATTTCCAAACATTGGCATCCTTAAAATATATTATTTAGAATAGTTCCCCCAGTTTCATTCTATTCTTTGGCATTAAAGAAGCCTCCTTGCTGAAACTCAATTAATTGTGAGATTGTGCTAATGAGCTAAAAGACGTGTCTTTCATCTTCATGTCTCTCATTGAATTCTGCTTCTTCAACAGAGACATAGTCACTAGCAGTGGGGTTTAGGATGATTCTGTTGGCATCAGTTTCTGTCCACACTTGAAAACAAGGCAGTGGGATGAGGTGTTCACAAAAGTGTCTTCCGGCTCTTAACATGCTATGGTCCTGGAATTCTACAACATAGATTCTGTTAGCTTCTAGTCCTGAGGTGAAATGGACAGGTGGGTTACCTGACTTGACCCAACTCATTTTTCAGAAATGCAAAGTTAATTATCCTCTGAGAGTAGATTGCCTGTAACACTTTCTTAGATAAAGAATAAATCATCATTGTTAATATAATGAGCCTGGATATAATTTTAAAACACAAATAAATGTCTTTCCTTTTGAAGTCTAAGAGTAGCTTTACTAAAAGAAGTAGAGTGAAAAAAAATTGGAATTGCTCCAAAATCCTAATGTCTATCTCTTGAATCAACCAAATGACCTCAAATTAGCTTCCCTA
The DNA here is from genome assembly GCF_000151845.1 of Pteropus vampyrus. Lineage (NCBI taxonomy): Eukaryota > Metazoa > Chordata > Mammalia > Chiroptera > Pteropodidae > Pteropus > Pteropus vampyrus. The sequence goes on along the minus strand of NW_011888885.1, from coordinate 1,114,726 downwards.
TTTTATAAAATCTTCACAAGAAATCCTCTCATTCAGAATTACATAGCTCAATCAAATATCCACTGCATGCTATAATCTATGCAAGGCCATTTCATATTTTCATTATATACTAGACAGTAAACCACTTGAAAGGATGTCTGCTTTTATGTATTCTTATATTTCCAGAGCCTAGTACAGTGCCTGACACATAGAACACACACCCACAAATATTTAATATATTAGTGGTCAGAATTACTTCCTGTCAATCTTGAAATAACAATATGAAGTAGGTAACTACTACTACTATTTCTATCTTGAATATAAGTAAACTGAGGCTCAAAGAAGTTAGAAAACTGGTCCAATGTCACAGACCAGTCATTGGCAGAGCTATGGCCTGCATCTAAGCATATTAACTCCAAAGACAGTACTCTTTCTAATGAGATTGTGCCTTTTACCATGATTCTTCACCTATTTGCCTCTTCTTCAACACTCCAAACCCATAACAAATAAATTTTCAACTAGAATATGGAAATGATCAACTACTGTTGCAGAGTTTTTGTTTTCGTTGTCAAAAACATTTTGCAAAAAAAGATAGCCTTCCTTGAGGCTAACCTGGAGTAGTAAATATGCACAACACCACCCCACAGAGAACAGGAAAGAGTTAAAAGACTGACAAAGAAATAGCACAAAGAAAAGTAGGGTTCTGAGAAGAGGATAGGAGACTCAGGCTAAGAGCCACTGAGAGAAACAGGAAATGAAAGCTGGTGTGATAGAGCAGGCACCACTTCTCAAAGCCCAGTGCCCCCTGTGGACTGGAATAGGCTTAGGTCTATTTTTTTTTTTTTTTTTTTGCACTTATTTTGAACTCTGTGAGTGTTTGACTAACAAGAAGATTATTTAGAATGTGATCTGTGCTTCTCTCGCCTTCATAATTGTAAAGTTATTGAGTTATACACTAATAACAGAGCTATCCTATTATCTAGTTAATATTCGGTTATATCATGCAGTTTCGCATCCACACCGCAGTACCAGTTTGATTTTATATTTAATATTACTAAAAGTTCTCTGAAAACCTTTTTTCTAGAATTTGGATGAAGTTGTCTAGTCCAGCTTATCATTCTTCATTTCTTCAAGTTTCCCATATATTTGGGAAATTTTCTTCCTCTGTCAAATATTCACCAAACTCTCAATACCTTAAAGACTACCAAGTATCTTTACCATTTCAACTGAATGATCCTTTTCCCAAGAACCCCAGGAGTCTAGGAATTGGTTTGGGTACTGTTTGGGTTCTGTTAACCAGTCTTAGTATGAACTAAAGAATTTGGGTTTATTAAGACATTATGTCTCAAATATATCATATTAGAGGATTACACTAATCATCATTCCTTTATTATTTTGAGGAAAAGAATTTCTAAATATATTTTAAAATGTTGAGTGGAAAAAAATTAAACAAAGAAGTCTTTAAGAACTAATTTTCTATATATTTTGTGTAAAAATACAGATGTCATCTTCCTAATTTGGTCTAAGTCAGGTTTTGCCAAAATATTAAATAAGTACCTAGAATTCTGAGCTTAAATCATGAATTTATTTCATTGCTTACTAGCTATAGAACCTTTGAGAAATTACCTAACCTCTTAGTTTCCTCATCTATAAAATTATAATACCTACCTCATATTATTGAAAGTGTGCATTGAGCTAGATATAAGTAAAACACTAAACATGGTAGCTAATATAGTGTGTTTAAAAATGTAAGCAATTTTTATTATTAATAAATTTGCAAGAAACCTACTCACTTCTTTTATTCAAAAGTGTTCTGGATAGTCTAGCAAACGTGATAACACACAAAAAGATAATGTTTAATATTATAAAAGATAAGATTGTAAATTTTATACATAGTGTATGTCTAAAAATCTAGAGGCATTCTATTTAAAATTTATCAAATGTAAAATAATTTAGCAAGCATCTGGATTCCATATTATGTATTTGTATATATATACATACACATATAAAATACATATGTATTATACTATGTATATATAATATGTCTACATATAATTGTATAAGAAATTATCATGTATATTTACCTGGAATCCATATATATATATTTACACAACATGTATAGAGAGTATAGCTGCATATTAAATTATCATATATATTTATATACATTTATATATTAATATATACAGTTTACATCAAAATAACCAGTTCAAAAATGCAACAGAGTAGAAATCATTCACAATGGCAAAACATATAAGACTCTACATTTTTGCCCCAAGACTTTGATATGGCTAATAGAAAAATACCAACAGACATGATTGAAGGATTTGGTGTTTTTAATGACAAAAGATGAGAAGTACATTTATTTGGAGCTTTTTACACAAAGCAAGAGACAACACAGCTTATCCCCAGCTAAAGCCACGGGCTCCATATGTTCCCCAGTGTTCTCCATGAGATGTCCATCGGCTGGTGCTACCATTTGCGCCTAGTGAGGATCCTGCCAGGTCTGAAAAAGCTTGTTTTTGCTGAATTTTAAATACTCTCTCCCCTACCCTGGTCTATTCTTGTTACAATCTTGCCCACTTATGAGATACAAGTGAGCTTGCAGAACAAGCTCAGAACATTTCCTGTGTCCCCTGTGAGACTGAATGAAGAACCAGTCAAAATCTCAGGCCTGCCTGAGGTTCACACCTGTACTCTTCCTCCCGTCTACGATTTAGTTTTCTCCTAGTTTCAGCCTAAGTGGTTCAAGCATTAAAACCATTTCTGTAATATAGACAGAAAACAAAAGGAATTCTCATCACTCTTACTAGACAATTAACTACCTGAATTAGTCAAGGAGCTTAAAACAATGGTACTATATCAATGAAACAAATTGAGCTTTTACACATTTTTTTTTATTTACTTTTATTTACTTTTCTCTCTTTTTTTTGGTAAGAAATCACCAGTAAATTGACTCACCTTAGTGAGCATGATATTTCTGTAGGATAGTTTATGTTAGTTTTTTGGGGGGGTGGGTGGGTGGGATGGGAGGACGGGCATCATTATAGACATATCGCCCTTTACAGAACTGGTTCCAAATAATGGTAATCATTTTTAATGCTCAAATCACCACTACTTGGTCACTGGCAACCCTCTTGGTAGACTGACCTGTTTGTCCTTTGAACTCTACTCTCAACTACTTTAGATGATATTCTTTTTAACAAAAAGATCACACGCCTGTGTGATCTTTCATTCTGCTTTCCTCGAATAAGAAATGACATACTTTCTAAAGATTTCTGTTTTTTTAATATAGAATTTGACACCAAAAACGTTGACTTCTTTTTGTCTGATCATTTCATCTGATCGAAAAAGCCATGCATTTAGTCCAAGAAGAAAAACTTCCTTTGTATCAAATGGTATGACTTCATTTATAGTTATTATCTTTTATGCATTTGACTACTTACCGAGTTATTTTACCTTATTCTATTTGGATTTTTTACTCCAATGTTCATATTTTTTCTACTAACATGTTAATAATTGTCATAACCAACACTGTATTCATTTCTTTGATGAATACTGATACGGAGAACCATTATTTAGGCTTATTAGTCATTGAGTATCCTTTTTTATGAAAGTTTAGCTTATCTAGTCATTATTTTTCCACATCTCTACAATGTCTTAAAAAATATAATCTAAAAATATAATTGATTGTTTTCTCTACTGCATTGGAGTCATTGGTCTGCTGTGGCCTACTTCATACTACTTGGAAGTGGGAGCCCCTAATATATATTTTAGGTAATTCACTTCACATATTAATGTGAATACCAATTCTGCTTAAAACTTCCCAACATGATCACAATGAAATTCAAACTAAAGTAGTCAGCATCTGGCTTCTCTGTTCCCATCACTGACTGACCTGTATTCTTCATTCACTCCTCTCCTGTCACAGTGGCCCTCTCTGTGCCTCTTGAGCATGCGTAATTCACTTTCACTTCAAGGCCTGAGCACAGGCTGTCATCTCTCTCTAGGCCCCTCTTCCCTCATATCTTTATAAGTCTGACTCTTCACACTGTTAGGTCTCTTTAAACATCAATTCTTTTAGAGGCATTTTCTGAGCTTCCCAGCTAAAGTACCCACACATAAACTCATCTTTCCCATTGTCTTGTTTTATTTCTTGCATAGAAATGAGCACTTTCTGAGGTGCTATTTGTCTGTTGAAGGTCTTGTTGTCTGTCTTTCCAATTAAATGAAAGCTCCGTGAGAGTGAGACTTTGTGTGTTATTCTTCACTGTTTTTACAGTGCCTGGCACATGTTAAGTACTCAATAGATCTTTGTTAAATGTCAAATAAAAGATCAAAACACAGAAGAATAGGAGAAGACAAATATAGGAAAATGTTATTAAAATCTTGCCATAGAGAAGGCTTTTCTAAGGATACCACCAAGCGGAGAAACATAATGAACAGATTTATTTATGCATAAAATTGTAAAATTTATGTCTAGTAAAATTCTCCATAAGAAAAGTTAAAAGAAGAAAATATTTACAGCATATATAAATGACACTGGTAAATACTCAGTTCGGATTAACACGACCACGTGTTTTAAACCTATTTAGAGAAGAATCAATCCAAGTTGGATTAATAATAATTATTGTTGCATGACACATTATCATCATTGGTCCATGCATGGCCCTTTTTACTTTATGTATTTACCTCTAAAATTAAAGAACGGTCATGAATTAATCACAGAACCTAAAACCTAGGACATTACCCACAACTTACATTTACTTATGAGCTTTTACCCTAATCTTGTGGCATCCACTGACTCTTTCTGCAGTTTTTCAATGGACCTCAACACATCATATGGAGAACATCCTATTTTGAATGGTTGCCAGTGGCCACTTATATTCCCTGTCCTCTCGTCTATCTCATCAGCTTGAATTTCAAGCTCTTTGAATGTTTTCCAACCTGTAACTTAAACACAGGTAAACAGAAAAACATTTCACTTGGCTTTAGATGAAAAATTCATGAATTCATGAAGATAGGTGTTGATATTTTTTAAAAATATTACTCTGTACCTCTGGTTATGGCAAAATATTCTTCACAGCTCTTGAACGATCTAAAACCAAGGATTTAGGAAAGAGAGAGCCTTGGCACAGGGTTTTCCAAGTCAGGCCTGAGGCTATCGTAACACCAGCAAGAGTCTTCTTACTGTCTAGATTTTCAGTAGCTCCACTATTCATTTTGAATGAGGGCCACCAGACACTGTCAAACAGCAGCCAGCAAACGTGAAGGGACAGGGCTTTTCATAGCTTTTGAAAATATTAATTATGTTGTATTTCAAGTAGGAAATTTGAGGGATGTTATGTTTAGAGAAACTGGTGGGACTGTTGTTGAAAACTCCACGGCAATCAGATGCTTACAAGAAAGGACCCTGGAAAAGCCAGAGGTACACAGTCACAGGCAGCAGGTATTCTGAGGAGGGGGTGTGTTGGCGGTAATATTCTGGGGCCTTCAGACTGACTTTCCAGGTCCTCTTACAATCCTAGAAGGTCTTAGGTATTTCTCTTTCCGGGTGTTTAGAAATATGAGGAAGAGAGTACTGCTGTGTATGTCGATAGCTGGATCAATTCTTCCTTATTCGTCCTTTTATTTTTGTTCTTTATGTAGTGCTGAATGAAAATGTCCACACAGGGTTCCTGAGCTATTGTTATAAACAGAGAAATGTATAAGACAAAGTTTTGGGTTTTCATCAAAGCATCCTTTTATTTTTTTTCTTCCTACTCCATATACCCTGTGGGAACTTTGGAATTTGTCTTTGTTATGTCCTAGCCAATGCCTCATAATCAAAAGATTTTCAGAAATCTCTTCAGGTCTCGAGTTCAAACCAAACAATGGGTCTGGTTGTATTCCATGCAGATAAAGTGTAAGTCATTTTGTCAGATTTTAGACTGCTTGAATGAACGGTCCTGGAAAGAAAGTATTTGGGTGTTCAGGGTTCCCACAATCTGGGGACTTTGGCTGGATCCCAATATTTTTAGGAGATCCCATTTAAAAATATTTACCTATCCAAATGAAATGAAAAGGTACTTGTCCTACAAATGGCCCCTGAAATAACTTTGGAAGTCCAACCCCTGCCACAACAGTGGCTATTACCCTTGGACACTGGTAAGCGGGGCTTATAATTCTGGAATAATTTTCCTTTGAATTTATGACTCTTCAACTCAGTTCACACATCAGCCTTCTCGTCTCCTCTCCCATGTTAAATTGGTCCATAAAACTCCACACACTATAAAATGAGTTCTGGTTGGAGATGTGGCAATGCATCCCCCAAGGTCAACATTATGATAGACTCCCCACCCCACCTCAACCCCACCCCAGAAGAAAATGGAAACAAAAGGCACGTTGGTCTGTAGACTTTATTTCTGGCAGCTCTCAAACAGCCATATGTTCTCGTTTAGTTGGGACAGCAGCAGCCTTATAAAGGGAGACCCCCTTTTTTCTCTCCATGTACCTTATCTGAGTAGTAGTCTACACAGGATCAAGAAAACACTGGAGCCTCACTAGGTTCTAGAGAGCTGACACCAAGGACTTCCTGTGGCCTGACTCCAGCCGCATGTGGAATAGCCTTGATGGTGTCTGAAATATCTGGCTCCTGGCTCAGGCTGTGGGCTGGCTGTCTGGTTTGTTTGAACACAAACTAGCCTGGGAGTCTTTGTGTAGAATGCTCCTTGAAGCTTTTTCCATGGCATCTGCCAGTTAAATGTATGAATTACTCTGTTTACTTCTCTGTGACAGGGCAGATATTTTATTCAGAAGCAAAGGATTTCTCCTCTTCCTTGCTTTTTCTTCTAACGTTGATTAGCTTCTAAATGGGCAAGATGAGTTTACATTTGTGATTTCATTTTATTCTTCATTACAGCCCTGGTAAAATGCGTCAGGGTTCCAATGTTATAGGTGAGGAAACTGAGATACAGAGATAGGAAATGATTGGTCTAGGGCCACACAAACTAACCAGGGCAAAGTGGGAACTGGAAACTAAGTTGCCCATTTTAAGGGTTTTTTTTTTTTTTTAACTTCTCCATTCCAATTTCCTTTAAATTAATGCTTGAATATTTCGAATTGGTATTTGAGCATTTATTTATTCATTAATTAATTTATCCATTTGACACGAGCATCTACCATTGATCATCTAGTATGCACAAGGTATTAATTAGGTCCAAAGGCTAAGCATAGGAGTTTGCAAACTTTTTTTCTGTAAAAGTCAGATAATAAGCTTTGAGAGCCATATGGTTTCTATTGCAACTACTCAACTCCACCACTGTAGTATGAAAGATGCCATAAACAATAGATATCGTTTGAATGTATTCCAATAAAACCTTATTTATAAAATAAAGAGGGGTTCAGATTTGACCTCTGGCTGTAGTTTTCTATCGAATACCTGCAGTTTACAACCTGCATACCCATAATATCATCCCTAGTGAGACACCGCATGATTACGTGCTGACTCTGAAGTCCGAGCCTGCAATGAGAATGAGGATCCCTGTGCTTGGATTATTCTCTGCCCTCTCAAAATAATCCTGAGAAGCCCAGCTGAGTCATCACTACCTCCTATGACGAGACGCCATCACCACTTCTCTTGCACCACTCATGAGAATGTTCCTAGTACCAGTGTGTGACTTGGGCAAGCAAGGTCTTAAATAGGAGAATGTAACGAGAATATGAAAGAGTCTGGGCTTGGGCATGGCCATCCACACACCTGATTGCGATACAAAACTAGTATAATAACAGCCATTACTGTGGATTGATGTTTCTGTGCTGAAGGCACCCATCTGCAGTATCTCACTTGATCTTTACGATGATGCACTTTCCGAATGAGGAAACCTAGACGCAGAGAAGTTAGGTCACAAGGTCACGCAACTAGAAAATAGCTGGCTCAGGATTTGAGAGAAAGTCTGCGTGTTTCCAGAATCCTTCACCACCAAAGTGGACTGCTTTTGAAAGAAGAAAATAATTGAACAAGTAATTCGCTTTTATTGTTGTCATTGTTGTTGCCTCCGTGGAATCATGGCAACCAGATGAACCATGGGGACTACTTGACAAGAATGATGCACTTGTGGGGACAGCAACCACACAGTTTATTTCTATTTTCTGTGGTCAGATTCCTGAGGTACAAAAAGGCCTTCTTTGAGTGTGTGCCTACAGTGCCCTCTACTGCCCAGGAGGAATAACACAGAGACCCTGTTCTTAGTCCCCTTCAAGATGGAAAATTCTTAGTACCAGATGGTGAAGATTGGAATTTGAGTCATGGTGTGAGATTTTACTAGGATTCTTTTCTTGTTTATCCTAATAATTCTACACTGGATTGCTAGACAGTTATGGGGAATGGTGGTGGGGGGAGGAAAAAGAACTGCAGTTTACACTGGACATTTCAAGGTGAGGGAGGAAAGTTGCCTCTCTACCATTTGGTGACCTCTGACCTGAAAAAGAGAACATATCTTTTCTTTCCTAGGGTAGCCTATGGTCGACTGAATGGTGATGACATTTGGGCCAGGAGGAAGTCAAGGAGGCTCTCCATGATTCCTGGGGGCATTTATAGCTCCAAGTCAGGTAAAGCTTATTTCATTATTGAAAAAAAAAAGTTTTCACAGAAGTAAGGAAACAATGCATGTACTTAATAGGTGCAAGGAAAGGAGACAATGTCCAGAAAAAAAAGAATATAAACCAACTGGCTGCCAAAGTAGCTAGAACAGGAGAATTTTAAAAAATAGAAATTAAATAAATAAAATATCGCCCTTCATGGTACAGTGGTGCTGTGGCCTGAGGATGGAACAGGAAACTTTGTGTGGTGAGTTCTAGTGGGATGTGGGTTGGGCCAAAATATATTTGTCTCCAAGAAATACATTTTTTCAAAATGCTAAGCTTTAATTTTTTAAAAAGTAAACAGCTATGAAAATGCCAGGCTTGATCCTTTCTTGAATGGGGCCCTGGTGCATCTTATGGAAGTCCTTGTGAAGGGGAAACCCTTGTTAGCTGACCCACGCTAACTGCTGCACTGTAGGTCCATTCAGTTCTGCCTCAGCCCATCCACTTTGAACCTCTGCCCTTGTAGCATCCCAGGCTGTGTCCAAACCTCTGCTTCCCACCAGCCACAGGCACATGATGTGCTTCCTTTTTTCAAAGGACCAGCCATATTGGAAGAAATACAGCACCCCAGAAAACAGTTTTGCTGGTCCAATAGTCAGTCTCTGAGCCGACAGAGATGTTTCTCTGGCTACCACATTTTCCTTCTCTTCCGGGCTCCATCCCTCTAAGCAAACATTTCCTCTACATTTAGACTCCTTTTAACACTGACTATAATGTAATGGAAAGAAGCTTTGAAGACCTGGATTTTAGTGGTTTTGCTCTTAAATTCCTCAGTGTTTAACATTCCAGACTTTCATTTTTCTCATCTTTATTTGATATTATCCACCATATAGTGCCAATGGAGAATTGAATGGGATAACATACGTGAAAAGTATGTTAATAAATGTAACAGTCCAATAAATATTTATTAAGTGCCTGATAGGTGCTTGACATTGAGAAATAAGATGCTAAGGCACAGACTTTAACCTTCAAGAGTTTATAATCTAGTCAAAGAGGTAGACAGAGAAAGTAGCTAGCTTTAAAGGAATGGGCAGAGGAGATTGGGTTGTGTTTGTTTGTTCGTTTTGCTTTTTTTTCTCGTTGGGCATAGCGTATCAACTTATAACCACTTCTAAATCCTGTATCCACTGCCATTAATTCCCCTTCCCTCTGTGTGCCTCAGATTTCCAATTTGCCAAACGAATAGGTGACTAGATAATTTGTCAACCAAATCAAGACATTCATGGAAATGAGAGGAAATGCTATTAATAATTATGCCAGAGCAACTGGTGTATGTGAGAGCTATCCCAGGCCATCAGAGATTATGGTCGCACTGCACACAGTGATAACTAAGTCCTAGTCAAGCTCTTATAATTATGGCCTTACATTTATTATCACAAGTCTTTCTCCTAGCCCCACTTAGCATATTTCCTCTTTGGCTGCCGTTGTGGGCATGGCTGCTGGTCAGTAGTATATAGAGAGTGAGCTGAAACCTGGCAATCCCTGATAATCCTCATTGCTGCCCTCCTAGGTCAATTCCTTTGTGAGTCAAACTGCACCATATTCTCTGTGGTCATATCACCTTTTGGAGCTTTTCTGCCTGGTGGGTCTGGGAAACTAAATGAGAACAAACTTAAACATGAGCAGCAGAGGTCATGCTACTATGGGATGCTGAGCTCCTGAACTGTCTATTCCTCCATCTCATATACCTTTTGTGTGAACCTCCTCTTCCAATGCCATAAGCCCTGTGCTCACATGGATGGGCGAGGTTCCAGACAACATGTATGTTTAATAATATCCATCCACCGTGAGCTTTGGTGAGCTTAAGATCAAGAAGAAGAAAGGATTGAGTTGTTCCGTATATCTCTTTCCCTTGACCCTCCTTCCTCCTCGCAATTGATCCCCTTTCCACGTCCTCTCTTAACATTATTATGGACACTTCTGACAGTTCTGCTTTAGCCCATCCACTTTGATGTCATCCAATCTATGCCATCCAACAAAAGTATTCTCAGATACAGTGGTAGAGGAAACTGAGGCACAGATGAAACACGGTGTTCTCAATAAACTTTTTACACACAAGCTCACACAATTTGTGCTAACTGATTTGAAATTAGTGACGTACTCTTACATATTCAGGCTGTATGTTGCATATCTTCCCAGAATTAGACGCTTTAACATAATCTTAAAACCAAGGTGATGTGACTGGGCTAACCATGCCTCTTCTCAAACACGTACATGTGGTCCGCATGACGATTTTATTATAGAGCGTTGTAGTCTCTTGGGATGCACATGGGCCTGGAGTTTTCTTTTCCAGCAGCCTTTCCAGTTTCATTACCGCTGTGGAGAGCACTGATGATTGCAGGGACAGATTCTGGAGAAGAGTTCTCGGCAACCTGGCAGGCATCATAGGGCCCTGTCCTAAATGCTTTCATTTACATCCTAAAACAACCCATTCTGGTGGCTCAGTTCTGGGATAAGAATTTGTGCAGAAAGAATCAGGCTGGGTTTTCAGAGAGATGACTGTGGGGTGGGAGGTCGAGGGAGAATACATTGATATATCTACCAAATTCTTCCTGAGCCTGAAGGAATTTATAGAGGACCCAGTGAAAGGACAGTTATAATTCCAGGCACAACGTAGTACAATTTTTTTTTCCTTCTTATTCTGCATAGCTAATTTATGTTGCGCATTCTCTACACGAACAAACTTGCTAAACCCCCATCTCAGATAGCTATGTGCTAGCATGAACAGGTAGCCTTGGAAATCACAAATCCTGGATCACATGGGGTTGCTACTATATTCATTTACCACCCACTTACTTCAGATAGCTGGGACAATTGATACTTGGCAGTGGTACAGGAAGCAAGATGAAAACTGAAATTAGTGTGGTTTGGCCTACTGGAGACAAAGGGCCGAGACTTTTGGACTAATTCTTGCTGCTTTCTGCTGGAGTAAGTTTTACTCTTATTCACGCTCCATGCTCTATATCCCTCTCTGTTGGCTTTCCAAAAACCTGACTGTCTTTATTTAGTAAGTAGGTCTTGTGATTCTTAATCCAAGGGCCTCAGATTCATGGCATGTTTGCAAGGAAAGTATGCACATTATCTCAATTTTTTTTTTCTTTATATTTTAAAATGTTATCTTGAAGATCAAAAATGAAAGCTCTCCTCTCATGTTGAGCCCAGCTGTCCTGCGAGGTCGAGGACGACTCTACTCAGCTGTGCACAGCAATTTGCCACTTCCCTGCCCTACTTTGCCCTTCAAGTACAGACATGATATTATTGACTCACTACCACTAGGAAAGATGATTTGAGGTTTTTAGCATAACTTAGCAAATGTTGAGGGAGCACCTGTTATGTCCCAGGCTCTGTTTTTAATTTTAGGGCTAGTTTTAAGTTTAAGAAAGGGTGGTTGAGCAAACCAGATAAAGAAAATACATTTTCAGGAATCTAATATTTTATCGACGTTTAAATAAGTGACATGTAAATAATTGGAAGAAAGGCGTGTAAACAACATGTAACAAGCCAAATCGAAATAAAAGGCCTGTGGAAGCATTAGCTGTTAATTATGCCTGGGGTACTCAAGAGCAGCAGTCCCCGACCTTTTTGGCACCAGGGACCTGTGCTCCTATGAGAACCTAATGTCTGATGATCTGAGGTGGAGCTGAGGCAGTGATGCTTGTGCTGGGGAGTGTCTGCAAATACAGATGAAGCTTTGCTTGAATGCTGCTCACATCCTGCTGTGCAGCCTTGTTCCTAACAGGTCACAAACTGGTACAGTCCACGGCCCAGGGGTTGGGGACCGCTGCCCAAGAGGACTTGTCAGGTATGTTAAAACTCAGATAATTTAAACTGAGCTTTGAATACTAATCTAATCTAAACTTGAATTCCATTACCATTTACGGAATGCCTGGTAAGCAACAGACAGTACACATTTTGACAGTGTTCTTGCCACCAGGGAACTCATGACCTACCTAGTGAGCCAGATAAATAAATGACTATCATTAAATAAGAAATATTTGTTTTGGACTGTTAATTTGAATAATTATCCCCACCCCTTTTGAAGCATTACCATGTGCTAGGTACCATGCATTAACTAATCTTTAACTTATTATCTAAGTATAATTCAGAATCGCCCCATACATTAGTATCTAATATCAGTTGACATGAGAGGGTTGCCTTGCTAGTCACTGGAAGAATCAAATTTTGAACCCTTAAACCTATGTCTATTAGATTGCAAAGTTCATGCTTAGAAATATTAAGAAAGAGTTGGGTAGAGGCAAAGTAAGGGAACAAAATCAAGACAGACAGGGGATAGTGAAATTACATGACAGGGTCAAGATGGGGTCCTTCCTTTGTGGTTGGACTTTAAACCATTCTGAGGGGTTTTCTACAAGGCTGGATAGTAAAATGGGGTTTGATTTTTGAGAACTTTGGATGACACTAAGAAATCTAGTTTTTATTCTCTAAACCTTCAATACTCACATCAGAAACATTAGCTAGGCTATGATATGAGAGAACCTAGCTTTATGGAAGTATCTCTGGATAGATAATGAGGATGAAGATGGGCTGCCTGGATCCTCTGTACATTTTTTTGAAGTAATGTGATGAACGTTACAACTTTGGGCTGTGGATTTTTTTAATGCATATAAATGGCCCACTATCAATCAAGAAGGATTGATTCTTATTCAGTAGATATGCATCCAGGTGTGCAAAACAAACAAACAAACAAACGAAAAGGCAATTTGTTACTTTTCTACAATCCTCCTTAGTTTCCATATGACAGACAATATAGTCTTTTTGTAATTTTATTTTATTATTAGTTTCAAGTTTACAGTATATTGGTTAGACATTTGCATAGTTTATAAAATGAAAATGTAGTCTTAATCAATGAGTTTTTATAGGCATTTAATTTCAACTCATTCAAATTAGAATTTACTCCTTCTTTTGGCAAATCTAAATTTGGAGAGATTTTAGAAACCTAAAGAAATGGGGGCATAGGAAGTGGGGAGATTATTATCTGATCACTGGTCATTGGTATCTGTTCAACTCTGCGATAGTCTCCAACCATTGGTCAAAACTGCACCATTCTCAATATCCATCCGGGTCCATACTCTATCAAGAGGGTTTTCAAATATTTTCTCATCATTCTGGGATGATACAAGACTTGGGGGACTAGCTTATGTCTTCCTAGACCTTGCTGATTTTCCTAGGCCCCAATCAAGAAGCAAACACAAATCCCTTTTCTCATTGACCCCTCCCAGGACTTGGATCAGTCCAAAGGGATAAAACACACTAAAGAGCCTTCCAGATCCGGCTCTCTCTCTCTTCTTCTCCCACACTCCTTACCTCCTGAGCTCAGAAGATCTTTATCTAGTCTATTCTGTAGTGGTAGAAGTGTTTGGCAGGAAAACTACTACTGTCTAACGGCATATTCTTCCAGATCTGTCTTGTCCTAGTGTAACCTGGACCGAGCCTTTTGAGCTTAAAAGCCAAAATTTGAGGAATGATGTCTACCTCCTTGAATAAAAGAGACCCACATGGTAAATTGAGAGTACAGATGAAAATACACAGATTAACATTTAACAGTATTGTCCCCATGCTATTAGAACCTTGATATGAACTTTAGCACCTTGGAGAAACCAATCTCAGTTGACCTTTTACCAAGGAGAAATTCAGTCAAGGTGTATCCAGGCATCTTTCAAGATGGCAAATTCACAAATTCCACTCTCTTATTTTCTCTGATTCCCCAAAAAGGGTCTCATCTATGATCAAAGGCTTTTTTTTTTTTACATATCTTTGAAGGTATAATTAGCTACCATAGTAACTATAAATTATAATCTTTCTTTGACTTTCTAGACAACCTAAATAAGATGCCGTCACTTTCCCCCTACAATTAATACTCCCTGAAGAAATATCTAAGTGCCGTGATCTATTGCTAAATTTGGAGTATGGAGGCAAAAATTTGGTCATTTTTCACCAGCAGTTGCGGTGGTAGCAAATTTACTAAATTCAGAAAAATACGTGGACATACAACTTGAGTTAACAAAACAAATTGACTAGGCACTTATTTAACTGAAAGTCAAGTATCTGTTGAAAAAGTCTTCTTTAAGCTTTGACAAAAATACGGAGAACAGAAGGGAGTATTATTATTATTATTGTTGTTGTTGTTGTTGTTGTTGTTGTTATTATTGTTGTTGTTGTTACTGCTGCCACTCATTTAACTGATGCACTGAATTATAGGCCTAAAAGTTCATACACTGTCACTCTTCAGAGCATTTACTGCCAATTTACAGTGAAATATTGTAAAAATTAAGCTATACTCCTATCCTTACAGTTAATGAGGGGGCAGAGAAGCAAACTTACATCTGAAAAATATGGAAGTGTTTTCCAGACACTGTGGTAAGCATGCTACAAGGTTCTTTCCATTCAATCATAATAATAAACATAGACGTAGGTTCCATTATTCCTATTTTACAGATGCAGAAAAACAACTTCTAAAAGACAGAGACTTGTCCAGAGTCAACCTTGTTAGTAAAAGACAGATCCTGTAGTTCAACTCTGGACTGTAAGTTGAACAAAATTTTTCTCATTTTCTTTTCCTGAGCCTAACTCTTTTCAGTGAACGATACCATGACTTAGATTCATTGAGGGATGGCTCCATCCTGGTGATGGGTGATTCTTGCCTCCGAGGATATCTGGGTCACACCCAGGACCAACTTTACTTAGCTCTCAGGGAAGGGGAGATCCTGGCTGTCCCCTCATTTCCATTTGTTTTCTCCACCCCTAACTCCATGATCTTCTTTTATTTCTAAGAGAGGGTGAAAGATATGAAAAAAATTGAGCACACATTATGTTCCAAATGCTTACAACAATTTTACAATCTGTATAGTATTCTCTACTTTATAGCTTGAAAAACTAGAGCTCAGATTGTAAAAATAGATTTAAAAATATATCCAATACTAAAATTAAAAAATAAGATAGATATTCTAAAAACAAAGTTAAAATGTGTGCAAGTTCACATTATTAAAATGTAAAGCAAGAGTCAAACCCAGATTTGCCTGTCTTCTAAAAACCTCTTCTTTTTACACTATTTATTTATTTAGTAAATATTTATTGAGGGCCTGGCTATGTGCTGGAGTTGGATATAAATTAGTAAATAAAATAGACAGATCTTGTCCTCAAGTACAGAAGAAAGACAATAGGTAGCAAATAAACAAATAACTATTATAGTACTACTGTGAGAGAGAATAGCTAGGGAGTCTTCTTCGATATTAAGTATGTTAAATATGATATATAATCTATTATATTTATATTAATTCATAGGCTAAACTAGGGAAAGTGGATGGTCTGAGAGGTTCTCTGTGAGGAGAAGGCAGTTAAACTGAAGAGTGGGGTGTAGAGAAACCCGCCAGAGATAGAATGTGCAGAAGGCATTCTGGGCAGAGAAGAGAATATGTGAAGGCCCCAGGACAGTAAAGAGTCTGATGTGTTTAAGGGGCATGAAGAACTTAACTCAGCTGGAGAAGAGTCTTTTGGGGGAAGAACGTCATGGGATAAGTTGCATATATAGGCAGGGGTGGGTCATACAGGGAATTGAGGTCATTTAATGAATATGGATGGTGATGATGATGATGATGATGATGAGGATGATGATGATGATTAGAAACAGGTAACTCTAGCTGCTCCGTGATGACGGTATTTGAAGGAAGAGCAAGTGATAAGGGGTTATCTGGGCAAGTTGTGATGGTGGTTTATGCTAACAAGGGGATAATGGGTATATATGTGGAGGGAGAGGGTAATGGGTATATATATATATATATATATTATGTATAACATATATATTATGTATAATATTTATATATATAGACACACACTATATAATATGCAGTCTTATAGTAAATTTAGTAAATAGTACAGTAAATATATAGTAAATACATAAAAGGTATGGAGGAGAAAGAGCCAGGACTTGTGTGAGTCAAAGGAGGAATCAGGCCAATTTGCAAGTTTCTGGTATAACTTATTACTTAGACAATAAAACCTGTGGAGATAAACATATTTGGAGAGAAAATCTAGTTTGTTTTTGGGTATGCATGATTTGAGATATTAAGTAGACTACTGTTTGTATGAATTTGGAGCTCAAAAGAGTAATGAACAGGAGATATAATTCCTGAGTCATCGGCTTGCAGATGTCATTTAAAATAATAAGAATAGATAAATTCAGCTAAAGACAATTTAGAAAGATAGAGAAGATAGCCTAAAACTTAGCCACGAGGTATCCTATGTCTAAAGTTAGATTAGAAGAGAAGGATCCTTCAAAGGAGAGAAGGGAAGTCATACGATGGAGGGGCCAAACACAAGGATGTAAAGTGCTGCGGAGGGATCTTGAACCCTCTGCAACAATGAAATGGTTATGCTGTCTACACTGTCCAGGATGGATCTGATTTTCATATGGAAATACTGTTTTGATGTAGGTCTTAAAGAAAAACAACTGAAAATTGGCCACTGAATTTGGCGACAGGAGATTATTGTTGGCACTGACCAGGAAGGTATTAAAATGGAAGTGGAAGCCAGTCTAGTGTAGGTAGAGGCGAAGAAATGAAAACAAGTTTGCGATGACATTTTTGGAATATTGCTTCTGAAGGGGAGAGGAGAAATGGAATAAGAGTGACAGGAATATGAGAGTTCAAGAGAAGGGTGTTTTATTTGAGTGAATGGAAGGTGCCATTTATTTATTTTTTCATCAGATGTTTTTTGAGCACCACGACGTTTCAGCACCATTTCATTACCCTGGAGATGGACCTGTGAATTCGATAAGCAAGATCTCTACTCTCACAGGATTTGCGGTCTATTAGGTGAGGGAAGACAATAAACAATAAACAATAAATTAACTACAGGGCAATTATATAGAGTGATAAGTACTATACAAAAAACAAAATAAAGTAATAGGAGCAAGAGTGACCACAAAGGGAGTGAGGGCTATTTAAATAAGAGGATCAAGCAGGGCCTTTTCAAAAAGGAAAATAAGCTGGGACTGGAGTTATAAGAAAAAGCCAGCCTAAGAAATAAAAGAGCGAGTCTGAATGCTGCTGGGGATGACCCAATAGACAGGTAAAGGCCGATAGTGTAGGATGAGTGAAGGCACAAAGTCGAAGAGATGTGGGAAAATGGGAAAGGACTAGCCCTCGATAGGAGGAAGGATTTTTCTTCAGAGTTGAGCCAAATGGCTTGGATGACATGAAGAGACTGAAGAATTATTGTTAGTGAGGAACTTGAGCAGGCATGTTGAAAGCACAGGAGGGGACGATCAAACATGGGATGCTTACAGTCATGATTAGGAGGTGGCATGTTCTTGGTAATGACAAGCCTGGGGCATGATATCGAAGACAGAAGTTGAGGAAAAGTGTTTTGGGTATAGAGGTAGTGGTCTTCAGAATCGAGGGTGAGAAACAAAGAGGGTGGGTATTAGATAGATCACCCACATCACCCACATGGTTGTTAAAATCAGCAAGAATGATGACTAAAATTGTATGAAGGGGAGGAATATGAACCAGAACTAATTTTTTACAATATGATATATGACTAGATAATCGGTTGCAGCAGGATCGTTTATCTGCAGGGAGAAAACCTCAAATAAACAGGGTGTTGCAAGAGAGTTACAGCTTAAAAGTTGGAATAGGGAGCAGGGAGGGTATTGACATTACCTCTCTATCTTAAGATATGTAGGAGTTGGGGGGAAAAAAACAGTCTTTGCTTGGGAGACTTTTGTCAGGCTATTGGTTCTTTAGTTAACAGACATTCCCCATCTCTTCCTTTTTGCTTAAAATCCCAATCATGTATCCAGTACCAGAGGGTTAATAATTATTGGTCTGCAGTGACAAAGTCAATATCATTTCCCTTCCAATGCTTTTTTGTATAACCTTCTTTGTATGCAAGGTTATGACCAAAGGACATGCATTCAACAAAATATATCTTTGAGCACCTGCATGCACATCAGCATGGTTCTGGGTGCTGAGGATATCGCCATGAACGAAGCACACAAAAGCCATGCTCTTATGGAGCTTACATTATAATGAGGGGAAGCAGACAAACAAATAAGTACATATTTCAAACAGTATTAAGTACTTTAAAAAAAGACATGGTGGAGGACAGAGTATATCAGGGAGTTGCTATATTAGAAAGTGGAAATCTTCTCGGAGGTTCTTGGAGACTTTTTGTTGTCTCTTCAAAAAGATGATTGTGAGAGGTGAGTTCATTGTTATCTCCCCTTCCTCATTTTGCTCTAGATGTGAATACGATGCCTGGGGCTATAGCAGCCACTGTGTGACTATGGGACAATAAACATGAGGACAAAATGTCAAGATGCTAAGGTTAGCAGAGTGAAAAGATAGAAACAGACTGGGCATCACTGATATGTTGCCCTAAATTTAAAAACAACATTTTCTAGACTTCTTGCTATGTGCGATAATTAAATGTCTTTATTGCATAAGCCACTATGAGTCTTTCTCCTTTTTGAAGCTGAAAGTATCCTGTTACAGAGCTACATGGGAAGCAATGCCATATGGAGAAGACCAAGTTTCAACTAAGACAAAGGGCTGAGTAAATGCTTAGAGAGGATAAGTCAAGGATTTTAGAAATTACTAATCAGAAATTAGGAACTTGAGGAATCAAGGAGTAGGATTTCAGAAGGATGGGAAAGTGAGTACCAATTTAGCGTATTCGTTATATATTACTCTGTAACAAAGTACTCCAAAACATATGGCTTAAACATTAAATATTTATTATCTCACAATGTCTGCAGTCCAGGAATTCAGGAGTGGCTTACCTAGGTGGTTCTGGCTAAGGGCTTCTCATCTGGTTGCAGTCAAAATGTTAGCTAGGGCTGCAGCCATCTGAAGACTTGACTGAGGCTGGGGGATCTGCTTCTAAATGACTCATTCGACTTGGCTATTGGCAGAAACCTCAGTTGTCATCCTTTGTGCCCCTCCATAGAACTGCTTACACATCCTCACATGCCAGCTAGTTTCCTCCCAAAGCAAGCAGTCCAAGAGAGCAAGGTGAAAGTTTTAATATCTTTTAAATCAGCGATCCCCAACCTTTTTGGCACCAGGGACCAGTGCTCCTATGAGAATCTAATGCCTGATGATCTGAAGTGGAGCTGAGGTGGTGATGTTAGCTCTAGAGAGCAGCTGCAAATACAGATGAAGCTTCGCTCACTGCTCGCCTCCTGCTGTGTGGCCCAGTTCCTAACAGGCCATGGACCAGTACCGGTCTGCGGCTGGGGGATTCAGGACCCCTGTTTTAAATCTAACTTGAGAAGTCACACTTTGTTTGTAGGTAGATTATAGGAGAGACTTAGACTTCTGATGGTGAATGAGGCAAGTTAGGATGTAAGGCATGATGGGATTAGTCCCAATAATCTCTTATAGGAAACTAGCAATCTGTTCTAGTGTTGTTGTTTTGATTATGTTATTAAATGAAGTCTTTCAGGCAAATATTCCTTCATGAAGCTCTTGGTAATGAGATCTCAATGACTGATGGCTGCTTCCCAGGACATCACTGGGCAGTATGGCTGAGCGAGGAGTTTGAAGGTGCAAAAATAGAAAAAGAGCAGACTGAAACTTCAGTTCAATTCTAATTCTGGCTGCACCAACCTCTCTCACAACTGGAAACTGGAGAGCCATTATTGACCTTAGTTCTTCCAGCAAACACCCCACCCCATCTTCCTTTAATTCCATTCTAAAAACCCATTTTTAAACTCTTACTTCTCTCTTGGCACAACCAGTGTGTTATTCTTCACCACAAAGGCTCTCTCTACTCAGTAATTTAAAGCAGTTTATGTCAGAACGATATTAATTATGTCAGGGTCTATTGAAACCCCTTATGAAAGATATTCTGTCGTTGTTTTTGTTGTTGTTGTTGTCATTATGAATTAAACACAGAGAAACTGCTCTTTTTACCATGACCATGGGAGCCCACTGGATGGAGGAATTCAATCAATAAGAGCAGTTAGGGGGGATTAAGGACAAGTCAACTTTTCAAAAGCATGAAGTATATAGTTTCTAAAATACCCATTTCTGGGTATAGGCTTACGACCAATATCTTTTGCTTGTAACTTGTTTTAGCAAAATTCCAGCATTTAATTATTAGTTTGGTGAATGACCACACCAGACCATTTAGTGTAACATGACAGGCCCTAAAGGGAGTAGTCAGTAATTTGAAACACTAACCATGTGTTTTGTCTAAAAAATTAATACCTGAAGCATGATTAGAGTGGCATGGTTCCACCAATCAAAATGTAGAAGAAACTCCATGATATTAATAAAGGCAACTACTGTTCTGGCATATGGCAAACACAATAGATGCTATTTATTAAGTATTTACTATGTACCATTGCTATAGATGCATTATCTCAGTTCGTCTTCTTGATCAACATATGAGCTAGATAACAAATGAGGCTAATATTTACTAAACACACACTATGTTTCACAAGTTTTTACATGTGTTATTTATCTTTCCCAATCCTTGTAATATTATTATCCCTGTGTTAAAGATTAAAAAACTGAGGATTGGAAAGTTTATTTACATTGACAGTAAATAATGGAGGCAAGATTTGAACTGAGACTTATTTAACTCTGGTGCCCATATGCTTAACAGATATTACCTAAAAAAGATACTAAAATGTAACTCATTCTGACTTACCTTGAGGAAGCAGAAGATTATGGACTGGATAGGGGTAAAATTTTAATTCTCCACATTTGAAAACTATTTAGTTTCATTCATTTGTGTTTAACTATGAATAGTGCTTCCTGTTGGGCTAGTTAATAAGAGATTTTTGAATTTCTTTTAATGGTTAGCAAATGGATTTGTAATTGTACAGGTAGATTTAAAGAGCTTGCAAAGAACTTGTTAGAATATAACAAGTAGCTACCATTTATTACAGACATTAACACAAATATGGACCATGACCCTGAAATATAAACCTACTCAACAACAATTCATCCCCACCTTCCTCATTTTCAGCAATTTTAGTTGGTCTATCCTCTTTTTCTGGTCTTATGCTGCAGGTGAAGTGAGCCCACAGTGTAGTCTAAGGGCGGAATCATGATGAAACTAAACCATTTATAGAGATGCAACTGCCCTTGCCAGTGACTGGCCTAGGCATAGGTGTATAGCACAGTTCTAGCCAATGAGGCATAAAGAACAAGCTGCATAGGGACTTTTGGGAAGCTTTTTTTCATTGAAAGCACGTATTCTTTTCCCCTACTGGTCATTGTCATGTTTGTGTGTAATGCCTAAACAGCTGTCTTATGACAATGAGGGGAGCTGGACAACCACTAAGGATGACAGAGAGAAAATGGGTGGGGGAACCCTGGAGTCATGATGATGTCACTTTGTTAAATCACGAACCCTGCTTGCCCTACCTCAGAACTTCCTGCTATGTGAGATAATATATTTTCTGTGTCAAGTCAGATAAATTGGGTTTTTGCAATCTATAGCTTAAAGCTTCCTAACTGATAAATTTATCATCCCTATTATGCCAGGAAGGAAAATGGAGCTCAAGAAAACTGAGTACTTGATTAAGGTCACGTCCAATAAGTGATGGAGCAGGATATATACCTAAGTCTGCATAATCACTGTAACACACCAGCTCTCAATCTTCCTCTGTAGACTCCATTTGTGTTGCAAAATCGCTTTCTCATTGGGAGAGTTGTAGTCTTCCCAAGTTCTCCAGGACACTTTGCCAGCATAGGTATACAAAAAGCTTTCAATTTCGTTCTTCAGGGTTAGAGATTAAAATGTCTTGATGGTTTGCCAATTTCATGGGGAAAACGTCAGACTCCTTGATAATGCCTGCGAGGCCTTGTCAATCTGGCCTGTACTTTCCTCTCCAACTTCTTTTGCTATTCAGACAGCATCATGATGGAGGACCCAGGACAGGTCTTTTTTCACTTCCTCTAAATACATTCTCCTTCCAGCCTCAGAGTATCTGCCAGTTCTGTTCCCTCTGCTCATACCACTCTCATTCCTCCTCTGTACTGAGATCCTTCCTTCTTATTCTTCAGGTAATAGCTTGACATCACTTCCTGTCCTCTTTTTAGTTTTCCAATTCTCCTTCAAAGCACTTATCACAGTGACATTGACTTATATCTCCATGTTCATTTGTTTAATGTCTGTCTTCTCCACTAAATTGCAAGCTCTAGAATGGCAGGGATTCTTTCAGTCTTGTTTACCACTATTTCTTGGGCTCCTAGCCAAGGGGATTGAATTTAGAATAGGCTCCATAAATATTTGTTGAATGAGTGAATAGATGATGAATGAAGAAACTCTCTACTCCTTGTGGTCCTTGCATAGCCCCTGCCAATTACAGTCCCCAGGCTTTCTGTCTCTAGTGGAGAGTTTATGATGTGTTTCTGACCATCTTATTTCACCAAAACCCTACATGCAGTGATTTGCCAAGGAACACTCAAGGTTTCTTTCTGATATTTTATAGAGAGATACAAGAGAAAGTAGCCTTCTTCTTTCCCTGGGATCTTTAAGCCAGAAGAGCTGGTGGCCATGCCCTTCTGTTCTCACTTCCCCCACTACAAAGAAGGAATAGAATACAAGTAGCAAAGAGAAACAAAATAGAGAGAGGAGAGAGAGAGGGAGAGAGAGGGAGGGAGGGCGGGAGGGGGAGAAAGAGAGAGACAGAGACAGAGAGACAGAGAGAGATAGAGACAGAGACAGGAAGAGGGAGAGAAGAGCTCTAACATAGAAAGATCCAGATATAGGGACAACATTTGGGTTTCCAGAGTCCTTGGAGCTAGCTCCATTCCCTGCACAAGCTAGTTATTATATGAAACAGCGCTTGTCTTTTGTTTTTACCATTTTCAGATGGATTTCTGGCAATTGCAGCAAACAGTATTAGAAAGCACATTCCGATGTTTAGACTAATGAAAACTACAGGAAGAAAAGAAAATATCACTCTTGGACATGCTTAGTTTGAAATGCTTCTGGGAATGCGCAGGAAAGATGTTCAAGGGGCAGTGAAGCATAGGGGCCTGGTGTCCAGGAGACAGGGATGGTCTAGCAGTATAGATTTATAGTGAGTCAGAATAAAGTTGATTGTTGCAGCTATGAGCCTGGATAAAATAGTTCATGGAAAGCATGGAGAGTAAGAGAAAATAGAAACCAGAGAAAGAATTCTGGGGAGCTCTCTTTTAAAGGAACATGGGTAGATGTAGAGGAGACGTTCAAGGCTGCTGAGTGTCTGAGAGGAAGGAGAATTAGGAAAGAGTTCCTTCCAGAAGCTGGAGGTGTAAATAATTTCAAAATGGATGGCATGCGAAGAATTCTAAATGATTCAGAAGTGGTGTATGATAAGGTCTGCATTCATTAGGATAGCTAGGTTATGCCGCAATAACAAATTCATCTCAGTTATTGAGAACTCCATTGGCTTAAGATAACAAAGGTTTATTATATGTCACATGACTTTTGCTGGTTGATGTTTCATGTAGTTAGTTAGTCAAGGCTCTGGGTGACAGAGGGTCCTCCATCTTGTAACCTGTAGCATCCTTGGTTAATGGGACGGAAGAAGAGAGACTACAAATGAGCTGTTCCCTGCCTCAGTCTGAAAGAAACACACTATGACTTGGCACACATTTCACTGGCTATATGGTCATATGACCCTGTCTGCTTAGCAGGACACTAAGAAATATAGGGCACAACAATGGAATATTGGATTTGGTGAGCATTATCAGGCCATTGGTGATTTTAAAAAAAGCAGATCCACTGGAGCAATGAGGCTGGAAACCAGCTTGGAGTTAGCAAATGAATGGAAGGTGACCACCTGAGGTACTTTACAGACTTCCATATACTTTACAGGATTTAATCTTGGTACAATCTTGTGAACTAGGTATTATTGTTACAGTTTTACAAAGGAGGAAATCAAGGCTCAGTTAAGGTCACTTAGTGGTTCAACTATTAGTTATTGAGTTTTTGCCAAATGCAGAACTGAGGTTTCGGGAATAGCAAACCAGAAACACATCCTGCTTTTGTGGAGCTTACAGTCATATAATTATACAACTAAATATGAAATCACAGCTTTGAAGCATGCTGCGAATGAAAATCTAAGATGCTATATAAAAGAGCCTGTAAATAGCCTGTTCTGTGGATGGGGAATGCTTCCACAGGGAGGTGATGAGTCAGAGATCAGCTAGCAGAGTTGGTGGTGGGAGGAAGTTGGGAGTGGTTTGTCTGTTCCCCAGACAGAGGAAAGAGTATGTGCAGGGCATCATGGCACGCAAGCAGAATTTGAGGTACTGGTCAGAAAGATAGTATGGCCAGATCATAAGAAGCCAGGGGGAAAAGGCACCGTGTAAGACCTAGTTTAAGATGTGACATGCACAGGGACATTCCTATGGGACAAGTTGAAGATAATAAAGCCATCCTATACTTCAGAAGAAGTCTGTTGGCTTGTCTGTGTTTCCAGGAGAAAGGCATTGCCCCAAATCATCAACCAAAGTAATAGAGAGATACTAAGATTCTAACCCAAATATGGCCTACTCAAAGCCAGTCCACCCTTTGCTCAACTCCAAATGCCTCTACAGATAGTAAGCCAGAGATGCAGCAGGCCTTGGTTAGGCAAGTTCTGAGTTGGAGGAACCAGGACAAGTGTTCTTATCACGTAGTATCCCTCCCACAGAAAATTTCACACTGAATTCACAAATAGGTGGCCCCATTTTCTATATGATGTGGAACATTTTCTTTCTCTCCCCGCTCTCTCCCTGGACGAAAGGACTCACAAGGCTTCTTATAAGTAATTTTATCAGGTTTCAAGTCTTTCTCACTTTTATTCTCCAATTTTCCCAGAAAACGAAGAGCAGCGTTGAGCTGTTTTTTCCAAGGGCTGCTTTGGAAAGAGTTTGCTTCATTCACCTACAGCTCTGAAGACATTCAGGCTGAACTACCGAAAGTCCTGCTGTCAGATTTTGCTTAGTTTCTCATGAGTTAAAATCAGCCTGATAAAGACTCGACAGAAGTGCTGAGGCTGTGCAGGGAGAGGAGGTGTCTTTTGTTATTGAGATATTTTTGTTTATACAGACTTTGAAAATAAACATCATTTTTGTCCCTCCCCCTTTCTCATGTCTATAAAGAAAGATGAAGAAGAAGAATAGCCATGTCCTTTGAGGGCAGCATTCACAGGAGAATAATATCAAGACCGTATCTTCTCTGGCATCGGAAGCAATCTATCTATGAAACTTTTATATATATATACATATACATATATATTTTTTAATTTTTATTTATTTATTTTTTATTTTTTAGGCGAGGCAACCCTTGGTTGACCTCACAGATTGCAAGGACCTTGTTAGCTTACAATCCCTTATTTTTTTTATTTTTAACGCCTACAACACCTGGTCTTCCTAGGTGGTCTCCCATCCAAGTACTAACCAGGCCCGACCCTGCTTAGCTTCCAAGACCAGACGGGATCGGGCCTGTTCGGGGTGGCATGGCTGTAGACTATTTATGAAACTCTTGAAGTCACGAACGTGGCTCCGGTACCCGCCTTTTGTTTTTAAAAATTGCAAGTTCCCAGCAGCTGTCCCTTAGAGCACTGAGGTGACTTCAGTGCCCTGCCCTCCCTACCGCCTCCTAAATGTTCTGCTCTAGCTCCTCACTCATATTCTTGAACTCAAACATCATTCCAATAGGAATTTTACAAAAGACATTTTTCTTTGGCAGGAAAACTGAGAAAAAGCATTGACTCTCACACACATAGCTCTCTCCAAGAAAGTTTTAAATTGGGGTACCATTTGAACTTGTACTTATTTATTCAAGAGTTAAGTCATGGGAGCCTGCGATGTGACTGGGGTGGTTTAGCACAGTTCTTCTGAGTGGAGGGCTCTGACATGGGGCTGCTCGGGTCCCCATCCTGCATCCTAGTTGTTAACTGGTTAACAACAGACAAGGAATAGGAGGAAGTTACCTACACTGTCTGTTTCCTCAGTGGATGGTCTTGGTGGTAAATAATATAATTCCAGTAAAGAGAGTAGTACAGTGTCTGGCAGGGCAACAACCCTCAGGACCTTGGCTATTAGGGGAGTCTGTTAGGGCGGTAATGCTGTCCTCAGGATACATTCCCCCTGCCCAACATTTCACTGTCCTCATCAACTGTTATTTTTAGCCCACATTAATTGAGTATCTAGTATATGACCCCAAAAGATTCTGGAGTTCGAGTGAATGAATGAGGCTTGGGTCCCAGCCCTCAGGTTGCTCACAGCCAGTCTCGGTACACCGATGGGCCGTCCGAGACCAGGATGGAGGCATTCTTGCTCTACCTCATCCCACCCTCAGAGGACAGAGCTCTCTCTTAGGGCCCTCGTGAACATCATGATGCTTCATGCACTCGGCATCCCCAAGGCTGCAGCAGCCTCCTGTTCTGTAAGCACTGTAGATAGGCGATGAGCACACTCAAGCAAGGAAAAGGAGAGCTCCCAGATGAAGCCAGAAAGAACAGTGGATACCAGGACAGTGATACCAAGTAGCTGTGTCCCCGATGCCGGGCTGTTTCCCCTCAAGCGGGCAAGCCAGGTGGAGGAGCGGAGGAGCCACTTGAAAGGTTTGGCCTTGTCCTGCTGTCTCTGAGGTGACTGGGGAAAGAAAAGGGACAGACGGCACGAGCCTCCTGTCACCTGATTATTTATAGTCCCTCTTAGCTCCTGATGGCCTTCGGTGGCCGGGCCTGCGCAGTGTGCCAAATGGAAAGGTGATCCCACAGGTCCAAGCGGCTTCAGGAAGGAACTGCCTTCTGCTCTGCCCAAAGGAGACAAGTATCTCCGTCCTAAACATCCCTGGAGACTGACGGAGCCCAAGGCTGGAGGCTGGCAGGAGGGGACTCCTGCTGTTCCCATCCCCTTGTTTCTCAGGAGAAAGAGGAGCAGAACCTCTCTCAGATGCGTCCTCTGCTGATTTTCTTCTCCCTGTGCCTCTGATCCCAGTTGCCTGTCTTCCCTCTTCACTGCTCTGTGTTTTCTTTTGTTCATAACTTCTGCTGCTATTACTAAAAAAAAGGAAGCAATGGAACATAATCAGGAGATGGAAGCCTTGGTGCGTGCAGAGTTTTGGGCTAGCCCCCCTGAGGGAACTGATTACAGCAACTGAGTGACCTTGCGTGGCCCCGATCCTGCAATAGGCACTAGAGAAACAGGGAAACAAATGCCCACACCTTTTCTTTCTCTTTCTCCTTTTACACACACAACATGGGTTTCAAATGAGGCAAAGTCTGTCACCCATCCATACTTTATTTGCTGCCGGGCCAGGAACTCCAAAATCTCTCCTTTAGCATACTTTCCTCACCTCTGCCTGCAGCAGCCTCTGCCCCTAACCTGCTGCTCAACCTTCCTCCTCCAGCCTCACCTAGCCCTGCAACTTGACTCACTGTTTCTTTCCAAGCCAGATCCACGATCAGCCCTAAGATAACCTGTGTTTTTACCTAGTGTCAGAACTCCTGACCCCTGAAACCCAGGATTGGCCCCGGAGGGTTTGCCTGACCTGGGCTGCAGGGCACAGAGCAGAGAGACATAAAGCCCACCTTTGAGAGGGAGGGCCACAGCCTGCTAGGAAAACTGCAACCAGCTGGTTTGAATAAATGCCGTAAGGATTACACTGGATGGGGTGGTTAAAGCAGCGTCACAAAGTGTGGCCCTTGTGCCACCTGGCTCAGAGTCATCAAAGGTACTAGTTAAGAGAACACATTCCTCGGCCATACCCCAAACTAAGGAATCATTATTCACATTTTTAACAACCTCCTCATGAAATGTCATGAAATTGAAATTTGAAGACCATGTAACTATTATGAAAATATTAGCTACCAACGGTATTGTTACTGAAAGTTTAAACATGTCCCCCTAATAAATAACAGCTGTATGTGGAAAGACCCTTCCTTGATCGACTAAGAAGGAATTCTGAGGTTTGGGGAAAATCACTGTTCAGTTTTCAGTGGTCTCACTTCTGTGATGAGAGAGTTGGTTTACCTGGTCTCCCGGATCCTTTCTAGCTCCATCTCCCTCTGAGTCTAGGATTTTGTCAGAATGGAGCGGTCTTTGAGCGTAACATTGTGAAACGGGACAGAGAGAAGATAAAGGTAGAACCGTGGCACCATTAACGTGGGAACTGCAGGGAGGGGTGGGGAAACAAAAGGAGAACCCAGCTTTGTAACTTCAGACAACTTTGTATTAATACTCATTAAAAAAAGAGGCAAATGAAGGCTATGTAAGGGTAATGTTTATAAAACATGCAGTATAGGACCCAGCATATCGTGGGTCTTTAATAAATGGTGAATGTTATCATCACACAGTATAGTAATAATAAAATCATGTCTGAAAGATCCCTGGTACAAGACATGACACAAAGTAGATGCCCAGAAAATGGTGGTCCCTTTGTTCTGGAAACACACTATATTAAATGAGTTCATTCACTCACTTTATTCATTCAGCAAATATTCAATGAGCTCCTAGTCTATGGAAGGCACAGCGATGATATAGGGCATACAGCAGTTACTGAGAGGGATACGTTCCTAACCAGCATTGTGGTCTGGAGGGAGATAGAGGGCAGTGAAGGGATTGTTAATATACTACGTAATTATTACTGTGCCATAGAAAAAGTGAGGTATCGTAGACAGATGAGGCCACCAGAGGTAGCAGGCTAGCAAAGAACAGCAGTGCAAAGACTCAAAGGAAAGAAATAGCGTGGCACAGCCATGGGGATTTAAAAAAAAGGGGGGGGGGGTTGGAGAGATAGGAGGGGCCAGCTCGTAAAAGACCAAGTCAGTCATGCTTTTACAGCTTCCCTATCCTAAGGGTATAGGGAACCACTGGTGTGTTTTAGAGAACTTACTCTGATAGCTAGGTGGAGAAGGATCTGAGCATAAAACTTCAAGCAGGGATGCTAGGTGGGAGGCTGATGCAGTAATCCTGGCAAAAAGGTGATGGTGGCTGCGGGCACAGATAAAAACAGAGTGTGGGCATGCTTAAGTAGCTTAACCTGTAAACCTGTGATTGATTGGATTTGAGAGTGGGAAAGTGGTATTTTAGGATCAGTTGAATTGTTTCTCAGTAATTAGGGTGAAGCCTCCACATTTTTTCATTTACTATTGGTTAAGGCTGACCTGTATTGAAAAATGCAGATTGTATATTTAACAGGTTTTGTTTTTTTTTATAACAGATCAATCATTTTGTTGGCTCAGATTCTTTGTAATTAGACCTCACCCTCCCACATTTGGAGAAGTTATACTGAAACAGTGTCTTTATTTTGGGTTTTGGGGACTTAGATTTTCCATTTATTCCAGATTAAATTTCTTGGAACATCTTCAGATGTAATAATAAACTTTAACCACTTGATGGCCACATTTCAAAGTCCTTTGTCTTATTTCTCCACCTCTGGCAATTTTCTATGTATTCTAATCAGTTGCCTCTAGGACTAAATAAATCTGCCTTTTTCTGCGTTAGTAGAATGGCCATTCTTTTGTCTGCAACATACAGGCTGAAACTGTACTGGACCCATAGTAGGTCTTCACTAAAAATATTTAATAAACAAATGAATGGGTATCACTGAAAACCCAGTTTCTAAATAATTGAGACAGTTTGAAGCTTTGTTTCATACCTTCGAAATTCAGATAACCACTGTTTCATACCAAATAAAGAAGTATTAGAAGGACATAGAAATTTAAGAAAATGGTTTGGTTGCATAAATTTCAAAATAGCGTTATAACCATATTAATAGAACTCTTAATGAAAGAAGAAAATCTTTCTTTTCATTTCTTGTCCATTTGCAATTCTAAGTCTAAAAAGTTTGCTTGATTGTTTTCATTAGGTATTTACATTGTGCCTTTTATTTTCACTTAATATTTAGCATAAGCATTCTATGTTTGGCAATATGGTTTCTGCTACGTTAACTCTTATTAACTGTATAATAGTATATTGAAGAGGTGAGCCAGAATGTTCTTGGTCATGGCCTTACTGTCATACATTAAGCCATTTCTGGACCGAATGATAATAAATAATGCTGTAAGTAACATTCCCTAGAGAAAGTCTCAGCATATTTAGAGCAAACTATGCTTTTCTGGGAGTAAAACATTAAGATTTATGATAGATCCGACTACAGATGTGTGATCATTTTACAGAGGACAGTATTTATCAGTTGAAAGGGACCAGCTATGAAAGCTTAGAGGAAAGGAAAATCACATCTAAGAACTACTGATGGAGGAGGTATCCTCAGCAATAAGACTTGGGTAGTTTCAATTTCACAAACAGGGCCATCCTTAAAGTGGAAATGGACATAGGCGTTTGTAGCCAAATGGTCCTTGAATATGCAAATTCCAATGACAAAAACATACAAAACAGAGTTTTAATCTGATGTCATTAAAAATTCAGTTCTAGCTCTGTTTTGATTTTATGCTCATCAAGTAAATTTCTGATTAGAATTTGGAGTTCCATGCAAATCTGCCTTCAGGGAAAACATACCCTCCCTACAGTTTCAGGTATTTCTAGCTCTTCTATCAGAAATCTCTCATTAAAAATTAATACATTGGCTTCCAATACAGTTTTCTACAGAAAGAAAATGTACTAAACCGATGTTCTTCAAGTATTTCTGAGCCCTATGACAATAATCTCACCCTGTAAATCAATTAATTGCCATCTTAATTATATACATCAGTCTCATGAACTCAGCTAATGTGAGATGGCTCTGAGAGATAGATCTGTTCATGATGCACTGATAAAATCAAGTCTGAGCTTATAGGACTCTAAGTCAGATATAAACTATAGTAAATTACCGAAGTATTCATTCTATACTCTCCAGCTTCTTGAGACACAGCTTGCCAGGCTTATCTCCTTGTGGCTGTATAGTAATATGACTATCAGTATCAAACATAAGTGTGTATAATTTCTAAAGAGGAGAGCTTGTTTTAGTAAAGGGTGTGTTCAAACTTTGAAGACCCTGAAGCCCATATAATTTGAGGGGAGAGGATTTCTTCAAGAAAAACAATACAAAATTATAAGTGCAAAATTAAGTAGAGAATTTCATATTTATTCAGAACTCATAACAAATTATAAACTTAAAACTTCTGACAAATAGCATATATATCATGATAACATTTGTATTAATCAACTGTCCAATCTGTCAGTATATTCTTCGATTACATTTTCATATAACAATGATTTTTTTTTCTTTGAATGTTCAATTTTATTTTTTAAATTATGTTTTATTTAGTTTCAGGTTAACAATACATTGGTTAGACATCTATATAGTTCATAAAACGATCCCCCCAATTGCATCCTCCCTCCTCTGACCCTCCACCTAGACAATGTATTAATGCTAACTGCATTCCCTATGCTATGCTCCCCATCCCCTTGACCATCCATCAGCTACTAATTTGTACTTCTTTAGCCCTTCACCCCATTCTTCCAGCCCCCCAATCCTCCTCCCCTCTGTCCATCACCAAATTGTGCATTATATTTGTGAGTCTGTTGTTGCTTAGTTTGTTCTTTTTATTCCTTAGATTCTGCATATAAGTGAAATCATATAGTGTTTATCTTTCTCTGACTAAAATACCTTCTAGGTCCATCAAAGCAATATCTTTTCCATCCTCTTCCTTTTCATATGTAGGGGTCTTGTTTTCTTATCTTTTCAGCCACTCTATCTTTGGGTTGGAGCACTTAATTCTTTTCCATTTGAGGTATTTATTGATAGGAATGTAGTCGTTGCCATTCTTTATTCTTGTCTTTGACACATGTTTTTTCTTCTTAAAGAAGTCCCTCCAACATTTCCTGTAATACTGGCTTGGTGGTGATCAATTCCTTTAGCTTATTTTTGTCTAGGAAGCTCTTTATCTCTTCTCTAACTCTAAATGATAGCTTTGCTGGATAAATTATTCTTGGTTGTATATCCTGCATAGTTTCTTTTGAGAAATCAGCTGCCAATCTTATGGGTTTTCCCTTATATGTAATTATTTGTTTTTCTCTTGCTGCTTTTTAATATTCTTTCATTGTATTTAAACTTTGGCATTTTAATTATGGTGTGTCTTGGTGTGGGCCTCTTTGGATCCCTGATTTTTAGAATTCTCTGAGCTTCCTGGGATTTTATGTCCATTTCCTTCACCAGATTAGGGAAGTTTTCCATCATTATTTCTTCAAACAGCTGTTTAACATTTTGATTTTCATCAGTTACACCGATCAAACGAATATTTGGATCCTTAATAGTGTCCTATATTCTCCTTAATTTATTTTTATAGTCTTGGCATCTTTTTTCTTGCCATTCTGATTGAGTAGCCTGATTGGCTTTCCTGTCCTCTAGATAAGGCATTCGATCCTCTTCTTTATTTACTTTGTTTATTCCATTTAATATACTTCTCATCTCAGATAATATATTCTTCATTTCAGACTGGTTCACTTTTAAAATTTACATTTCCATTTTTATGTTTTTTATCTCTTTACTGAAGTTCTCACTTAATTTATCTACATTTCCCAAAAGTTCATTGAGCATCTTTATAATCAGTGTTTTGAACTCTGCATCTGTTAGATTACTTGACTCCATTATATCTGGATCTGTTTTCTTCTCTCGTATGGTTTCTGCTTCTTTGTCTTCCAATTTTGGCTGCCTTTCTGTGTCTTTGGCTGCCTTTCTATGTACTAAGCAAAGCTCCTAAGTCTCCTGGTCTTATTAGTGTGGATTTGTGAAGTAGAAGTCCAGTGGCACAGTCCTGAGAGGGGTTCAGCTACAGGCCAAACTTAGCCCAAGCCTCTATCCCTCCGGGGCCACCTGTTAAGATTCAGCAAGCAATCCACAGATGCTATGCTTATGGTTGCCTCATAAGGCCACACTAGAAACCGAGGCTGCCTCCAGTGTGAGTCTTAGCAAGGAGCACCTGACTTGCTGAGGATATACCTGGATGTGGCTTGGGTGGGGCTGCGAGTTGGGGTAGGCAGGGTTTCAGGGAGTCCTCTGGGCCACACAACCTCTGTTATCCAGTTTGATGACGTCATGGCTATGGCAGCTCTGTGTCAGGTGCATTGGTAGTGGGGGAGGGCTCAGTAGGGAACAATGGATCCTGCCGGCAGTTCTGTACCCAGCGAGTGTCGCCTCAGTCCTCACTCCGACAATGTCTCTCTGTAAGTCCCTGGTGCCCCCTGGGCATAGCCAAATCGGTACTGGTGCTCAGAGTGAGCCAATCCATTACTGCAAAAATCCGCTCGTGGTCGCGGCCCCTTTAAGAGGCGTCTGCCGCTGCCTCTGCCTCAGACTCACTCAGCTGCTGGGGACCGGGCAGCCCCGTGTCCTTGCCCCGTCTTACCTTCTGCCATTGCAAGGTGTTTTCTTGGATTTCTCCCTAGTTGTCCTATTATATGGCTTGTTCATCTAGATCTCAGGTGATTTTTCCTTGCTGCTGCTCCTTGTTTTCGTCACAACTTTGATTTGGTCGCCGGAGGGGTGAACAGAGCCTCTATCATCTATGCCACTTTTTTGCCTCCCTCCTTTTTCATATGACAATGATTATACAATATTTATTATCCATAGAGAGACTAGCAAATATAATTCAGTCTTTTCTCTAGCATGGTTGAATCATTGGTAGTTTAGAAAATTTTATTTTACCTCACTACTGATTATTGGAAATGTCTCCTAATATTTGTATTCAATGATGTAAATTTCCCTCTAACCTCCGCTTTTGCTGTCGCACACAATATTTGATGTTATATTTTTATTTTTATGTTGTAGTTGCTTTTAATAGATCCTCTTTTCTTTTGGTTTTCTGTCATTCCATTATGTTTTGTGAAAGTTATCGTGCTTGAGATTTATTGCAATTCCTGATTCTGAAGCTTGGTTTCTTTAAACAATTCTGGAAAATTCTAACCCATTATTTTCTCTTGAAATATTGCCTTTATCCCATTCTCTTTCTGATATTCTTTCTGGAATGACCCTTCTTTCTGGAATTCGAAGTTAAATATTTATTTAACTTCTTGCTTTATCTACCATTTCTATTATTGTTAGATTCACATTTCCCAAACGCTTGTTTCTCAGTGTTGCATTTTGGATAATTTATTTGTACCTTTTCATTCACCAATCTTCCACTTGGCTGTATCTAATTTTCTGTTGAGTTCTTAACTTCAATTCTAAAAGTTCTGTTTGCCTCCCTTTCCATTATACTTAGTCATATTTTAAGTCTTTTATTTCTTGTTCTTATTTCAAACTTCTTCTTTGTTCCTTTAAATATAAGACTCGTATTCTGTACCCAATAATTCCAATGCCTAAAATATTTGTGAGTCTTATTCAACTATTATATGTCTGCTGACATGCACATAATGCTTTGTTTCTCTGTCTTTTGTGATATTTGGCTGTGAGTTGCTCATTTTCCTTAGAACTAATCTAAGGATATTTAACTTTAAAGACTAGATTGAAATCATATATTTCCAGAGAGAATTTATGTATTTTTTAGCTACTTGCCTGGCAGCACTACCAACCTGTACCAATTATAAATGCAATTATATACTCAGGGTTTTATATATCACATAGATAGGTTGAATTTGGACTACAAACATGCCTGAATTCTGGCTTGTGGTTTCAAATTCAAGAAGAGGAATTTTTTCCTTTTCATCCGATGCTAAGGTAAGGACCAGAAAGTTTTTCCTGTAGTTCCCTTATGCTCAGCAGGGTTTTATTTCTCATTTATCTTAACAAGGAAGATGTAGTCTTTTTATAGTAGTCTTCTACTAAGCAGTCCATCTGGAGTGAGCCCTGGATTTTACCTCCTTTTCCTTACAGCCTATATAGTTGTCAGAGTGAAAGCTCTCACTGTCCTAGGTCCAGCAGAAACCTTCAGCACGAAAGCCACTTTTGTTTCTTCCTTGCCTTCTAGGTTCCTACTATCACCTGATTTTTGGTCAATGCACATTTCTGCTTATTGTTTCAAACCCATGATGTACTGTAAAATGTGTTTTTATATTTTATTCAACATTTTAGTTGTTTTAATCCTCAACCATTGTTCAGAAAAGAGTTATAGCAAGCCTGAGACTATCATCCTTACAAAGTCCTATTCGCAAGATCAGCCATTGTCTGCTGTCTGGTGGCCACCCACCATACCTAGAACTGATATCAGTGGTTCTCAGTGCCTAAATTATTTGTACTATCAATGTGACTTATGCTGAACACCTGCTTTTCTTCTGGGAGTCTGGAATTTTGGGCCATGCTAGGCAGAGAGAACCTACATGATCAGACTCTAGTAAAAACTCTGGGCACTGAGTCTCTAATGAGTTTTCCTGGTAGACAGCATTTCACAAGTGTTGTCGTAACTCATTGTTGGGAGAATTAAGTGTATCCTTAGTCACTCCACTGGGAGGAGAATCTTAGAAGTTTATTCCTGGTTTTCTCGGGATTTTGACCCACACTTCTTTCCCTTTCCTGATTGTGCTTTGTATCCTTTCATTGTAATGGATTTTAGCTGTGAGTATGGTTGTATGCTGAGTCCTATGGGCCCTCCTAGTGAATCATCAATACTGGGGGTGGTCTTGAGGACTTTCAACCCAACCATACTGGCAGAAAATTCCCCAATATACCTTCTTCAAAGAGGTTGTGCCCTATCTAATGACTGGAAATTACTGTAATCTAGAGATGTTAATTTAGAAATAGTAATTGTATTAATTCGCTTTTTATTTGGCTAAACCACTGCGCTCAACTATTATGCTGGAACACATAAATGCCACATTTTGGTAACAGGAATTCCATGACAGAAAGTCTTTCCATGTTCAAATAATTTTGGAAAATGTTGATAAAGTTGAATTTCTTTACTGCAGAAGTGCTCAGAGCTTTTAATGCATTAATCTTTAATAAAAACATATGGTAAGGAGTGTTTTCAAAGCTCTTTTGCACTTCAAAAATCTTCTTTTCCCCAGAATAGCAATTAACATATCATGGAACACCTATGTTTCTGAGGCATAGTTTATAAAATGCTGGAATAAAAACGTGCCCCCTATCTTTTGAAAAGCCTTAGGTTCTTATTTTCTTTACTTGCTTTTCTTTTAAATCAGCTCAAGTCATATTTAGAAATTATCTTTCTAGAAACCTCAACAAAAATCATTAGAGCTTTAAATCATTCTAAAATGCCCAGATTTACTTTCAGGAGCAAAATTCCAAGGTGCCTTTAAGCTAAAAAATCTTATGGTTAATAGGAAATCATTATGTGCCTATTTGATATAAGCAGCTACTTCGTTGCTTGCAACTTCAATATTTTCATTTCCAGAATGGACCTGATAAAACTTTCTACGACTCAGCAGTGATTTTAAATGAAACCATTTATGTGAACCCATCTTGTAAATTAGTAAACATCATCCATAGGCGAGAAATTTAAAATTCACAGATCTGCTCTTTCTTAAAACTAGGGACAAAAATGACATATAAATTAGGAATAAGCTCATTGATTATTTAAAAATCATTCAACCCTGCTGCTTAAGATAACTTATTTGGTAACTTCTTAGGATAGAAATAGAATTTTAGTGGATTTCTTACCTGGTTACCTATTTTGAAACATTTTGGCTCTCAAATGGTATTTACTAAGTGTAAGTTATTCATTTTTTTCCATTTATCTATAACCCTTTAACTGCTTATCAGTAATAACTAACATCTCCCCTATTGAAAGCAAGTAATCTTGAGTTCCAGTTTGCTTGGGCAGACTTATTTTAGATAAATATCCAATTCTTATTAGAATTTTTGAAATCTTGAACATCGACACTTCCTGGAATTCCTGTAGTTCCTTTGAGGACCCAGGCTGGAAATAGCTCTCCATGGTCTATCAGTTGTTGAAGAGTAACTGTGGTTGTGTTGAACAGAAGTGAGATTTAAACCATAGACTAATGAGGGAACGGAACTTTCTCTACCACAATTCTTGTCTAATATGTGATATGTTGGCAGTATTCATCTTATGGCCTAGATCCGCTCATTTTGATCTTAGATTGAATGGTCCTGCGGGTAAACTCACACCCACTGTAGGAGATGGAGACAGGCCTTTTTCAGCAATAGCAAAGCAGGCTAATGCCATGGCTGGGTCCCAGGTGGCAGAGCTAGAAAGAGTATATGGCTGGAAGGAAGGTAACAAGGACTAAATGCACCAGTGAAACCTATCTGTCGTCAAGTTCAAAGAGTGTGTGCAGAAATAAGACAGGTAATAAGGCCAAAAAGTCAAGAGCCAAACACAAACAGGAAGAAAGGTGAACAGCAGAGGAAGAAATGAAATGGTAAAAATCCAGGACATTTTCAGAGGATAGCAAGTAGTCACTTTTGTTGAGTTCCAGGGACATGGTGGATGGGGAGTTTGCCCAGTTTAAAGACCACAAGTCAGGATCAACAGCAGGGGCCCTGTGTTTTCATGTCCATAACTCTCTCCTTGCACAGTACCAGCTCACAGAGTGACACTGAAGTTGCTTAAAGTACAATAGCTCCCCACAAATGCTTTCCTTTATCAGCTAAACTTGACTCCAGTCTAAGCGTCTTACCCTATGGGAACAGCCATACACAATGTTAATACAAAAGCCCAGGGGGTTGTGTCGCCCCACCCCTCTCCAAACACAAAATATGAGCAGGTTTCTATGCCTAAATCCAAAACGCTATTATTAATTTGTTCTCTCATTTAAAAAGAGGAAATGATTTGAGATGGATCTGACTCAAGAGGAAGCTGAATGCAGGACTGTAGGAGGCCTCACTGGAGGCGCTGATGTGGAATTCAATTGAAAAGCCCCTGAGTGCTCCAGTTTTTCTGTTCTGGTACTTATTTGAGCCAAAGGTTTAAAGCTGGCATAAGGTGTAAACATGATTATCTCCAGTACCTCACACCTTCCTAGTAGTAAGTTAGTGAGTGCTCTCACCTGTGGCATTGCATTTGAATTAGTAAGAAGCCCTATGAAATAGACAGGAAAGGAATTAATTGCCACATTATATGATAGCCACGGCAAGAGTGAGGAGCTGGCTATAAAGGAGGCACATGAGTTCACATTTCTCATTTCTCAGCGACAAAGCATCCTTCCTGATCTGTAATGTCAGAAGGAAGAGTTGACATCAATTCTTAGCCCTCTACTTCCCATGGCAATCCTCACCCTCAGTCCTCACCCTCATTGCAGCTGCCTGCTACGTTCCTCTCCCATAGCTGGAAGTTGGTCAGTGGTGTCAGGGTCCACCCCTGGCCATAATAGAAGGACAACTCCATCTGAACACCCTGTCCGTCAGCTCAGCTGCTACTTGATGCCATTCTGGGAGGTTCACGGGTACTGGGCATCCTCTTATCCCACCTCCTGGGCACTGGCCCTAAAAGGGAGTCCCATCTAATATCTTCAACAGATGCCATCTGCCTGAGGTTTGCTCCACACCTGGCTAGTGACAGTCCCCCAGGTCTCTGGGGTGGGAGGTCCTGCTCCTCTTCTCTGGTTCCTAAGCACTGTAGAACATATGGAGCCATTCAGCTCAGTGCCTGGCACTGGCCCTGGGTCTGTGCCTCCCTGATAGAACAGAGTCCCCACAGGATGGCCATCCCTTTAAACTCTCAGCGCTCATTGGCTCAGAAGAGAATCTGCTCTACCACTGTTCAGATCTGGCCTTGAATTACCAACCCCTCCCCTGGAGAGAGAGGGTAGGACTTTGCTCCTACTTCCCTGCATTCCTATTAGCTCTTGCCTCATTCTAAGTTTGCTCTTCCTTTTATTCTTTTATGATTTTCAAACTTGAGAATTGTTCAGATCCATTTAAAAGGAAGAGGATTTTCAAAGACTGTCAATATTGCCTTAAATGATTTTTATTATTAAAGTGAGTATAAGGTTTTAAAATACTAACTTAGTTTTCTTATCAATAAGCTAATCTCTCTCCCTTGAATGTCATCTGCCACGAATGCTTTCTTGTAGTGTTGAAGATGTGGTATATGAGAAAAAGATGGAAAACCCAAGGCCGGTTTCTTCTGGCTTTAGCAATACTTGCAGAAATGGTAGATAGATAAGAAAAGAAACAAAACAAAACAAAACAAAAAACCATTACCACTAACAAAACCCAGCCTATCCAGCCCCAAGAGACTGTGGGAAGAGATTAAAGGACAGAGAGGAGTCAGGCGGTAGAGAGAACATAGCCTCATTTACTATTTGGGAGTTTGGAAAGAAATCACTTTGCAGCTGTCTCACACCAATCTGGGGCTGAGTAAATACAAGATAACTTGGTGGTTTAGCACGAGCAGTGGTTCTCAAAATGTAGTCCCCACACCAGCAGCATTACATGGGAACTTGCTAGGACTGTAAATTCTTGAGCCCCACCACAGGATCTACTGTAGTCATTGTGCTTATAAATCATATGTAACCACAAACCCAAAATTAATTTTAAAAATTCAAATTGAAACATTGATAGAATGTAGTAGATATTGCTTTGCTTGGTTCACGAATCATTTTTCTCTATTATTTTGACTGAAATCTTTAGTAACAATTCTAGAAATTCACAAGTTTAACAAAGTTCAATGTCTATCTTTAAAAATCTACCCCATCCCAAGGTCATGAAAATGTTCTATTTTCGCTTCTAGAAATTTTATCGTTTTACTTTGCACAGTTAGATCTGCAATCTGGGATCTATTTTGGGGGTTTGAGAAAGAGGCTAAGATTTTATCTTCTTCTCTGGATATCCAGTTGATACTGCATCATTTACTTAAAAATCTTTGTCCCTACTACTCTGCAGTGCCTTTTTTGTCATAAATCGAGAATTGATATATGTGTGGTCCTATTTCTGGAGTTTATATATTGTTTCACTGGTGTACTCGTTGGTCCTTGCACTAGTATACACTGTCTTAATTGCTGTGGTTTTACTATAAATCTTGATATCAAGTATAGTAACTCTTCTTACTTTCTTCTTATGCTTCAAGATTATCTTGGCTATTCTTGGGCCTTTGTATTTCCAAGAGAATTTTTAGGATTAGCTTATCAAAAGCAAACAACAAAACCTTTTGAGATTTCAATTGAGATTGTACTGAGTGCATAGATCAATTTGTGTAAAATTGGTGTCATTAAAATATTAAGTATTTCAATGCATGAAAATGATATACCCTCCTTTATTTGTGTCTCTTTTATTTTTTCAACAAAAAATGTATAGCAGTCTTTATATTATTCTTGGTCATCTTTTGTTATATTTATTCCTAGTATTTGATCTTTTACTATCATAAATAATGAAATGTTTTGGACTTCATTTTCTGATTGTTTGTTGCTATTATATAAAAATAAAATGCATTTTTGCATATTGATAATGTATCTAAAAGCCTTGAAAAATTTACTAATTTATTCTGGTAGTGATTCTTTTGTATGTTCCACATACATAATTAGGCCATCTGCAAATAAGGACTATTTAATTTGTTATTCTCTGATTCAATAACATTTATTCTCTAGCCTATTTTAACTGTCTAGAACTTTCAGTAGTGTATTGAATAGAAAGAAAATAATTATGTCTTGCTCCACATAACAGAGGGAAACTTTCATTATAACTCCTTTAACTGTAGTAGGTTACCATAGATATTCTTTATCAAATTAATGATATTTTCCTTTGTTCTTAGTTCACTGAAAGTTGTTATCATTAATGGATGTTGAATTTTGTTGAGTATTTTTGCATTTACTGAAATTATCATTTATTTACTTCTTTATTCGTTTATGTCTGATTTCTTTAACATAATGTTTTAGAGATTCATTTATTCATTTGTGTGCATGTGTCTGTGTGCGTGTGTGTGTGTGCATGTGTCTCTGTGTGTGTATTACACGTATCAGTGGTTTGTTCCTTTTTATTGCTAAAAAGTATACCATTATGCATGCATAGTTCTCTGACGATTCTCTTATTGAACAAGCATCTGAACCATTTCTAGTTTGGGGCTATTATGAATAAAGCATCTATGGACATCCTTGTGCAAGTCTTTTTGTGAATAGATGCTTCTGTTTTTCTTAGATAAATACCTAAAAGCCAAATTATTCCTTTTATTTTCAAAGCTTTCTATCCTTATATTTAAGGTGTTTCTCTTGTAAGCCAAATAAAAGTGGCTCTATTTCTTCTTTCTGTTCAGTCATATTTGTCTTTAAATGGAAAACTTAGTTCAAAATTAATGTAATTACAGATATATTTGAGTTTAAATTTATCATCTTCCTATGATAAATTTAGCATCTATCATCTTTGTTCCATCTTGGCTATTTTTCTTTTCTCTCTTTTCTTGCCTACTCATGGATTTATTTATTTTTAAATTTTTTATCTCATCTGCTTTCCACTTTAGCTTATAAGCTATTCCTTCTTTCACTATTCTTTTAGCATTTACTTTTAAGATTGTACCGTATAGTCTTGATTTGTTAATATCTAACATAAATTAGTGCTATTTTCCAAGTAATGAAACTTTAAATAAATTAACCCCATTTACCGTAGCACCTGACACCTTCCAAACTGTGCTTTTATTGCCATATGTTTTGATTCTATGTATGTTTAAAATTCTGTGATATGCATTAATATCATTTTATGCAGTTTTCACTCTCATATTTGCCTTTTCTATTGTTCTTCCTACTTTGTGTATTTCTGTGCCTTTATTAGGATCATTTGTCTTCTCTTAGAAGAACTTTATTATTTCCTTTAGGAAGATGTCCAATGTTAGGCATTTACTTTCTTTTAACTAATATCATACATTACTCCATGATCTTCAGGCTTCGGGTTATTGTGTCTGTTTTCAGTTGAATCAGCTGCCATTTTTATTTTTTCATCATTTGAAAATAGTATTTTTTTCTCAAGCTGGTTTTTATTTTTTTATTTTTCTTTTTTTTTTTAGCTTTCAACAGTTTTACTCTGATAGGTCTAGGCTTATTTTATTTGTATTTATTCTGCTTGAAATTCATACTTGAATCTGTGGCTTGGTATTTTTTTTTGTCAGTTTCAGAAATATCAGTCATTGTTTCTTCAGATATTTCTTCTTTTCTGTTCTCTATCTTTCTTCTTTTGGGAGATTTCAGTTACACTTAAGTTAGACCTTTATACCATGCCTATGTATCTCTTGTGCTGCTTTCTTTTCTTTCTTTTTCTTTATGTAGTTTTTATACTTTTCCCTGTTCATACTTTAACCATAGCTTTTCTTCTCTCTCTCTTATATTTCACTAATCTCTCACTACAAAAGACCACTCAAACCTACATGTCAATGATATCAACTATTTTAATTTCCATATCATGGCCTCTGTGCCCTTTGTCACACTTCTCTTCTATCCAGAATGATCTTTCTGCTCTCATCCATCTCTGAAATATCTACACATCTTTTAACATGGATATCTAGCATCATCTTGCCTTCCATTTCTTGACTCTCTGTAAATAAAACCAAGCACTCATATATCCCTACTTAGCTCATACAGACCAGTCTAGGACCCACACAACACTTCATGCACTTATTCATCTACCTCTGTCTTCCACCAGTAGGCTGGGAACTCCTGTGCCTTGTTCATCTTCAGATCTCTAAGATCCAGCCCCATGTCCAGCATGTGAACAGTGATAAGTACATTGATGCTGAGTGAATTACTATAATGTACTCAACTCTGGTTACACTTTAGAATCACATTAAGCGAATGTGTATTAAAAAGTATTGATGCTTAGGCGCCATCCCAAATCAAACTCAAAGATGGTATCTGGGCATCAGAACATTTTTTTAAAACTACCACATGTGCAGCCTGGGTTGAGCATTGCTGATTAAATAATATGCCTCAGAAAGGTGATTTCATGGTTTAATGGCTGAGATCTGAAAACATTTCCCTGTGAGGGATTGATTACATTCTGCGAAGGATACTGGAAGATATGCATGTTGGGGTGATGTATTTAGGTGCTGCTGTCCATAGATATACATTACCGGAAACCATAGAAGAGATTCATTTTGTGTGTGTGTGTGTGTGTGTGTGTGTGTGTGTGTGTGTGTAGGAGGTAAGAGTAAGGAAAGGAAAAACCTGCAGTTACAGAAGTGACTGCATGAGACTGTAATCCAGATGCTTAGTTGGTAAATAATCTCATGTCTTCTAACTCTCTCTGCAATAGTAAAAGCCCAGTGATATTGGCAGGCCATCCCTATCTGTTAGCAGGAGGGTGCATGGTCCTCATTCATTCCAAGACTTTAGGGAGATAGAGGGCAACTGACAAAGGCACCAGAAGGTAAGAGAAAACCTGATAACAGGCCTTAGGTGAAGCTATCAACACTCCTGCCCCAGTTCAGACCTCTCACTGTGATGATGTGTGTGCATGCTCCTCTAGTTGTCATAGAAACCAGATCTTCCCTCCTGACTCTCATCTCCTCTCCAAGTATTTGGTTTCCCATTTTTTAATGAAATTAGGTATGCAGTGAAGTATGCATACTCTCTCCCACACGACACTGCCCCTCCCAAATCAAAGCAATTCAAGAATTGCCTTGTGTGTCATGAGACAAGCGGGTGCTATGGGAAGCCCTGGCCTACTCATTCCACCATCCTGAGGCTGGCTGCTCCCCACTTGGCTTCAGCACTTACAGTTTGATACCAGCAATCTCTAAGTTCAAATGCATGAGCTATTTTTGGACTCTCAAATTAGGCACAGGAGAGGAAAGTGGAT
This sequence comes from Pteropus vampyrus, assembly GCF_000151845.1. Lineage (NCBI taxonomy): Eukaryota > Metazoa > Chordata > Mammalia > Chiroptera > Pteropodidae > Pteropus > Pteropus vampyrus. Next base: position 1,070,527 of record NW_011888885.1, on the reverse strand, counting down.
TAATAAAATATTAAGAAAGTAGGGAGAACATTTTTTTGACCCAAAGAGGGTATTTGTGATGTGCTATTATAATTAGGAAGATAACTCTAATTGGATAAAAAGAAAAGCAGCCCTCTGTTCATAGCAAACTGAGTTTAATAGAGTGTTAACAAGGCCACCATATTTGCAAGATATCTCAATTATTCTCTTGACAAGAATTTGGGTCTCCAGTTGTATTCCCTGGTAGTATGCAGAATCCTATTCCTCTATGTCTTCTGAAATGTTTGTTACTAATTTTTTTTTTTTCTGTGAAGAAGAGTTTTTTAGGACACAAAGTGATTACTTTATTTCCTGCAGCTCTCAGTTATTAAGATTAAGATCAGTTATGTTCTAAATATGTATGCATATTATATAAATTCATTTAATGGGACATTTTCTAATTTCTTCTAGGAAGATAGGGAGTGAGGAGCAGTTTCTTTAAAAACCAGTGGAGGTAAGGAAGGGGGATTGTCTGTGGGATTCCTGATTTTTGTTGTTCAAGGTCCCTGTCACCATTGTTTATATTGCTTAATAGCAACTCTTCTTTAAAATCCACCTAGAGCCAATTTTATTCCTGCTGCTCTCTATACCACCCGCTCTAAGCTTTATATAGTAACTATAGTCATATCCTCAACTATTCTTCACTTGCCTACACCATAAGTTTCTGGGACCAACTTTAGAGGCAGGACGATGAGTAGGAATGTTTGTAAGAAAAGGAAGATATTATGAATTTAGTAAGTTGAATGGCCCAACGGGGCTACTACGAATTATGTCAGACATGTTTTTGTTTTATCCACCAAGTAATCCATGCCTCTAAGAACCATGGTGCACATTCCTACTGTCACTGAATACATCTAAGGTCTTTCATTCAAGGCCTCACCTTGTCCTTGACCCTTTTGGTCTAAGCATGTTATGTGCAATAAACAGAACACATTACTATTAAAATTATTCCTCCATCCAGGTGTTCTGTGTCCCTGGAAAATTGCTGAATTTATTTCAATCTGTATAGAAATCCATTTTTAGTATCTTCACAAATTTCTTTCAGTTGGAAATTTGCTGAACTTAGATGTCAAAGAGATGCTCGTTTTTTTGGTTGAGCAAGCCTTTTTATTTCACTTGCAAGAATTCTAAGACCAACTAGCACAGCCCTTGTTTATTTTTTTGCACTAGAACTGAGAATCACACTCAGATACCGACTAAATCTGGTACAGAGGGGTCAGCCTTCTAACAAGGATACACTAGCCTTAAACACACCTGGGTTAACCTATCAGTCAATATTGAGCACCAGACATTGTGGGAAGTTAAACAGCCAACCCTGAGAAGCAGAACATTCCCACAGCGTTACCTTACCTAACAGCTCAGAACTGGGAACCCATTTTATCCTGAATATATCAGCATTCAAAATTTTTATGCAGAAATTCGATTTACAAAACTTTTTTAAGGAAACATGACTATTTCTAACCCGTGAGTTACACCTGGAAATTCCCTTGACCTTAAACCTGGTAGGCAGAGTTGTCAACAATGCAAACTTGCCCACAATCTCTGGCCCAGAACTTTCTGTTTTAAAATCACAGGATATGCCAGCCCCCAAAGCAGGAACACCCATCCGCTCCTTCCATGTCCATTTTCATCACCCAGTATCCAGCTTCGTCAATGCCTCCTGACCTAACAGACTCTAATCAGTATATTTGCCCTTTATCCTCAGCGTTTACTAACTCAACTTGTGTATCAGTTAAGAAAGGTCAGATTATGTCACACTAAAAAACAGTCCAAAATTCCAATTGCTTAACACAACAAAGACTTATTTTTAACTCACACAAAGTCTACAATGAGTCTGGACAACTCTTTAGGCCAGCTGTTCTTCCCACAGCAGCTGAGCAATCCAGTGCGAAGGAGTCTCCACCACCTCCTACCTGTATCTTTAGGGCACTCAGAGTCCTCTGTAGACCTGGCACAAAAGAACTGTCTAGAATAGGAGTTGGTAAACTTTTTCTTAAAGGGACAAATAGTAAATGTTTTTGACATCGCAGGCCAGGATATCTTTGTGGCAACTACCCAACTCTACCCACGTAGCATGGAAGCAGCCATAGGTAATACATAAACAAGCGAGGATGGCTGTGCTCTACTAAAATCTATTTTACAAAAACAGGTAGTGGCCTAGATTTGGTCTACAGGCTATTGTTTCCCGGTTCTTTGTCTAGAGGCTCTCACTGATAATTAAATACTTTTGCCTGAATATGACACACATGACTTTGCTCACATTTTATTTGCTAAAGCAAGTCACATGGCCATGACTTCAAGAGCCAGAGAAATATGATTTCCTGTGTTTTCAGAAAAGAAAAGGGAAAATATTTATTAAGTGGTGCCAATGTCTGCACATTTTTCATGCTGTTTAACAAAGCTCTCGTAAATGGGGATATTAAAAATAGGAATTAAAGTAAGCTGTATTAGATTTGAATGTTAAATCTGAAGCCATTTGGTAGGACTTCATGACTGGGGCAAATAAGTTTAACTTCTTGAAGTTTCAGTACCTCTGTCTGAACCATGAAGATGATAATCTCTGTCTTCCTAGAACTATTTGAAGATCAAATGAGATATTACAGGACAAAGAGATTTGGAAACAAAATACCAGGGATTCATGCAGTTATCATTTGCTATTGCCTTGAGCTTCATGGGACTCCTGTACTTGAGTTTAAAATTTATACCCACCCACAAAGGCCTGGGTATTATCATACTCTGAGTTCCAAACTCAATGTCCTCAGCAATGGCCTCTTTCAGGACTTTTGCTTAGGTTCCTGAGCTGAAGTCTAAAATTCTTGTCTTCTGTTCTCTTTAAACGACAGGCCATAATATTGCACGGAGTGGGCCCAGCTGAAAACTGGAAGTGGAATGACTAGCTGAGTTACATAAGAAAAAAAAAAAAAGCACACCACTTTTTTGAAGCAAAATTGCTTTTATGAGTTATGCAAATTTTTTATCCCTGTCTTTTTCTTCTTGGTATCCAGGAGAGTCTCATTATCACTTAAACAGTTCTCCTAAGCCACTTCAATACTTGCACGTTTGTTAATGCAACATGGTACCCTTTAAACTCCACTCTGTTTTCAAACCTCCAGGGTGGCTGGGAAAGGAGTGAGGATAGAGGGAGGGCATGGTGGTGAGACCAAGGGGAGAAACAGCTTCAGAGAAGCATTTGAAGGAAGGGAACTAACACTTGGTGAGCATTTTCACTGTGCCAGGAGCATTCCACAAATTATCTGATTTTATCCCCACAATCATCCTTCATTGCAGGCTGTTTTATTTTCACCAAAAAATTGAAACTCTGAGAATTTAAGTAACATACCTAAAACTAAGATCACACAGCCAGGAAGCTGCAGAGCCAGCATTTGAAGTCTGGGTCTGATTTCCAAGTTCATGTTCTTTCTACACTATGAGGCTGTGTCCTCCATAAAGCAAGTCCATCCAGATAGATGTCAGTGATTCGTCTTTCTTACAGGGCAGTTTACTGAATCTTCTCTCCCACTGGAGATGGTTGGTAATATCCAAAATAATTCAGTACTTCTCCATCTCTCCTACCTATAGAGATCATTTCATACCTGCTTCTCCCTCCTAGCCTCCATGAACACTTAGGGCTGAGTTTACAGACCAAAGAGTTGTATTTTGTCAATAAATGATCAAAAATAAGATACATCTTAGGGGAAGGAGCATTAGTAAGAAGATAAGGGGACAGAATCTGATGATGATGATGATGATGATGATGATGATAATAACAGCAACAACTACTGGGATTTACTATTAATAGTTGCTAACCACTTTTCCATATATTCATGTAATCCTGACAACAATCCTAGGAAGTAAATGCTATCAATTATATTTTAAAGCTGACATATGAAGATATGATGCAGCTTGCCCAGAGTGGCACAGCTAGTAAATGACAGAACTGGGGTTTGAACCCAGAGAGGATGACTGCAGAGCCCAGGCTCTTAACCACTATGCTGGTCATTTCAACCACCTGGGTTTTTTTTTTTAAATGCCAGTGTCTCGCCGTTGCCCCCAGATATTCTGATGTATTTGGTATGAGATAGGGTCAGGGCATTAGCAGTTTTAAAAAGCACCTGGGGGTGAATCCTAAGTGCAGCAGAGTTGAAACCCTCCGTGACTTACTTAGTTATTCCAACACCCTGTGCCTCAGGTTCCTCGTCTGAATAGGAGAGAGGTAGGGATTGGAACTGTGAAAGATGTTTTGAGAAGTCACGGTAAATGAAGTCATATTAGCATTTGGTGGGCGGCTTCCAGGGAGGCTAAACGTCAACTGATGCTTGAGACAGTATTGTCCAAGGAAGAATTTTCTTGCCTAAATTATCAATAACAACTCCACAACCCTATAAGGTTAACATGCCCTTTGGCTCTCAAAATCCCATGTGTGTATTTTTCTAAATTCTACTGACTATCAAGGAGATGGAGTGCTTTTTTTCACTGCTTAATGGATTATTCTACTTTAAACTTTTTAACCAGTAAGCAGGGAAGTCTTCAGACAGAGCTCCTTTGGGTACACTTCCATGACCGAGAACGTGTATCACCAGTCTGGGCCTATAGCTCTGTATTTGCAAGATGGAATTTAAAAAAATGTCAAAGGATTCTAAGGATTAAATAAAATATCATATGCAAATCACAGAACATAAAGGTGCTTGGCACATAAAAAATACTTATAAACAGAATACATACACATGATGAAATTAATGTCATTTTCGTCATTGGGTTGATTAGAGAAGAATCTATGCTAACTTATATAAAGCATGATAAAAGTGACACAAATAACACAGATGCCCAGCGTGAAGATGCCTTCTAATTGTGCGCTCATTACATTTTAAAATTTTAGTGTATTTCTATTATTACAAGTAAGCTAAAGCATAAAACATGTAAAAATCATAACTAATTTCAGGTGTAATCCCTCCCCCCAACACACACACACTAGAAAGGAGGAGACAGTAAGAGGATCTTTTATTTGCAGATCAGGGAAGGAAAGTGAAGAGGCTTATTGGGGAAATCCAGAAAGCTAACTCACTTTGCATTTGAAAAGGGACATAAATGCAGAGGCTCTGAGAAAGGGAAGAGACCCAGACAGAGTTGCTGTGAGGGGACCTTGAGAGAGGGACAGGCAGGGGATAAGTGACTCATCCTCCTCTGTGTCTTTTCACAGACTCCTCGGTAAAATATACATTTGTTTCCTTAAGCCTTTGTGGACGTGAATATATTTCTTGAATTTGTTAAATTGCTAGGTCCTCCTTCAAGTTGGTTTTTTTTTTATGCCTACAGCACCTGGTCTTCCTAGGTGGTCTCCCATCCAAGTACTAACCAGGCCCGACTCTGCTTAGCTTCTGAGATCAGACGAGATCGGGCATGTTCAGGGTGGCATGGCCGTAGGCTCAAGCTGGTTTTAAGGCAAGAGCAATCAATGACTGTAAAGGATTTCTAAAATCCAAAAATGTGAACGTTCTAAAATTTTTTTTATCACCACATTCCTGGTGGTGAAAGAGCCTAGGTGCCTATCACTGAGGACCAGGCAAATCTATAGGAAAATGCCTGTCTGGATACTACTTAGTAGAAGAAGAAACAAACTAGGTTGTTTACCAGCAACATATAGAGAATATAAAAACAAAATGATACCTTTAGCACAGTGCCATTTAAGTAAATGTAAAACATTCACGCGACAAAAGTACTAAGTTTTACAGAGATACGTAAAATTTCGAGATTCATACTCAAGAAATTAGAGTGGTGAGATTGAACACTGCAGTAGGATTAGAATGGAATGCGAGGGATGGATGGATGGATGAATTTAAAAAACAAAACAAACAGGAATGACAGGCCTCAAATGAGCCAGTGGAACTGGGGAAAATGATTGCCTCAACTCTCCATACCAAACCACTTCACCTTTCAAAACGTTCCAGCAACAACCCAGAAACTGGTAGCAGCAGCAAAATCAATACTCTCCATTCTGCCTTGTTCAGAAAGCTTGCAAAATTAGTGCAGATTAGTAGACCACTCTTAGTGAATCTGAGGGCTAGTTTTGCTGAATTTTAAAAGTTAAAATGCTGTTTCAAAGCCAGTTTGAAAAGGCTACATACTGTATGATTCCAACTATATGACATTATGGAAAAGGCAGTACTATGGAGACAATGTAAAGATCAGGGTTGCCAGGTTTCTGAGGTGAGGGAGGGAGCAGTAATGAACAGGTGGAGCACAGAAGATTTTTAGAGCAGTGAAATGGTTCTTCTGTATGCTACTGTAATGGTGGATGCATTTCGTAAAACATTTGTCAAAACCCTTAAAATGCCCTTAGTGGAGGCGTTACTTGCAAATATATTTTCCCATTCAGATGGTTCTCTCTTTACCTTGTTGATGATTTCTTTTGCTGAGCAGAAGCTTTTTAGTTTGATGTAGTCCCATTCATTCATTTTAGCTTTTACTTCCCTTGCCTTTGAGGTCAAATTCGTAAATCCTCTTTAAGTCCAAGGTCCTTGAGTTTAGTTCCTATGTTTTCTTCTATGCATTTTAATGTTTCGGGTCTTATATTTAGGTCCTTAATCCATTTCGAATGAATTTTGGTGTGTGGTGATAGACAACAGGCTAATTTCATTCTTTAGCATGTGGCTTTCCAGTTTTCTCAGCACCATTTATTGAAGAAGCTTTCCTTTCTCCACTGTATGTTTTTTGCTTTTTTGTCAAAAATTATTTGCCCATTTAAATATGGGTTTACTTCTGGACTCTCGATTCTGTTCGACTGGTCCGTGTGTCTGTTTTGCTGCCAATACCATGCTGTTTTGATTACTGTTGCTTTGTAGTAAAATTTGAAGTCAAGCAGAGTGATGCCTCCAGCTGTGGTACATATATACAATGGAATATTACTCAGCCATAAGAAGAGATGAAATAACTGCCATTTGTGACAACATGGATGGACCTTGAGATAATCACGCTAAATGAAATTAGCCAGACAGAAAAAGCTGAAAATCACATGATATCACTTATATGTGGGATATAAACCTAAAAGCAACAAATGAGCAGTACAAACAAACAAAGACTCATGGACATGGAATATAGACTAGTGGTTACTAGTGGAGTGGGGGAGGAGGGGGAAGTAGGTGGGGCAAAGGGGGTCAAATATATGGTAGCTGAAGGAAACTGGACCTTGGGCGGTAAACACACAATAGAATATACAGATGTCAAATGATAATGTACACCTGAAAATTATATAATTGTATTAACCAATGTTACCCCAATAAACTTAATTAAAAAAAAACAAAAAAACTATAAAATGTGCAACATGAAGAGTGAAACCTAAAGTGAACTATGGACTTTAGTTGATAGTAAGGTATCATTATTGGCTCATCACTTATAACAAATGTTCCACACTAAGACAAAATAAAACCAAAACAAACAAAAAATATTTCAATACAAGACGTGGTGAGTAAGGACATAAGAACACACGAAACAGAGAGCTACATAAAACTAAAATGGCTAATATGGCAATCACACTGGGAAAAGTTGACATCATGTGCCTCCAGGCAGAACAGAACCAGACTCTGAACAGAACATGTTTCTCTATAGAAAAATGGGATACATAGGTACACTGCTAGAATAATAGGTACACGTGCTAGAGATTATGCACATACTTTATAGAGAGAGACATGTCTGCTTTTCTTTGCAAAGAGGAAAATAATTTTAGCAACTGCAGCATTCTGGGATAGGAGGAAACGAAGCATTCATTTCATTGATTTATTTACTGATTAATTTTCTGTAAATTTTCAGAACAAGGGAACACACATTGCAAAGACAGAGGCAGAAGTGATATAGCCCTTACATTATATACTACATCTCTTTAACTGTCCCGTGTGGATCTCTTTCTCCTCTATTATAAGGAGAACTAAAAGTTCTAATTGATAAGGAATCATATGAAAGCAGTATAAAAATATGCGTGTATGTATTGGTGGGGGCAAAGTGGAGGTAGTAATGGATCTTCCCATTAAGAAGAATTTGATCTGAACTACATTGACAGCTGGTAAAGGAAGTGGGTATAGAACAATGGCCTAAAGAATTATCCTGAAACCTTATCCAAGGCCACTCATTTCACCAGGGACTATCATAAAACACACTCATGTTGCAATCCTTTCCTCAAGGTCTGTGACAGAAAAGAGTGTGTGGGGGCCATATGATGACATTTCATAACTGGTCAAAGAGACAGAACCAGGCTTTAATAAAACTCAGCATTCTCTAAATTCAGCACAGGGCAAACAGCTTTTCCAGCTGACCTGTATAGAAAGAAAATATAATAGAGAAGACTAAGGAAACAGATTATGATGTAGTAGGAAAAGGGTAGCGTTGAAGTTAAAATAACTTGGGCTCTAATACCAACTCAATCACTTACTACTTATATAGCCTTGGGCTAGTTAGTAAACCTGATGCTGTCTAAAATTCCTCATCAGTAAAATGATAGTGGTAATATTTACCTTTCTGGGCTTTTATAAGTACTTAAACCTAAATATATGTATGAATATCTCACAATGCCTGGCACACAGTCAATACCAAGTGAAGGGGGATGTTATAATTATAGGCTGCATATAAGAAACATGCTAATCTCCCAACAGTAGTGCTATAAAAGGGTTTATATAGAAGGAATTCTTCCAAAGTCTTCAAAAGGGGGAAGAATATCCCACATTACTATTCCCCTCTCCTCTTAAAACACACACAGGGTGACAAATGGCTTCCAAGGTTGCTGTGGAAAGTCAGTGTCATGGTCCTTATCACCAATAATCTCCATCGTCATCACCATACAACAGCAATAACAAAAGCCCCTTACATCTGTTTAGTGCTTTCTTAAATATTGTCTCAGGCTCTCTGACCCTCTAATTTTCCTGCCTCCCTAAAGCATCATGGCACTGCGTGGCTGATGTTGCTGCTGGTGGTGATTCAACTTCTCCCTAGGCCTTCATGTTCCTATCTTGCTGTGTGATACAAAATGCATTTCCCTGTAGAAACAAAGGCCGAAACTGCCATTAGTCTTAATGATGCGTTTATTATTCCAAGGTCACCATTCCTCATATAGTCGTGTGAGAGCTGACCTGAGATACAAACCACCATCTTGTTTCTATATTAGTGGAATGTGTTATAAATTCCAGTGAAATGATCTACAAAGAGACTTTGAAGCATACTGTCCAGGTCATGGTCTCTGTCTTCAGACTAATTAATTCACCTGCCTAAGTGAACAGGAATCCCCAGCCACTTTTTTCATTCCTTGGTAGGCTGCCAGCTGGCTAGGAGGCAAGAAACGAGGGTCTAGAGCCTCTTCCTTTTTTCCAGCTTTGGGAAACCAAGTTCAGGGTTTCCCCAGTCACTCCTCAGCTTGTCACAACTTCTATACCTAGTCTTTATGGCTATATACTTTTCTAAGTCCATGCAAGTAGATCACTCTATAGGGTGCAGGGGGATCATTTTTGTAGAATCTGATAGAGTCTACCAACATATTCATATGACCACAGCTGTGGATACATCTAGAACAAGAAGGAAGGAGCAGTCTGATTAATAGGCAAGGTTGTGACATGACCTCTATCCCATATCTCTTTTTCTGAGCAATTTCTTTTTCTATTGTAGTTGTACTCCCAGAGTTCTTGATTCCCTATTGAAATCCCTATGTATACTTCAGTTTCTCTAATCAATATAAAATTAAGAAGGAATGACACAGTTTTGGTCTCTAGGTGTCAAGCTCTAACAGTATCTCATTTTATCCCCACAACAATCTTGTGGTATAAGCTCTTATTATTATACTGACTCTACAGGTAAAAACACCTAAAACCAGAGAGGCTCAGGAACTTTCATGAGGTCACCTAGTTGGCACGGGACAGATTCAGGACCCAAATTCAGATTTATCAGACTCCAAAACTCATATCTCTAATCAATGTTATAGTTTTTTAGCATTTTATCATTTTTAAAGTACATCATTTTGAAAGTGTAGGATTTAATTGAGCTCCCATCAGTCCTGGGAGGTAAACAGGACAGACATTGCTATCTCAGCTTGGCAGAAGAGGACCTAGAGACTTGGGTGTGTGAATGACTCTGCCTAGGTCCCCAGATCAACAATGAAAGGAATATGAACTTCGGAGTCAGACAGGCCTGGATCTGGGACTGCCTCTGACTTTCTGTGTAGCTGTGAGAAACTTACTCGGGGTTTCACCTGTAAAATGCAGCTAATAATACTACCCTATGAGGAGGTTTGTATGAAATACAGTTTGGGGTCAGTTTCACAAAATGTTTAAAAGTGTGCGTTGTTGAGTCAGACTGCCTGTTTTAAGCGATTCTGTGACTTTGAGAAAGTCCTATCGATAAAGTTATTTAACCTAAGTCTCTGTCAAAAGAGTGTAATAAATAGCACTTAGTTCGTGGGGTCTTTGTGAGGTTTAAATAATACAACTCATGTAAAACAATTAGTAAAGAGCAAGTGCTCAATAAATATTAGCTGTTATTATTTGTAAAGCAGCTCACAATGTGCCTGAAGCATAATAGACACAATGCATAACCTCTCTACCACTATATGTTCCGCTGCTCTCAAATGTACAAGTCAGGAAAACATCCCCTTTAGCTCAGTGGAGGCCTCCTTGCCCCTGTGACTTTCACCTGCTCACACACAGACCTTTGGGAGCCGTGTAAAATGAAGGCAAGAGGTACCACAAATGTAATAAACATACAACCACCCACAGGGGCATCTCTCATTCCCACTGGCAGGTTATAGACAGTCTTTTCTCAATTGCCTGTAGCTAATTTTAATACAAGTGCAGCTTTGCTCACTTTGCTCTCTGCCTACACCCTCGGCCTCCTAAGCCCCAGGTGGGATCTGCTCAGAGAGTGTAAGCCCATACCAATATCATCCCGAGCAAAACATAATTAGAAAACGAAATCAGCAGCCACAAGAAGAATGGAATTCTTTCCAAAGCCATGTATCAGGTGAGTGGAGTGTGAGGTTTATGGGTATTTTCATTTGGATTATTCACATCACTGCTTCCCTTTATCAGCATAGAGAATCCAGATTGGGCATCTATCTCGATTCCAGCGTAGGGGTTGGCCAAGTGGGGCTGGTGGGCCCAATCCAGTCCACTGCCAGTTTTTGTGAGTAAAGCTTTGTAGGAACAAAGCCACGCCCACTCATTTACATATCGTTTATGGTTGCTTTGGGGCAGAGTTGACTAGTGACAACAGAAGCTAATTGGCCCACAGGGCTGCCTTCCAGGTTCCCATCATCCTCAGCACTGTGATCGCAATTCCTTCCTCCCACGTCCTTCAAGTCAAAACTGTCCAGTTGTCTTCTGTGCCATAGTGATCTGAAAATTTTTACCTTGTAAAATAACCGACCACTGGACATTTCCTCTTTGGAGCTCTACCAGACTCCCATACTCAGTGTATCCAAAACCCATCATGAAGTTAGCTCCTCTTTCCCCTCACTTCCTGATTTCTGTTGTGATTGGAGGATATTTTGCAATGGTGTGTACCCCTCCCCTTCTCTGCAGTTTTCTTTTTCCTTCTGTTCTTCATCCCCCTCCCACCCGCTCACATTCAGTTCTTTCTACAGGAAAGAAAAGCATAAGTTGGGTTCTTCTGCTGTAGGAGAAGGGAGGCTATTTGATATAGAGTCCCTTGAGTGGGGAACATTGGAAGAAGAATCTAGAGAGAGCAAGGGAGTGAGCCATGCATATAGGCAGAGCAGAGTGCTCTAAGCTGAGGAGAGAGCAAAGCCTCAGCCCTGGGGTGGGCACCTGCTGTGAGTTTTTAAGGAAGGTAAAGGAGGTCAGCGTGGTTGGGTGGAGTAGGAAGGAGAGGAGTGGTGGGCAATGGGGTCGGAGGGACCAGCTTTGTCACCACCCTGAGGTCCAGCTCAGGACTGTGGCTTATATTCTGAATAATTGGAAAGTTGGAACTTAAATTTTAAAAGGATCACTTCGATTTTGTATTAAGAATCAGAATCATCTTTTAAAAGCTTCCCTCTTGCTGCGTAGGTACCAGAGAACCCAATTAGAAGGCCCATTCACAGCCCACTTGGGGACTTAGACCAGGGGCAGCAGTGTGGGAGGTGAGGGTGGTGGCGTTATGGCAAAGTACTGGATAGATTCTGAAAGTAGAGCCAATCACATTTTAAGTGATGGTTTAAATGTGGGATATGAAAGAAACGAGAAACCCAAGATGACTGCAAGATTCAGAATCTGACAAACCTAAGACGATGATGGCTCAAGAAGCAGGCAGTGGGAGTAGAGCTGGATCAGACATTTAGCTTAAGCCATGTTAAATTGGAGATGCATATTGAACATCCACATGGAGATAATGAGCAGACAATTAGACAAATTAGTCTAGAGTTCAGGGCAGAGGTCTACGCTAAAGTCAAGAGTGTATTCCACAGGGTTCAGATGGTGTTTGACAGCCCGAGGTTGGATGAGCATGCTGAGGGAGTGGATGTGGATGGAGAATCGAGAATCAGAGAACCCCAGTGTAAAACGCTGGGCAGAAACAAGGAATTAACATAGGAAACTGAGAAACAGTGGCTTGTGTGGTAATAGGAGAATCAAAACGGTCCTAAAAGTGAAAGAAATGGTACAAGAAGAAAAAGGTAATTCAGCAATGTCAAATGTGTTGATAGGTCACATGAGGGCTGAGAATTGACCATGGCGTGTCAATAGTGTGGAATGTTAAATTTTGTGAATCCTGCAATGTTCCCTGAGAGAAATAAATTATTCGTCCTAGGTAGTTGAAGAGACAGTTTTAGATTGAGACTAATTGTTGCTCAGAAGTGAAGCTAACTTGATTGCCAGCTGCTGAGCAGGGTGCCTGCCCTTTTCTTACCTCCAAAGAAGTGATTTTTCATCAGAGGAGAAACCTGTCGCACCTTTGAGCTGCCAAACCATAAATCTTTCCACCAACTTGCTAATAGTTTTTCTTGCCACCTTTCCTGGTAATCCAGAGTAATTGTTATGAAATATGGGCTTGTTCTGTCTCTCTCAGCTGGGCCCCTCTGTCCTCTGCAGGTCCTAGGGAGAGCAGAGGCTCTGTGTTTGTCACTGGATGTTTGTGAGAAGCACAGAGGATGCTGTTACCAAGAACATGACATTCTGATGAAGCTAGAGGCGCCACACAGCAGCCCTGAAATCTGAGAGCCAGTGGCCCCTCCTTCCCAAAATGCATCAGCAAGATGCCTCTGCTTTGTTGAACATATTTTCTTTTTGGGGAGACAGAAAAAAATGACTCCTATTTAATTATGAGAACAAAAACATTCTTTCGTGCATGCTTTTAGTCATTCCATGAAAATGTATTGAGTATCTGAAGTTGTCCAGTAGAGTATTAGGTTAAAAGTTTGACGACAATGAGCAGTCTGATATATATATCTTATGAAAGTTATATTTAATGGGAATTAACTGAAAGAATATTTTCTCTGGGAAGAATATTGGAAGAGATTAGTCTGGGAACTGTTCAGTAAGTGTGGCTTTGTCTCTCCCGGTCCTTAAATCAGTAACTATGGGATTTTGCCTGCCCATCATGAGCTCTTACTAGATCTTGAAAAATTTAAATAATGCTTACCAAGCCTCTTAAACCCCCAACATGAAATCCTGAAACTTCAACAAGATTCCGTAATGGTTGCAAAAACTGCCTTTGCAAGTTCCATTTCTATGACATACATCTGGGCTCAGGGTCCAATGTCTTGGTATGTATCTAAGTGCCATCTTGCTACACTGGTCACACTTTCTATAATGGTGACTTGTTGTCATAGATGTCTAGTTACCCTGCAGCTCTGCAATGATGCACAGTCAGTGGACATATGCAATCGGTTATCTACAAGATCTAAGTGGGATCAATCGTGGCAGGCCAGTACAAGGCTTCACAAAGTACGTGTGAGTGCCACACAGTGTGCTAAGCACTAGGGACATAAAGTTGAAGATAAATCCCCGCCCTTAAGAAGCCTAAATGGAAAAGGGTTTGAAGGAAAGAAGCATCTATGGCAGATCTCACCCTAGTCTTAGCTTATGAGTGTGTCTTAGTCTTGTGTCTGGCTGAACATGTGTCTTAGTCTTGGCTGCCAGTCACCCAGTAACTGAAAATTGGCAAGTTGAGATCTGATAGGATTGCTTAACAAATTGCTCGGGCAATGATTTCTGCAACATAGTTAAAATCTAACAATTTAATTCCAATTTTCACAGTTTAATTTGAGGAGTGCATTGAGTCAAGTGACCTAACACTAAATTAGTTTAAGATTTCTGAGAAAGTGCAGATGCCTCAATTAATCAACTGGAATTTATCAGATTCTTCCCCTGTGCCAGGCATTGTGCTAAGAGATTTATATTGATTACCTCAATTAATTCACAAACCTCTGAAGTAAGTACTGTTATTATCTTCCATTTTACAGATGAAGAAAGTAAGTCCGAACCAGGACTCAGGCCTGGGATGTCTGGCACCAATCTCCCTAATGTTCCTGATAAAACATTTCCTCATGCAAGACTGATTCAGCTGCATAACATCTTAACATGATGAATGTGAATCCATTTGGAATGGTTATGGACACCTACGGAACTTATTCAGCGGAATAGTGAGGATCAGGGGCGGGAGATAACAGATGGTAGGACACGAGGACCGTATTAGCACAGACAAGTAAGGATAGTTTCCAGACCTTAACTCTAGTCAACTCCTTCGCCATTTTTTGTATACAGTGCTTTTAAATAGACTCCAAAACCCAAATATTACTTTTCCTATCCTTGTGATGAATAATGATAAGAGAATGGCAGGAGAAATAAGATATAAAGTCAGATTTCTACCCCCAAATCTCAATTGGTTAAACAGGGTCCAATTCTGGCAGGTTTCTCTCTTTTACAGGTGTTATTTTCTGCATCTGAATCACCTATTTCATCCCTTTCTAGCTTTTTCCTCCTGGACAACTTCTCATTTTTCAAGGGTCATTTCCTCCAAAGGTTGCTTCCTCCAAAAAGTCATTTATAAGTCCAAGACTTAATGAAGTGGTCCTCCTCTGTTTCCTCCACCATCATAGCATCGTAATTGTCTGTGTGTTTTATTATATTCTGTACTAGGTTATGAACCCCTTTAATTAATACAAAGACTGTGTTTTACTCCTCTTTGTATACTCAAGTATGTAACAGGATGCCATATATATTTATGTACTCATTAAATGAATGAAAGAATGAATGAATACATTCTGAGATAGACCAGGTGGGTTTGGTCTACTTATAACAGAGTCTGCCTGCTTAAACTTAGTTATCCATCATTTCCACCCTTGCAAATGGAAATAGAACCCATGGTCTAACGAAAATTTAAACCTAGAAGAGGTAACAGAGATAAGCTAGTCCAACCTCTTCTTTATATAGATAAAGAAATGAGGACCAAATGGACTGAAAAGCTTTCCCCAAAGTTGCCCATATGTTCAGGGACAGAACTGGGAATGGAACTTAAAATTTACTCCCTAAGCCAGAGATCTTTGCCACTTCACCAGCATTCTCCCACAGTGAAGGATCTCTTAGAATACTGCCCCGTGAGGATAGCATGTCTTTCCAATGGAAAGATTCTCTACATTAAGAGATCCTCAGAGTAACAAATGAAAGCTTACAAATGAAAAGTGAATTCATTTTCAACATATTGTTGAAAACAATTCACAGAGCCTCTGGTCCCTTGTAGCTCTCAACCACCGCTTCTGAAGTATGTTTCAAAAATTCGATTTCTCCAGGGCATTGTTTTTTTGTTTTTTGTTTTCTGTTTCTCAAATAATTTGGTGCACAAAAGAAATTTTAAAAGTGTTAGAGTTTACAAAGACATCTGCCATAAGGAAAATTCTCATTTCAGCCAGAACATTGATTTCAATAAATCTATTCAAAGAAATAAAGCGACTGTTCTTCCCTTTGGTAGAATACACTTGTAGTTCACAAAATATTTTGTTGATAGAAATGTTAGCAAACAATGACAGCCATGCAGCCTGAAGCCACTGAAATGTAGCATAAGTCCCAGTAGTCACTAGAAATTAAAACATTGCAGTAAGTCTACAACAGTTTGCATCACACTTTAATAGAGACATGGCTGGTGCATTGGAAAGAAAAAGGGCTGTGGAAGCAGAAATATCTGCTTAAGTCCAGCTATATCATGTGTCAACTCTGTGACTTTTGATAAGAGATTTTATCCTCTTAGTTCCATCCATCAATTCAAGAAATATTTAATGAGAACCTACTTGGTGTAGGCTCTGCTCTAGGCAGTGTACAGCAGTGAAATAGTTTTAAAAGCCTGCTGTCGTCAAGCTTACATTCTCATAGGGAGATTCCTTGGGAGACAAACAACATGCACAAAAAATAGGAAATATGTAGTATGTTATTTGGTGGTCAGTATTATGGAGTTGGGAGAAAGGGGCTGCTGAGAAGAGAGCGACTTTACGGTGATCAGGGAAGGTGTCGCTAAGACGATGACATTGAAAAGTAGGTGGAAGGAATGAAAGAATAAAGCAGGTAGGTGTATGGGGTTACAGTGCTCCCAGCACAGGAAATGGCAAGTTCAAAGGCCCTGGAGTGGGTTGCATGGTATGTTCAAAAAGCAGCAAGAAGGCTCTATGTCTAGGGCATTAGGAGTAATGGGAGAATAATGGGAGATGGCCTCAGAGGTGTAAGAAGAGGGGAGGCAGAGGCCCTGACCTTTTAGGACCTTGAGGCCAATAAGGACATTGGCCTTTTTCCTAACTGAGATGGGAAGCTTTGGGAACGTTTTGAGCAGAAGAGTGTATGATCTGGCTGCAGGTTTTAAAAGGTCACACTGTATTGACAAGAGACTGCAGGAGGGCAGGGGTGGAAGCATACAGAACTGCTAAGAGACTACTGAAATGCCCCATGCAAGGTATTATGGTATCTTGGACTAGGTGAATAGCCATGGAGAAAATGAGAGGTGGTCAAACTCGATATATTTAAAGGTAGTGCCATCAGGATTTGCTTACAGACTGCATGTTGAGAACTGAATGAGTCAATATGTTCGTGTAAAATGTTCGTGTAATGCTGGTACAATTTATGAGCTCAAATGATAGCAATTCCTTTATCTCCCTTCTTATTGGTTATTGTTAATTACTAACATTCATCAAGGATTTGTAGTACAGCAGACACTGTGCCAAATATTTGGCACATATTCCTTAGTGTATGGTCCTTCCATGTTTATGGGATCTTATTGAGACTTTCTAAGCTCTTAGAAGGAAACTGGGATTTAGTTGACTATTTCTTTTCCTCCCATCTTCCTTTCATATTTTAAAAGGTCATCAGCCTCATGGGAGAAGACTTTATTGGTAACTGCTCTGATCCAGGCTTTTAACATTTGTTCATTCACCCTGATTCACCTGGAGAGCAGTGGCATGTGCTTTGGACCTAAAAGTGTATTTTCCACCTAATATTCTTTGTAGGGAGCATGATACACAGGGCAAAGACATTTGCTAACCCTGGGTCTAGTTTATGTTGGCTCCACTGAAACTACTTCAACATGGTAGAAATCACCCCAAATAGTAGCTGGCATTCGTTCAAGCTCTCGTCTTCTGCTTTGCAGGGGAGTGGGGAATGGAGGGTGAGTTGGTAATGACCAGCCCCTGAACACCGATGCTCTCAACTGGGAAAAGAGAAGTTAGTACTAGATGCCTCAGAGGTCTACTCAGGCATTAATGGTCTGGATTTTTCTCATGGACACACTCTTGTTTACTCTTTGAAATGAATACAGACGTCCCTACTGAGAATCCGCGTATCAAAATCTGTCAGTCGTGAGAAATCTCAATTCTCCTGAATAAAGAGCTATAGAGGAAGTAGATTTCTATTCTGTTCTTACAAGTCTGTTTATAAGGGAAGCAGTAGGAGTCAGTGTCTTCTCCTTCCTGGGCGGCTTCGATTGACCAGTGGCTCATGTCTGAGAAATGGACCTCCAAGCATTCTGACATACTTGAGGCTTACGCAGATTTGTAAAGTATCATAATCTGTTTCCTCTGAGGAAAGAGTTAGTTACATCGACCACTGGAATGATCCTGGTATTTTATCGTACAATCACCAGATTCTTCATTAAGAGATGAGTCCCCGAAGTGAACAAAAGACTACTACAGGGCGAGGGATCTTTATTCCTCCTGTGGGGTGCCAGCTTTGTGACATGCATTGAACTCCACAGTGTATCTATACCATCGCACTTACTTCTTGCAGCTCTCCTTCAGAGTGAGTTTGTTTTCTCTAATGTGCAGACTCAGAAAGGATAAGGACTTTGCTCAGATTCATACAGCTAACAGATTATGGAGCTCACACTTGAATCTAAGTTGACGTAAATGTCTGTAAACCTTGGTCTGTCTAAAACCTTGAACTTTTAACCACCAAATGACATTACCCCCCTTATCCATTTCAACAATGTGGAACATGTCCAAAGGGTGGCAGAATCCTTCTGTGACACTGTACTTTATAATGCCCATATGGCTTCACCTGGAGTCATTCTGGAAGTTCTAAGTTCATAAATAATGTCCCTTCAACTTGGTTAGGCTCACAGTGCCAGTAGAAGACAGATGATCTACGGCTGTGCGTGGTATCATTGCAAGCTAATGTGTTACCTCGTAGTCTTGGGTTGCCATCCCCTGGAGTGTTCTCATGCGATCAGTTGATCAGTTGTCAGTTGCAGGTCTGTTGTTTCTCTCACCAGAAGCCCAGCCAGTGGAAGATGACAGCCCCAAAGCCCTGCCTGTGTTAGGGGAGCTGTCGAACTCGGATAATGACATAAACGAGTCAGCGTTCATCTGGGGAATCTCAGACAAAGCAGCCCAGAGGAAAACCATCTCTGTCGATGAAGGTTTGTTTCACTTGCAGCAGGAAAAGCAGCAGAAGCAGCAGCAGCGACCAGAGCCCGTGCACAGGCTGGGGAGAGGTAAAGGGAGGCTGAAGCTGCCACATGTGAGTAGCATTTTATGATTTCTCGGCAGCTGGGAAAGGAATGCTGGGGAGGGGGCTTGGCCAGGAGGTGGGCTTGCGTGTGTGGGTTGGGGCTTTGTAGCTGGGGTGGGAGGGATGGTTTACATAAATAACAAGTGCCTTTGGGATCTGCTCTCTTCTTCCAAAGGAGGTCCAAGAGTGTGCCCACACACACTTGCATTTTCTTGCTGATCTTAACAAATGTGAGCAGCAGGTGGGGAATAGTTTCTTATTTTTCCTCATCTTCATCCTTGAGAGTGAACTGCATGGCAGAAAGATGCCCCAGCCTGAGAGAGCTTTCCTGAGCGGGAGGACTCTCCCAGGGGGTTTCTCTCCCAAGTTTCTCTTGCAGCTGTGCGAGTCTCCATTCCTTTGCCATCTGGCCATTCCTCTGCAGGGCATTTACATCCCACTAGCCACAAAGAGGCGAGGGTGACTTTTGTATCTCTGGTTCTCAGCTCGAGTCATCTGTAGTAAACAGCACCAAACCCACAAGGTTTAATCTCTCAGTTGAAAGAGTTCAGTGAGCACAGCCCTGGCATGGAAAAGCATGGGCTCCGTTTCATGCATCTTCTCAGCCCAGGGCAAATAAGTAGGTCTGTCAGGGCTGACAGCATTGATGCCATCTTGAACTTTGGAAAAGTTTTTTAATGGCTTTTTTTTTCTTTTTAAAATTAAGCCTGGAATTTACTGTGAACATCAGATAGACTGAAGCTGAAAAGGGGCAGGAGAGAAATTTTTGCTTTAAAGCACTTGTGTAGCTGGCATCAGGTTGTCTTAGAGTAGGGAGCTGGTTAGTATCTTTAGGTTATTGTTACTGATGCTAAATAATGTGCTGAGTAAAAGTACACCTGGTCATAAACTTGCTTGTATTCTGGTTATCAAAAGACATGGTTATTTCTCACCCTTCCTTCCTTCTCTCTTTTGAAGCTTTGATGTGGCTGAGCATGTTATGCTGAATATTTAGATGCTTGAGCCCGTGAAGTAAATGCGTGCAAGTTCATCTTTCACGAAGGAGTGGAGAAAGGAAGAAAAGGAGGGAGTCAGGGAGGGACGCTTAGCTTATCCTAAGAGCAGGCTTTGAGCAGCTGTGCATAATGAAGGTGGGGGCGTCTGAGAGACTTCATGCTGGGACCTGGCTGGGAGGAGAGCAGTCAGCCGATGCTTGGATGCAGAAGTTGCTATGGGGTGCGCGTGAAATGTGAACCAGGGGATGGGCTTCACGGGAAATCCTCTCACTGAGGCATAGCTTTCCAACCTTTCTGATACTGTGACACTTCAGGGTAAACAGATGAGGTTGCTCAAAGCTGGGGATGAGTGGCTAGGGTGCTCAAGTGGCCAACCCAGTGGAAAGGGTTCAATAGTCAGGGCATCACACTACCTGGAACTCATCCATTGCACAGTGGTGTGCTTTGGCATACAGGTTGGGAGGATCTAATTTAAGCAACCCTGAGAAAGCCATAGAAATGAGTCAAAATGAATAATTTGATGCCTATGCTTTGTTGTTATTTATTTTGCCATTACTAGTAACAATGCATTGTGGAAACATTACATAGTTTTGTTTTGTTTTGTTTTTAAGACTTTCTCCTAGTCTTACCCCTTTACTCCCTCTGGTTCTTCTTATGCTCTCTCTCAGTCTTTGTCCAAGTATGCCTTTTCGACACAAATGTAACCACAGTCTAGATATATTCCTTTTCTCTGCTTCTTCCCCCAGTATTAATTGTGGCTGGATTAAATGGATTAATCCCTTAAATGGATGTGCTGTAATCTGTTTAGCAATTGTCAGCTATTTAAATTGCTTCTAGTTTTCCCATAATTGTAATGCCACTGTGAATATTTCTGTGCATAGAACAGTTTTATTTCCCTTTCTTTTAAATAACAGAAATTGAAGGGGGGATGAATTTTCACTGTTGATATTAGTGAGGTAAAAAAATATGAACATTTTTGTGGCTTTTCCTACCTATTTTCAAACTGTTCTCTGAAACATATTTCTGTTGCCCAAAACCATCAGTAATATGGCCTAGATAAATATCAATTCATTTTGATATTATTTTTATCTAGAGCTTCATGCACATTAGATTCTTTATTCTTCTCTCTCTCACAACACCCCTCCCCCACTCCACCTCTCTCTAAATTTGGAGTTATAAAAAGGTGCTGGTTTAAGCTGGCTTCTGAGTCCTATTAAACTGGGCAGTATCATTCTCCCTCGGACAAGCCTGCAGCTTCTCAGGTTCCCTCATTTTGCCAGCGCCTCACGTGAGGAACCCATGTTCAGCAGCCTCCCCTTTCCATCTCTGCGAGGGGTGAATGAGGGAGGGGGAACATGCTCTCCATCCTGTACCAGGGTGCCCCAGAAAGATGAGCAGCGGACACAGGAGG
This sequence comes from Pteropus vampyrus, assembly GCF_000151845.1. NCBI lineage: Eukaryota > Metazoa > Chordata > Mammalia > Chiroptera > Pteropodidae > Pteropus > Pteropus vampyrus. Next base: position 1,049,153 of record NW_011888885.1, on the reverse strand, counting down.
GAAAGCCAGCCTAGAATTTTGTTCAGACCCTAGGGCTCAATCGCACAGGTTCCTCAGGCCCATTCATTTTCCTCCCCTACCCTGACAGAGCTGGCATAGAGGTGAACTCACTCCTTGGACAGTATTTGAGGCCGAGACCTGACGATTGGGTGGGAGGGGGAGCCCTTGGGAAGGTGAGGACTAGCTAAGCTTATTGTGAGAAAAACGCAGCATGTTTTAGGGTCTCCACTGCTGTCTGTACTTCTCCCAAATGCACAGCCTTTCATGATGGAGGTCAGTCAGGGCCGCATGCCAACTCTTATCAAATAAGAGCTGTAGAATGTTTCCTTTTCAGTTCCTGCTTCCTATGAGGACAGTTTTATCAACAATTTATTTGTTCTTCTATATCGTCTTCTCTTGTATCACATCAATTTGGAGATTAAACTGTGCAGTTCTGACCTCCTGTGTGGCTCACCACAGATTGCTTCAGTGCTAATCTCTTTTGTTCATTCCATAATTATTGGTGCAAAGGCCGAGAGTGCCCAGTGGATGCCGCACAGAAACCCAGCATGCATTTGCCAGCCATGACCTACGTCAAGTAGGAAATGACAGTATCTTGGGAGCAAGATTTTCCTACCATATATAAGCAGATGTGATCAGTGTGGGGTTTTTTAGGAGTGTTACTCACTTTTTCAGCCTGCAAGGGCTTAATAGAAGGAGCACTGATTTACGAAACTGGTGGCCCACTGGTACATTTGAATTCAAGTAGAGGTGATGGGGCAGTGATCTGAGAAGGAAAGGTAGCCTTGCTGCTTCAGATGACGGGCAGATCAGGAGAAATGGCATGCTCAGAGTTTGCTAGAAAACTTAAGCTTTTGTCTGTGAAGGAGAGGATGAGAGGCTTTTAAATTATAGTGCACTAGTTTAAAAACACACTAGTGAGGACTTCCCATTTGATAACATTCCTCATTCTTTATTGTTTATTGGTTTAAGATCTAGCTTTCCTGCAAGATTATTCTCTGGGAGAGCAATTGTAGTTTCTGCTTTATTTATTGCTGCATCCCCAATCTTTTGCCCAGTAATAACAGCTTCCACTTACCTGAGGCTTGCTAAGTGCCAGGACATATTTTAGGTGCTTCATCTACATTAGTGCATTTAATCCTCACAACAATTTTATGCAGTGTGTGCTATTATTATTCCCATTTTACAGATTTAAAAATTGAGACACAAGGAAGTTATGCTGCAGGGTAGATGGAGCCATGTGTTTGAGGCCAGGGGATAAAGAGGAGGTATTGAGAAAAGAGCTGCATGCCACTTGAAAGTGCCAGGACCACGGTTTGAGCCTGAGCAGTCTGCAAGTCTGTGTTCTTAATCACTGAACCATCACCTCATTTAACATTAGCTGAGGAATGAATGAAAGTCTAAAAGAACTTTAGAACAGTATTGTACCGCTAAAATGGACTACAGTAGTCATGACAATGACAATGCTGATGATTTTTATAATGAAGTGACTAACACTGTTTACTATGCACTTTTGACTGAGGCTTTGTGCATACATTTTTAGTTAATTCTGAGAATGACCTTATAAGATAGCCACCATCCTTATCTCAGTTTCACCAGTGAAGATGCTCTGAGATGTTATACAATTTGTCCAAGGTCACAGAACTAGTGAGTCTGTTATCTATGACCGTACCTCAGTGATGTACCAACAAGTTTGCACTGGATCGAGGCTCAGACCAGTCACAACAAAGGGTGACTGGGAAAGCAAAGGTGGGCTCAGTGGTCTCTCTCGACACAGGGTTGTGGGATGGCTTTTAGAACCATTCTCCTCTGATGCTGCACAAAAAAACTTGGCTCTCAGGCCATGCTTGGTCCCGCCTCAAAGGCAAGTTCCTAAAGGAAGAAGGCTCTGAAAAAGTAGCACTGTGGGGCCAGACACTGGTGCCCTTGTAAGGAAAAGCAAGAATTCCAGCTGAGGCCCCTCCCTTGGTCAGCATCCTAGACCTGCACTGTTTCGAGTGATAGCCATCAGCCACCTGTGGCTGCCGAGCTCTTGAAGTGTAGCTAGTTCAAATTGGGGTATGCCATACGTGTAAAAATATACAACAGATCTCAATGGCTTAGTATTTAGAAAATGTAGGGTATCTCAATAAATTAGTATTGATTACATATTGAAATGATAATGTTTTGGATATAATAGGTTAAATAAAATATATTCCTAAATTTAATTTTATGTTTTGGTTTTTTTTTTTTTTTTTTACTTTTTAAAAAATTGTGGTAAAATAAACACATTTTTTAAGATGAAATTTAGTATCTTAACCATTTTTAAGTGTACAATTCAGTAGTGTAAGTGAATTCACATTGTTGTGTGACCAACCTCCAGAACGCTTTTTATCTTGAAAAGACTGACACTATACCATTAAACAACCCCTCATTCTTTCCTTCCTTCAGTCCCTGGTAGCCGCCCTTCTACTGTCTGTCTCTATGAATTAATTTGACTCTCATTTCTAGGTACCTCATGTAAGGGAAATCATGCAGCATTTGTCTTTTATGACTGGCTTATTCCACTAAGCGTAATACCCCTTAAGGTTCATCCACATTGTAGCATGTGTCAGAATTTTCTTCCTTTTTACCTAAGTAATATTCCATTGTATCTATATACCACATTTTGTTTGTCCATCAATGGACACTTGAGTGCTTTCACCTATTTTTACTTCTTATTGCAAATTGCATATGTGCTTTGCATTTGTGATTTATATTACATTCCTATCGGACAGTGCTGCTCTGAACTTATCTCTCTTCCTCAATAGTACTTCCTTCTTACAAAGCCTCTGCTACCCTTCACCAGATGTTAGTTTGGCCTCCTTCTTCCCTCTTCCCTAAGACCTGAGCCAAGAATCTTAGTTCTGTTGAAGCATCAGAATAAAAATCTGTGAAACCGTCACGTTCTGCAAAGTTTTCTGTAAGTGAACAAAACTGTGATATATCTCAAGGAATATTCCCTTTCTCTATAGTACATAAGTAACAGGCCAAATAAATTGGGACTGAGAAGAAAAAGTTTTCGAAGTGAGTTGGTGTTTTTAAAAGTCAGCAGCTTTCCTTCACTCACAGTCTAAGAGTGAATTTCATTAACAACCAAGCAGAGAAGAGTTCAAAACCAATAAAACATAAATTCAGAGAACAGATCTACACTAGCCTCTCATTTCTGAAATACAGGTTTCATAGAAAGACCTGGTTACCTAGAAACTCAAGCATGGAATATTATCAGTGTCTTTTGAATTTCCCAACCCTTATAGGATAAAATTCAAAAGCCTTAGCATGGCACCCAAGGCCTTTCAACTTTCCAATATCCTTTTCCACCACTCCCCAAGGCCTAAGATAAGCGTTATTTATTAGTCCCCAAATATACAGTGGGCTCCCAGGCCTCCCAAACTTGATAATGTTCTTTACGTCAGCCTGAGAGGCCCCACCCCATCTGTACACACTTAGTGAAACCTTACTCATTCTTTAGGACATAGTCAAAGGTCACCCCATCTGTGAAGCATCCTTGACCCCAGTATTCATCGAAGTCCCAGCAGGAAATAAATGGCACACTCCGACAAGTGGTTAAAGGATGTTACACAATGGGACTATTTTCAAAGGTGAGGCAAGATTAAGGGAAACCAAAATGGGATGGTGAGATAGGTAACCCAAGACCAGCAAATGTTGGAAACAGTAAGGAAGGAGCAATTGCTGGAACATGGTAAGACTCATAAGAGGGGCCTCCAGATGGAGGCTATGACCTTTCCTAGAATGTTACAGCACCTGCTGACCTGCAGGATGACAGGAAGTGAGATCTCTCTCTCTCTCTCTGATGTCCTCCCATTGACTGAACCCATCTGGAAGCCAGAGGTATGCATGCTCAGAGGACACAGTTCATAGAGGACGCCTCCAAGAGCACAGAGCAGGCGGGAGAAGGTAGAAAGTGTATCCAGAGGTGCAAACAAGACTGTCTAGCACAAGCCACTAGCACAAGCCCCTACTGCATCTCCAGAAACATCCCTTCCCTTCCCAAGATGCCTAAACAGTACCGTTTATACTGTAAGATAATGCTTATCATATTGTACTTGTATACTTGTTTACTTAAATGTCTTTTTCTCGACTACACATGAGACATGAGCTCTTTGAAGGTCAGGCTCATTCCTCTCATTCATACATGTATTTCTAATACCTAGCACAAAGTACTTGGTAGCAAGTAGGTACTAAATAAATATGGAGTGAGTGAATCTGTTCCTCTATCGCATTTTTCTCCTCTAAAACCTCCTTTGGAAACTGGACAACCTATAGTGACTCTAGATTGGACATTTCTCAATGAACTGTATATATTTGATTAATATCCTCCTTCTTTGAATCCCATTTAGGGAGCTAAAATATTTTGAATGAATGATTCCCAGTGACTCATTATGCTGTAATTGGTGGCACATTAAGTTGTGAAGAATTGAGGAACTTGAACTTAAGTGGTAGGAATCGACAGTTGGACCAACCATGAAAATAAGTTTGTGTAGATCCCCAGGAGAAATCAAGCAGAGGTTTGAATTAAATCAAGCAGCAGAAAAAAGAAAGAGAGAATGAGAATTAGAGAAGAAAGAAGGAAGAAGAAAGGAAGGAAGGAAGGAAGGAAGGAAGGAAGGAAGGAAGGAAGGAAGGAAGGAAGGAAGGAAAATAAAAGAAGGAAAGAAATTATATGTCTTTTCCTCATGGTCTTTTCAATTGGATTTCTCATGCAATCTACGTAGTTTGGAGGAAAAAGCTAAATTTAATGCTTTGAACCTAAAGTGACTCCGATGAGAGTTGGGGGCACAGTGAGAAACACCAACCAGGGCAATGGAAAACAGAAGACTGAATGGAGACGGGACATTCACACTGACTATGAAGAATGCATTCAAGGCTGAGGTTGGTACAGCCATGCCCAAGGACAAGGTTTTACTGGGCCAATTGGCCTCTTAACCAAACCAGTGAGTGAAGACACATCTCTGAAGTATCTCTCACTCTACCGGGTCCATTTGTAAACTGGAGTTTGGAGGTCGTATTAGTTTCCTGTGGCCACCATACCAAGTTACAAAGGAGGTGGCTCAAAACAAAAGAAAGTTATTCTTGGTTTCTGGAGGCCAGAATCCTGAAATGAAGGTGTTGGCAGGGCTGCGCTCACTCTGCTGGCTGTAGATGAGAATTCTTCCTTACCTCTTCCAGCTTCTGGTGGCTGTAAGCTTTCCTTGGCTTGGGGTTGTGGAACTCTGGTCTCCGCACTCATCTTCACACGGCCTTTTCCCCTAGATGTCTCCTCCATGTCTGTGTGTCTCAACTCTCCCTTCCCTTTCTTTCATAAAGACACCAATTATTGGATTTAAGGCCCACCCTACATCCAAGATGATTGCATCTAGAGATCCTGAATTATATCTGCAAAGGCCTTATTTCCAAACAAGCTCACTTTCACAAGTCCCGGGGGTTTAGAAGTGCACATACGTTTTGGAGGCCACTGTTCAACCCCCTACAGAGGTCATGCTCCTTCCGTTAGTTGGCCTCATTTCTAAAGCCAACCTCCTCCTTCAGTTCACATTCTCTCATATTCCTGAGTCTAGGATCTTGCTCCACGCATTATTTCCATTTTCTTTTTTGTATCTTTATCATTTTCAACCTGAGCCTTCTGTTCAGTCTACAAATATGCTTAGTTCTTTCCTAAGCATAAACGAACCACCTTTACCGGCTACTTGAACCAACTGAGCAACTCTTCAAAAAAAAAAAAAAAAAAATGCAAACACATATACCACACCAGATTAAAAAAAACTACCTGCTTTTGGGGTGTATGAAATGTCCTAATAGCAGTCTGTTGTTCACCCCTGCCTCCCTGGTCAGTGGAAGACCCAGTGGATGGGATTGGACACATTGATCCTCTACCTTTATGACACCACCACACTTCACAAAAGCTACCCCACCACCACCACTCCGAGGAAAGGCCCCCTCCTCCCTTTTACTCCAAACATTTCTGTACTGACTTTTGTTTTCATCACAAAAACAGCCTTTCTGAAGTAACCAGGAAAGTCCAGGTTGTCCAGCCCCGTAAACTCTGGTTCTTTTGGGTCCTTCTGATCCTCTTGGTCGTTTCTTCCTACTCGAAGTTTCTTTCTTACTTTCAGGTGTCAAATTAGGGCTTCCAAAGAAAAATCTCCCTCAGTGACATCCTGCCCAGCTGCTAATGGGTTATTGCCTAAACCTAACATTTATTGTATTCTTTCCCTTCCATGACACGAGTTAATGTTTCTTTAAAAACTTATTTAAAGCAAAAGTAATATTTCCAAGCACCTGTCAAGAAAAGAATGGCTTCTTATTTTTAAATAACAGAATATTTATTACAACAAAAATACTATATCCATCCCCAAGATAATGTTGCATCTTTTAATAGGTGTGAGCCATCCAGTCTTAGACATCACCTGGCCTCAAGAAGGCAAACAAGACAAGGTCTCAGCCCAGTGCTCTACAGTTTCATAAAAAATGGATTTAGACTCTGACCACAGTGACTCCCACCACCTTCTTTCTATGACAGGTTTTATAGTTTCTGCCAAACAAGAGGCCTACCATTCACAGTGGCCGCTAGCCATTCACTAATTGGTCAGGCTGTGTGCATGTGGCTGTGGCCCCTCCAGATGCTGACAGGAGAAGAGGGGTTATGAATTCAGCAATTGTTCAGACTCCAGACGGCAGGAGAGCACTCTGATTGGCAGCTGCTCTCCTAAATTTTTAGTTTTAGTTGTTTTCTTAGAAAGTATTCATCAAGATTTTCAAGGCCATTGGAATAAATCTGTATATAGTATTCTGCTGTAAAATTGCAACTCCATCTATACTGGCAATTATGTCTTTTCTTATTCCTAATATTACTTATTTGTCTTTTCTCCATTTTTTAAGACCATACTCTGTCCTTTATTAATTTTTTACATTTTTTGTTCTTGACATTTAAAAAGAAAATTTCAGTTACAGTCAACATAATATTATATTAGTTTCAGGTGTACAGCATAGTGATTGGACATTTATAAAACTTATGAAGTGATCACCCCAATAAGTCAGTCTAGTGCCTGACACCATACGTAGTTACTACGACATTACTGACTATATTCCCTTTGCTGCACTTTAAATGCTTGTGACTGTTTTCATAACTGACAATTTGTACATCGTAGTCCTTTCCCCTTTTTCTTTTTCAATTAATCTTTTCAACAGACTAACGTTTGATTTTACTGATTAATTTTACTTACCTATTTCATTGGTTTAGTTTCAAACTTTTACTGATATGTAGTATACATTAAGAAAGAGCACACAATGTTAGTGCATTCATGTAATCAACACTAGGTCAAGAAACAAAATGGTACCAGGGCAGCAGCCTAGAAGCGCCCACATGAGCCCTTCCGATTAACTACACATCTCCAAGGGTAGCAATATCCTCTCTGAACAGCATAAGTTCATTTTGCCCGTTGGTTTTTCTGCTTCCTATACAATATACTCTTATGTGTCTGGTTTTACTTATTACTATGGAAGGTTTCTCATCTGTAACCTTCATCCGTGGTGTAACACGTTATCAGTACTTCATTCCTTTTTATGGCTGAATGATATTCAATTGTGTGGGTATGCCACAATTTGTACATCCATTCATCCATTGGTGGACATTTGTGTTGTTTTCACATAATTTTGGCTATTGCGTATTTGAACATTTATATCCAAGGATTTGTTTACTTTTTTTTCAATTTGGGGGGTATATACTTAGGAATGAAATTTCTGAGTTGCATGGTGATTCTATGATTAACTTTTTGCAGAACCACTAAACTTCCCTCCTGGTATGGTAGTACGTTGTTAGGCTCCAGGAAATCTCTTGTTCAAGATGGGGTACTTGTCATAGCTTAAATGTTGTGCCTCATGGCCAGCTACAAACGGTAATTTAGCCTCAGTCTGATGCCCCTGATGAGTCTCCTTTCTGGATAAAATGCACAGATTTTGTGTCCCATGAGAGGCGATGCTATTAGGCAGGCCACAAGTTCCTTTTATCTCCTGTGGAGTGTGTCAACCCACCTGGCAATGGAGGGGCCAGATGGATAATCTGTTGGGACATAGACTCGGTTACTGGTTCCTGTTGTGTGATCAGTGAGTCTCCATTCCAGGGAACTGCCACGTGGAGCAGTTCCCCTCTGATACCATATGAACCCTGATGGCTCAGGCAGCACTAGGCTCCCTCATGCTTTCCTGGGTTATTTTAGGAGTTAAGTACAACAGATTTGGGTTGGAGAGAGGAATTTGCCAAAGAGACACATGGGAGTGGCAACCCCTGGAACAGATGCCGACAGCTGGCGTGAGATTTCAGAGGGCTGCCCTACTCTGCTAGCCTGAGAAAACAGGAGAAATTCCAACTATTGCATGATATCGTCTGTACCTTAGTAGCATTTGTTTTTAAACTATGGATTTAATTGCTGTTCTGTTGGCTCCTATTTCTTCTTTCCCGAAGAAAAATAGAATCTTTGAAATTCCCATGAAAGCACGTTCAATTGCCATTTCTGTTCCAACTTCAAGACAGAATTATCCCTAATAATGGAAAAAATAAAATAAAAAAGCTGTTATTAAGGAAGCAGACCCAAGTGTTGCTTTTGGAGTCAGTAAAGAGAAGAAACAAAGTATCTGGAGGGGCCCAGAGACTGCAGCAGATTAACAAAGTCTGTTTGTACACATGCCAATAATCCTGTACATTTGTACAGCACATTATCATGTGCAAATCCCATTCACAAGAATTTGGTCAGGTTGGCAGAGCAGGTGCTAGTAGGTTTCGCTTTGCAGATTAAGAACTCCAGATCAGAAAGGATGGCAACTTAACTGAGGCCATAAAGCTAGCAGGAAACTACCCAGAGCGCAAACCCAGTGCTATTTCTAGTGTATGAGAAAAAGTTAGTGATCATCCAAGGTGTTGAGGAAATAAAACTTTGGAGTCACGTAGAATCTGGTTCGGGCTGTTTGAACTGTGACTCAGTCACTGACCAGCCACACAACTTCCAGCAGCTCACTTAGCCCCTGATCTTCATATTCTTAATTTGCCTCCTCTGTACAAAGGAGCTAATGATGGTTATAAGATTAATATGAAGATAAAATGAAATAACATATATGGAGGACTTTACATACTAGCAGTTGTTGTAGCTTTCCTGCCCACATTGGAACATGCTAGCAGCTTTTAGAAAATCTGTTCCCTGAACATCTTCGACCCTTGTTCTTTTTCCCCAGAGTGTCCTAAATTGCACACGCTCCAGCCCCCAAACAGAGATCTTCCAAATGAGAGGATATTACCCTTGACTTAAGAACAATGGGGGTACTTTGAGAAGAGGGCACACTTTGTAGTCAGAGGGTAGGAAGAATCGATATTCATTATTTAATTGGGATAAACATTCATTTGTATGTACAGCCATCAGGAAGCAAAACCTGATCAAAGGCCCATTAGTCACAAGGCTGGCTCTGCAGAGGGCCACTTAGTTAAGGGAGCGAATTTAACATGAAAGGGAAGAGGGAGCCGGAACACTGCGGCCTGGTACACTGTGCATTAGTGATTATTTTGGTTCTAGTTCTGCACGCTTTCTCTAACAAAGAGTAACCCGGACCCTGAAAGCTGACCGTATCAAGCGCCAATGGCAGGCATGGGGAAGGGGTGGCTTTTTATCTCCTTGTCAAATTTCTGAATTGGGCAAACTTGAGAACAAGACTGAGAGGCAAAAATGCCCTATCAAATTTCACAGAAAATGGTTCCCAAAGACAGAAGTAAACCCCTCAGTCCCTTCTAGGGCTGAACAGAGCTGACTGCCCTATGTCCGCTGCAGAATTTAGAATTTACTAGATTTTGGAAGGGTCATTCTGTCTGGATCTCTGAACACTCATGTTCCAAAAGCTCTTGTTTTTAATAGGAAATTCTCATTCATGACAATTGTAATATTAATGATAGTATTTATATCATTATGGTCTATGACCAGACAGTGTGAGACACAAATTAATAAGCATTCGTTCAACACCCACGGGGCACCAGGTGTGGCTGCTAGGAGGGAGAAGTATTGCAGAAGTGCATGGAAAGATAAAAGATTTAATTTATTTTTCACATTTTGTAAGCACATTTGCATTATGCAAGTGTTCACCACATTTGCATAATTTGCTAGTTGAATGAATAAATTGACAATGCATTGTGGGATTGCCTTCAGTATGTGGTGAGGATATAATTGCTGTTATTGTTACAATTACCCTCATTTTATGAGTACTGACTATGAGGAGGTACCACAAGGGATAGTGGAGGGCAATGGTTGAGAGCACCAACTCTGAAGCCACATTGCCACATTTAGATCATGACTTTGCCACTTGCTAGCTGTGTATCTTTCAAAAGCAGCTTGAATTATTTGTGCTTCAGTTTCTCCATCTGCAGAATGGAATGGTAACAATAGTACTTGCCTTATGGTATTGTTATAAAGACCAAATGAAGTAACACTTATAATGTGATTGGAATCCTTCTTGACACAATGTAATAATATATACACATGTGCGTGTGTGAGCACACACACACACACACTGGGCAATATGCCCATTTTATACACGAGAAAGCTGAGTCCTAGTCTCAGGAGCAAGGTAAACTTGAAACTCAGGTTGTTCTTGCTTCAAGTACATTCTCCTTCCACAAAGCCAGCTGTGCCTATAATGAACACAATATGCATCCCTGGAGGGCCTGAAGATGATGCATAAGGGATGGTAGGGTCTACTTTCTTCACTATATATTGTAATAATAAGGCGAAGTCCTCTTGTGCCTCATTCTGCAGAAAGAAACATGTCTACAACATATTATACTATCCCATCCTTCTGCAGCTGGAGATCATCACCATTACCAAAAGAACAGTCTCTGCATAAATGTTCAAGGACTCTGACAAAGTAATTCAAAGAGATTTCAACCTCACTTCTAATGTACCTCTTCAGTTACCACTCTAAGGAAATAAATGCAACCTCAGAGATGTGTTTTGAAAGATCAGGCTCTTCAGGTCCCACTCTAAACCCATTGTGGAGATAGTGGGGCCTTGAGGGCCTGTGGCCCCTGGAAGATCCTAGGAGCTGAGCTAAGCTGATCAAGAGGAGAGTTTTACATGGCATCAACAAAGCCAGGACATTCATTGTGGTGAGGAGAAATTACAATTAAAGAGAGAACAAGAGATCAAGCTAGAGAATCAGTATAAAGTGCCCATTCTGAAGAGCAAGGAAGTAGAATGGAAGGCAGGTCAAAACTCTGAAGCTAAGATAAATTGGCATTAGAGAGCAAAGCATGAGGCAGAGTGGGGTGGGCAGCTCCAGTAGCCTGAGCATGCTGTCTAGAAGCGGTGTGTTCAGTTGCCTTTGGTGCTTGGAGGCTTGCTTAAAAGAAGCTATGCAAGGCAGGAAACAATCAAGGTCCTCTTGGTTTATAAAAGCAATCTCTAGAGTTTGAGTCTAGTGTGAATTAATCTGATGTAGAATTTTCTCCTCAGTCTTATAACAATGAGGATACCTTGAGCAATTTTCGAGTCAATGCCACACATTAAAGTCATATCCTTTCTCAATTACACTAGATAGGTAATTTGAGACAAGCATTGAGACAAGAAAAAACTAAAATCCTGTTGAGTAAACATCATCAGGTAGCTTTTCTCTTCAGTTTGTCACCAACCTATCATTACATGAATAAGAATTTCATTGGTCCCAAGTGAAAGATTTGATTTCTGAGATAACTCTAGGGTTGTAATGTTGCAGTCAATGGAAACAAAATGATCTCTGCTAAAATTCTGCATTTGTGTGGTATCTCTTTGTTTCTCAACATGGAAGTAAAACATTGATCCAACACTGTTGAGGAGTAACCAGCCAAGGAAATTCATCCACACAGACCAAATTATTTCAATAACTGTGTTATTCGACACGAGTAGATCATATTGGGGCGAGGTGAGACTTTGCCTTGTGCTGGCCTTGGTCCTGAACTGGACCAAGCCATCCCTACTCTATTGGTCAACCATTGGACTTTGCCATTTTACTCATTGAGGGTAATAGTAACTCTTGAATTCTCCTTTTCAGTGCTTTCCCCTTGAAAGGATAAAGGAATAAAGAAGTTGGGATTTCAGGGCTGTAGGACTCTATGAACAGGGAAAATGTGCCACATCATCACACAGGAAACCTGTGGAAGGTCAGTCTGTGAACCTGACCCAAGCCTGTCTCCTAAATCTCTCAAATACTTGGCTTTACCCTGCTTCCTCATAGCTGGCCTGCTCTTGTCTTTATTCTTGCTATGTCATATACTTGTATTTGGTTTTTACCTTCCTGGTACTCTTTGGACTGGCCTCCTGTTTCCACATTTGGCTTAGTTTTTATACTTTCTTGAAAAATTTTCCTCCCCTTCTCTGCCTAACTCACTGGCGACTTTGACAACTAATTTGAATGCTGACCTCCTTCCCAGTTTATACCTCTTCCCTACTCTTCGGGTTCTGGAACCTAAATGCGCTGGTAATAATAGATGTGCTCTCTTTTTTAACTTCGGGTTTTTACTACATTTATGTCTTGGTGGTGTTTCCTGTGATACCTTCTCTAGGTCCCAGGCATTACAAGTTGTGACTCATCCTTTAGCTACGTGCCAGGCACTTTGTAAACACTGCACTAGGTACATCATCTTGTTTAAGTCTCACAACAACCCTCAAGAAGCAATTATTG
>NW_011888885.1:1033942-1036374 GCF_000151845.1 Pteropus vampyrus | reverse complement strand
GTTGCCTTTGGTGCTTGGAGGCTTGCTTAAAAGAAGCTATGCAAGGCAGGAAACAATCAAGGTCCTCTTGGTTTATAAAAGCAATCTCTAGAGTTTGAGTCTAGTGTGAATTAATCTGATGTAGAATTTTCTCCTCAGTCTTATAACAATGAGGATACCTTGAGCAATTTTCGAGTCAATGCCACACATTAAAGTCATATCCTTTCTCAATTACACTAGATAGGTAATTTGAGACAAGCATTGAGACAAGAAAAAACTAAAATCCTGTTGAGTAAACATCATCAGGTAGCTTTTCTCTTCAGTTTGTCACCAACCTATCATTACATGAATAAGAATTTCATTGGTCCCAAGTGAAAGATTTGATTTCTGAGATAACTCTAGGGTTGTAATGTTGCAGTCAATGGAAACAAAATGATCTCTGCTAAAATTCTGCATTTGTGTGGTATCTCTTTGTTTCTCAACATGGAAGTAAAACATTGATCCAACACTGTTGAGGAGTAACCAGCCAAGGAAATTCATCCACACAGACCAAATTATTTCAATAACTGTGTTATTCGACACGAGTAGATCATATTGGGGCGAGGTGAGACTTTGCCTTGTGCTGGCCTTGGTCCTGAACTGGACCAAGCCATCCCTACTCTATTGGTCAACCATTGGACTTTGCCATTTTACTCATTGAGGGTAATAGTAACTCTTGAATTCTCCTTTTCAGTGCTTTCCCCTTGAAAGGATAAAGGAATAAAGAAGTTGGGATTTCAGGGCTGTAGGACTCTATGAACAGGGAAAATGTGCCACATCATCACACAGGAAACCTGTGGAAGGTCAGTCTGTGAACCTGACCCAAGCCTGTCTCCTAAATCTCTCAAATACTTGGCTTTACCCTGCTTCCTCATAGCTGGCCTGCTCTTGTCTTTATTCTTGCTATGTCATATACTTGTATTTGGTTTTTACCTTCCTGGTACTCTTTGGACTGGCCTCCTGTTTCCACATTTGGCTTAGTTTTTATACTTTCTTGAAAAATTTTCCTCCCCTTCTCTGCCTAACTCACTGGCGACTTTGACAACTAATTTGAATGCTGACCTCCTTCCCAGTTTATACCTCTTCCCTACTCTTCGGGTTCTGGAACCTAAATGCACTGGTAATAATAGATGTGCTCTCTTTTTTAACTTCGGGTTTTTACTACATTTATGTCTTGGTGGTGTTTCCTGTGATACCTTCTCTAGGTCCCAGGCATTACAAGTTGTGACTCATCCTTTAGCTACGTGCCAGGCACTTTGTAAACACTGCACTAGGTACATCATCTTGTTTAAGTCTCACAACAACCCTCAAGAAGCAATTATTGTTATCTCTAACACAGAAATTTTGGGTTATTGTTATCTCTAACAGAGAAATTTTGGATTGTTCTAGCCATTGCATTGTTAGATTGTGGAGATTCCGGATTCTGTTCTATTTCCTCAAAGAATGTTTTTTGTTTATTCGTTTAGGGTTTTTTATTTATTTGTTTTGTTTTGATTTTTAGCAGGCAGTAACTTGTTTAGACTCAGGTTGCACACTCTGGCAGCTCAAATCTCAGTTCAACTCCTTTTTCCTGTAGCTGGGTGGTTTGCAGTCTGCTTTACACATGTGTAATTCAGAGGTCAGCCGCAAGATTTAGAAAGACTTGATATATAGAAGCTGGGGCTCCCTGAATCTGTCATTCTCCTTTTCTGGACTTACTTCTTTGCTTTCCAGAGGCCATGGACACCTTCAGTTCTGTCTCTGATTTCCAAGACCAGAAAGATGGCCAGTTTTTCCTTATTCCTTTAGCCAGCCTGTGTCACACACACCGTGACTATGGCCCACTCTCAGGACAAAGTTGCAATTAAAAGGTAAATTCATCCTCTGTTGATCACTTCCAGATTTTAGCTCCTGTTTCAAATCTGCCTTTGTTGGCTCTCCAGATCCTTTGGATATATTTTGCCTTTTATATATTTTGTCCAAAGTATATAGATGTCGTTTGTGGAGACTGGTCTACTGGGTACTTACTCTGTCATACCAGAAATCCAGAAAATGTCCAACCATTACTATCAATAAGTTGTATCTCTATCATTATTCTCATTATCAGTCTTCTCTTGCTGAATCTCAAGGTCACAGATATCCTGGGCAAGCATTGTAGAGCTGACAGACAAAAGGAGCCAAAACAGATCTTTGGAATGTAGAGTTTGCATCTTCTGCAAGGTTTGCAAAGCAGGGGTCTCTCTGGAACTGTGGGACATCAACCTCCCCAAATCCCTATAGAAAGGTGAGAGGAGGAAGAGTCCTTTTCTTGAGTAAAGCACAGTTGGTGAGGTGTTAATTCTCCCCTGTCCACATCTCTCTCATAGGGCACATAACAAACGGCTCACACGTTGGACACTACACCAGCAGGACATAATGGGACTGAGTTTTAGAGT
>NW_011888885.1:1021508-1033892 GCF_000151845.1 Pteropus vampyrus | reverse complement strand
TATATTTTGTCCAAAGTATATAGATGTCGTTTGTGGAGACTGGTCTACTGGGTACTTACTCTGTCATACCAGAAATCCAGAAAATGTCCAACCATTACTATCATTAAGTTGTATCTCTATCATTATTCTCATTATCAGTCTTCTCTTGCTGAATCTCAAGGTCACAGATATCCTGGGCAAGCATTGTAGAGCTGACAGACAAAAGGAGCCAAAACAGATCTTTGGAATGTAGAGTTTGCATCTTCTGCAAGGTTTGCAAAGCAGGGGTCTCTCTGGAACTGTGGGACATCAACCTCCCCAAATCCCTATAGAAAGGTGAGAGGAGGAAGAGTCCTTTTCTTGAGTAAAGCACAGTTGGTGAGGTGTTAATTCTCCCCTGTCCACATCTCTCTCATAGGGCACATAACAAACGGCTCACACGTTGGACACTACACCAGCAGGACATAATGGGACTGAGTTTTAGAGTTGCTTAGGAGGCAGAAGCACCCCTGTCCAAGTTCCTTGTGACACTTACGGGGTTACAGAAGAAGGCCAGCTCACTCTTATAATCCCTGCTAATGAAGCTTGAAGTTTATATGAGGGATAGGAACCACAAGGTATGTTTCCTATAAAGAATGTGTCTATGCCCCTGGCAAGGGCCCAAAGGAGATGGGACTGCCACTAGGGAGGTCCTCCATGCCAGAGGGCAGCAGGAACTGATGTTCTTGACAACCATGCGCTCCTCAGATGCCCCCACACCAGCAGAACCACTCACAATTCATGGTACCAGTTTGAAAATATGAACATTCTTTCTGCCTCCCAACTGTCCTGGCCCCAACAACTGACATAGCAATGTAGCCATTATCATTGGTGCCAGGATCAAACGGAAATGACAACAGAGTGGGAGCCGGCAGAGAAGTGACCACAAGCCAGATAGTGGCACAAGAAACTGTCACTCCTGGAGGCTGACCTGTGCCCTAGTTATCCCTCCAACCTGGGCATAGTCAAAAGAAGTGAAAAGAAGAAGCAGAAGCAGAAAGAAGAGGAGGGCAAAGATCTATGCAAAAGATACTGGGAGAATGATATTGTAGACTAGATGTTGTCTAAGATTTTAATAATCAGACCTGGGCTAAAGAAAGAAAACAGGACTGACTCAAAAAGAAGCTGCCTACTGCAGGCAGACAGAGAATTTGGGGCCATTAATGTAACTTGAAGTTCTGAGGATAAAGTGGGCTTTGCATCTGAACCTGACTGTGTGGTGGTTCTCCTTTTACACCCCTACATGCACAGAACTCCAAATCTGGGTGCTGTAAAGAGGACTAGCAGATTCGAGTACATGGAAATTTAACCTTTGTAAGTTGAGAGACACCTGAAAAGGTAAAAAGATAAGTGAGAGAGCTGTAGAACCTATTTACAATGTATAAATACAAAAATATTTCATTAAATGCAGATACAGATGGTCCCTGACTTAAGGTGATTTGACTTATGATTTCTTGACTTTACAGTGATGTGAAAGCAATATGCATAATAAATGACATGAGATATTCAAACACTTTTTGAATAAAATCAGCTTTGTGTTAGATGATTTTGCCCAACTATAGGCTAATGTAAGTGTTCTGAACATGTTTAAGGTAGGTTGGGCTAAGCTATGATGCTTGGTAGTTAGGTGTATTAAATACATTTTCGACTTATGACTTTTTCAATTTATGATGGGTTTACCAGGATTTAACTCCATTGTTAATCAAGGAACAGCTATACATGCGTGACTAAGGGACAAAAAAAGCTTCATTTCTCAAGGATGGATTGAAATGCAAATTAAAACAAGGAAATCCATTTATTCACCTATTAGACTTGCAAAAATATAAATGAATGATTTTTAATACCCTGTGTTGGTGTGTGATGGGTGAGGAGGAAGGGTCAGGGAGAACACTCTCATCTCATGATGCTGAAGTCCAAGTTAGAATTATGCAGTCTTTTCAGAGGCCAAGTAACAGTATCTGTCAAAATTTAAATGGGCTTATCTTTGACTAATCATTTCACTATCAGGAATCTATCTTGTAGACAGTTTTCCAAGTGTATAAGGATAAGCATACAAGGATGTTCACTCCTACATGACTTGTATGAGGAATCAGAGATAATCTGAGTACCCGGTAGAAAGGAATTGTTGACGAAATTATGGCAAATCCACACCATTCAGTATTCAGGATTCAGTATTCGAGAATACCATTTGGAGACTAAAAGGAACGCAGTACATCTTTATGAGTAACAGAGAAGCTTGTCCAAGATAATTATTGAGCGGCACAGTCAAATAGCTAAACCTTTCTATGTGTCCAGCTCCACTCTCAGAACTTTACATTAATTCACCCATTTAATCCTCTATGGTTGGAATTATTGCCACCATCCCCCACTGTAACCAAGGAGACAGCTGAGGCCCAGAGAGATTAAGTAAATTTCCAAGGTTGGCTACAGAATTCACATCTTTAACTGTGATGCTATACTGCTCCGTGTGTGTGTGTGTGTGTGTGTGTGTGTGTGTGTACACATGTATGTTTTGTGTGTTCATAGAGACGTAGAAAGTGTGGTTTTTGGAAAGATAATAATACAGTGTATTTCTTTAGTGTGCTACCTAGTTGTACCCTGAAAAAACAAGGCATGTATGCTCTCACATGATGGAAATCTTAGCTACTGGTTGCTCATAGCTTAGTCCCACCCCAGGAACTGCCCTCTGATGGAAGGAACTGCAGCCTTCAAATTTAGGCCCTTTTCTGCAGGGGTTGAGGGACAACTCACATCCAGTGAGTGGTGGAAGGGATGGTGCACAAAGGCCCTTGCGTCCTTTTAGGGCCATCAGACCATCCACCTCAGCTCCCAAGTTCCCTCTAGAAACCATCTGAAACCTTTATGGAAACTGCATCAACTTCTCCCTCTTCCAGGTCCTGCTTCCTTCACTCCTCCATGACTCTGGTGACCGAGGGCAGTTCTAAGTCACTATCATGCAGTCTAATCTCCACCTCAGGGAGCTAGAAGGTGAAGAGTGGAGGGGAGAGAGGACAAAGGGACTTCCATTTAGTATGTATTTCTATTTTGTGTGAATTTTGTCCAGCGAATGTGTATTAAATGTATTAATTTCCAAAAGACCAATATAAAGCATGAAAACAAAATTAAGAAGTGTTGTAATTTTCTAACCAACATAGAATAAAACTGGGACTCTAGAATCTGACTGAATAGTTTTATCTAGGAAAGAAAATAGCAGGGCTTGAATTTACTTTTCAGATTCCTCCCTGAAAAATAAGATGCCTTTCTGCTGGGCCTACATTTTTTCTCCCAATACAACAACAGCAACGACAACAACAACAATTCCCCTCTTGCTTCTCCAAATTTTGTCTGGAAGATTTGATATTTTTGAGTCTGCATGGGCTCTGTTGTCAGAGAGTGAAGGAAGCCTGCTGAATTTTCTCTCAAATCTCTGCCCCAGAGAATAAGAGGCATTGAACCTTGTCAGAGTTCCAGATTTATTATATAAAAGCAAAACAAAAGAGCTGTGCATTTAGGTCATTGAAAGAGAAAAAGATTTGCTGATGGGAAGGAGATTGATTTAGTGGTTAGAATACAAGCCGAGTAATTTTCAGGTCTCCATTTTACTTTTAAAATCAGTGCCCAGTTTATTCCTTCATTCTCTGTGCATTCATTCATTCATTCGTTCGTTCATTTATTGAGTGCCTGTTACATGCCAAGTATTATGCTCTTGGGGGATTGGCTTGATCATAATCTGATGATACAACACAGTGACTTACTGATTGATGAGTTACTCTCTGGATTTTAGTTGGTACCATTCATCAGTAAACTCGATCCAAGAAGGACAACCTGCCCTTGTACCTGTCACAGAGAGCATTCCAGGGTTTAGGTAAATTTGAGTGGATGTGAATCACTCTAGCCTATGGAAAAAGCTACTGGAGAATTTTCTTTCTTGGGTGATTACAGAGATTCCATATTATACCATGTGAAACAGAGAAGGAGATTTTCTGTCACATTTAGATATCGATGACATTGTGATGACTGCTAATGATAAGAGAGCAGCACTTTGCTCTTGAAGAATACTTGGGTGAGAGATGAGATTATGAGCTGACATTTAGAGAGTTGAAATTACACGTGCAAATGGCAATTGCAGGAAAGCAAAGTAGGCATTCAGGGAATGAGTAAATGAAATAAATGAACGAAAGAAACTCAGTTGAGCCTAGGAAAATGCTTTACACATTGTAGGTAGTCAGTAAAGTTTACTTAAACAAAATAGAAAAACTAAAGCATATATACTAGGTAGCTTACTACCTCTCTGTCTTCCCTCCAATATATTCTGAGCACCTACTGTGTGTCAGACACTATGCCAAGCACCTATGCCTTTTGCGCATGTCAAGTCAAAACAGGCTGAATTATGGCCCAGGCTCCCTCCTACTCTTCTGCCATAACCAGACCTTTTTAAAAGCAATTCTATGTCCAGAGAGAGAGAGAGGGAGAGAGAGAAATAATAAAAGCTCAGTCATTTCACATGTAGTGAACTTAAACCTAACTGGCTCTTGAAACTATTCTTTTGACAAAGAATCTGCTCTTGGAACAACAGAAGCATTATGTCAGTGCCGTGATGACTGAGATATTTTTAGATTCCCATATTCTGACTTGCAGCAGAGTATGAAAGGGGAGCTGTCCAGGAGTAGGAAGAAACAGGCAGCCAGGGAGCAGGAACCTCTGGCATTACAGAAGCTCAGAGAAGGGGATTGCTAGAGGAAAATCCAGCCCAACACTCAAGCTCAGCTGTGTTAGAGAGCAGATAGGCCCTTAGCTAGTAGAAGTCACCTCAGAGGGTTTCAGTGTTGTTAAGCATGAAGACTATTACCTACTCTTGAATAGTCATCTGACAGCAATGCCAATGGCATACTTAGGTGAAACCTTACTGGTTTGATGCCAATTGACAAAAAGAAGGGGATTCAAATTCCAGTGTCCTCAGGTGGGTACCAGAAAGGAGAGAAGTCAGGTGGAAAAAATGGCAACCTGGAGATCCTGGGCTCCATGGAAGGGATCATCAGATACTAAATCCAAGCCTATTAGAGCCCTCGGGCCCTGCAGTGTCATAACTTATGAAGTGTCAAAAGAAGCCAGAAATCTTGACTTTTATTGAAATATCTCAATGTATTTTTTTAATAGGCACCATCCAGAGACATGTATTGGTTAGATTTGATCAATGGGAGGCACTAAAAGGCAAATGGCCCACATGGTCAATGATGAAAAGGGAAACAAAGATGAACAGAATGTGCAGCAGATAGGTGTTGTCATGGCAACCAGGTACCAGTGATGCCTAGCGGGTGTAACTTCTCTCTTTCCTTTTTTTGTTTTTAGGTTTGGCATTTAGAGTAAAACCAAGAAAGGTACTGTGTGAATAAAGACCTTATTTTACCTGTAAAACACATTCGTTTTTTCTCTCACACTGTTCTCTGTGTTTTGTAGCAACTCTGAGAGGTGGGTGGGGAGAGGCCCTCAGGTTCCAAAGTGACTTTGCTTCTCAAACTGTGGGTGGGCTGTGTATATGAGCATATCAAGCAGTGCTTCAGAAGTTTTTCCACTGGGCAAGGGCCTGGCCCTTCCTGATCTGTTAACAGTGTATATTTGGGGAATTTATAGGAAAAGATAGAGAAATAAAATATGATCCTTTTTCAATCTGAATAAAATATATCACATGCTATCTTCTGTGTTCTTTTATTTTCTGGATCTTTATTTTACTTTCTGAGACTTATTTTCCGGGCCTGGTGAGAGAAAACCTTCAGGATTGTAGGATGAAGTGGAAACAGCTTAGCCTGGGAGTCTGGAGACGTAGGCCAGTTCTGCTACAGGCCAATCGAATGACTTTAGACAAGCCTCTTGGAACCTCAGTTATTCTCATTTGTAATGCAGCCATATAAGGCAAGAGATTACTGTAATTTCAGGAACCTCAGACTGAGGTACAGAAGATCTGGGCTCAGTCCAAGCTTTGACATGACCTTGATATGTGATCTTAGCTAGATGACTTCAGGTCTCAGTTTCTCAGTTGGCAAAATAAAGGTGTTGATTTGTTCCTTCATTCAACAGATGTTTGTTGAGATCCTAACATGTGGCAGGCTGTTTAGAGGTTAGATTAATTTTAAATATTTCATAGTTATGTCTTAGCCTTCTTTGGCATAGTGGGTTGAATGTTGACTTCCAAAAGATATATTTACATCTTGATTACCAGGATCTGTGAACGTGACCTTATTTTGAAAAAAGGGACTTGCAGATGCAACTAAATGAAAGACCTTGAGATGAGATCATCTTGGATTTTCTAGGTAGGCCTTAAATCCTATGACAAGCATCTTTCTAAAGACACATACAGAGAAGAGATCCACAGAGGAGAAGGCCACGTGAAGATGGAGACAGTTACGTAATCATAAGCCAAGGAACACCTGTAGCCAACAGAAGCTGGAAAAGTCCATCAGGGATTCTCCTCCACAGCCTTCAACAGGAGCACAGCTCTGCCAACACCTTGATGTCAGACTTCTGGCTTCCAGAACTGTGAGAAAATATATTTCTGTTATTGTAAGCCACCAAATTTGTAGTAATTTGTTATGGCAGCTTTAGGAAACTAATACAAATGGGTTCAGGCCAACCAGCTGGCAACTTATTTCTCTTCTTTTGTGAGACCACCATGTGTGGACGCTCAGGGGGCTTCCATGAAGGACCAGCACCATTTGCTTCCACTCAGAGCTCCCTACTGAGGGAGCAATCCAAGGTGGTTCCTTCTGCTCAGGTTTCCATGGTCTCTGCCACTTTCCAATCAGTTTACCAGGAGAAAATTTCTGACTCAAGGTCAAGAAGGCTCTAGAAAAATACCCTTTCCTAGTAGTGAACGTATCAGACCAACTAGATTCTTCCCCTTGGAGAATTTAAATCTAAGGCACAAAGAAGGAGATAATAGTTGTTAGAAGATACAACAGAAAGCAAATGAAGAACCCACAAGGCAGTAGGAAACAGGAGTATATAGAATTATGGACCACAAAGGCTCTAGGTAAGCTGAAGGTCTAGAGTAAAGAAAGTCTGCTTTTATAAATTGTTTTATTAGGATTGAAAGCGGATTGGCCTCCACTGGTAAAAGAGTTTCAGTTTCAAGTTTGAATTTTCAGTGTCTCCTAGCCTCTCTCCCTATTTGTCAGAACATGTTCAGGTTTCTCCATTTAAGGTCTTTATCAGGATAGCTAGGGACTTCATCCAGTTCTTTGGCCTTCTTACCTGAACCAAATATTGAGGATCTTTCTGTCCTGGGCAACAGGCTTGACTCTCTAAAACAGCAATAGACATTGGTCCAGCCCATAGACATCGTCTCCCTTTTCCAACAGGGAAATGTGCACGTTGTTCTAGAGAAGCGTTATCAAGAGTCATAGAGACCTACAATACATGGCTGTCTGTTCTAGCTCCATGTCTAGTACCTGGTGCACACTGTTCCTGAATGCTGATTAATAAAAAGCATACTAATATAATAACTATCATTCGTTTAACTTCAGCATGATGTCAAGTGCCATAGTGGGAATTTAGCATGAATTACCTCTGATCCTCACCATAATTCTGTCAAATGGAATTATAATATCCCTTTTAGGTATTATTAACAATATTTATCTGGCAGAGAGTTTGCAAGTATCACAGAAAACATGTCTAAAATGTCATGTAGAAAATATTTTAGTGTCATTTGCTACTGCTACTACTACCGATACTGAAGAAAAGGTCAGGAGGCTAAGTAATTTGCCCAAGGGTCACAGGGATGGTACTGGGCAAGCCAGGGTTTGATATCTGATCTATTTAATCCTATATCTTTATTTCCTCGGTCTGTGATGGGGAATACTGCAATTACTAAACCTTAGCCACAGCTGAATCTACTGATATGACCTAAATTACACTGGAAAGGGACACTGTGGGCCACACAGGGCTCTTCACAGTTAGTAGGGAAATGACTAGTTCATGATGGGGAGCAATGACCACAACTGCTTGCCTGACCTTAGCAAGTACATGGAGTCCACTGAAATGCCTTGCTGCCTCCCAGAGAGGCCACAGTTTCTTTGTTTGGGTGGCATCTGTTTGCTCAGCACCTGCTGAAACCCCCAGCCTTCAGCTCTATCTACCTACTGCCCCCCTTGCCCTTCAGTGCTGTTTAACATCAGTGGAATAGCAAGCACACAGGTTCCCCGTTCTAGACAGTGGTATTCATTTTCATTCTCATCTTCTTCAGGAAAAGCTTTGAAAGAGAGCCCCTTGACCCATTAACAAATGGGTTACCTTTTTGTGGAAGCACCCACTCCATTCCTCAAAGGTGAATACTTCCAGACCAGATGTTGGCAAACCATAGCTGTGGACCAAGTCCAGCCCACTGCTTGTTTTTGTAAATAAAGTTTTATTGGAACACCACCACACTCATTAGTGTTCATATAATCTGTGGCTGCTTTGGCACTACAATGACAGAGTTGGGTAGTTATGGCACAGCCTGTATGGCCTGCAAAGCTCTTTACAGAAATGTTTGCCAATCCCTGTCCAAGACTATAGACCATTTTCCATGCACATAACTCTGTGTGTGTGTAACCAGTTTATTGAGGACTCTCAATCCCTTAGGCATAGGCATGAAGGATTTTATTAATTCTAGTAACCATCTCTAACTGGATTATGTTTTTCTTACTTTGCCTCTGGGTAGAGGCTCCCTTAATGATGTCTTGGCCCACTTTCATAATTTTCAGCCACTTTAAGTTATCAAAAGTCTCAGTCTGGTAAATGGATAAATGCAGCCCTGTTTTTGTTTGGTTTTCATTTTTAATTTTACTTTCGAACTCAATTTAAAGCTCTCCTCCTCCCTTCTCCCTAGCTGTGGCATGAGGTACTTCAGGAGAACATATAACCTTGCTGCAAGATACCTTCCCATCTCCCTTTCTTTGTCACAAAACTTCCACAGTTAGGGGATTAAGAGGAGGAGAAGCTAAGAACTCCTTACTTCGCAGGTAAGGCTGCATTCCTCTCTTCGGTTGGACTAACTTAGCTCTGTGTCTGTCAGCCCCCTGAGGATAGGTAGTGGTTCCAACAGGCAGTGTGGGCAGAATTTGATTCCCAGGAATTGGCAGCCCCTTGGAGTATCTGATCACTTTTTCCACTTGGTTCCCAGCTGGTGGCAATCACCCTACGTCTCTCTGATATGATATGTTCTCTTTACATCTCCATCCCTCACTACTGCGTAGGTCTTGTCTGTAGCCACCACTTTCCTCTATTCTCCCAAGCCCTCTCTAGAAGCATGATTCCCTCCATCTGTCTCTGTCTTGTTCTGCTTTCTCCTGACTGACATCTGATAAGGGAAATTACCCTTGTCTCTCCTTTTTTGCAAACACTGGTTGTCTTAAGATGGGACTCTTTTGGAGCTTTGTCTTCCCTTGTGCATCCCTCCCCCTTGGGGAGAGGAACAGTAAGCTCTCACTTCAACCCCTCTATACCTCACAAGGCTAATAATCTTTTTAACAACTCTTCTTAATCTATCTGGAGGAGGAGACAGGGGAGAAAGATAGCTAATGGGAGTAAGGCAGTTCTGGCTGCTCCTAGCACGGCTGAGAGAGAGGTGACCACAACCTGCTGCTGGCGGCTCTCTTTAGCATGTAGGGTGCTTAACACAATTCGTCCTTATCTTTGGACCATAACCACTATTCTGAGAAGAAAATAAATTCCACTTGACATCTCGAAAAGTTTATGTTTGTATTATGTATTTGGGGAGAGATGAAAAAGAAGAGGTGTTTTTTTCTGTTTTGAGAAAAAGAAGACAATACTCTATTCACTATGCTAAAACTTGCTTTTGTAAATTTAGCAATATATTGGGAACACCCTTCCATCTTTGCACAAGTGTGTTTATGTTAACCTTTTTTTTATTGAGGTATAATTGACATATGAGATTATAATAGTTTCAGGTGTACAACATAATGATTTGATATTTGTATACGTTAATTTTTTAATATCTACACAATACTCCATCATATCTCATCCCTTAATATATGTGTCTATTTCTCTATTACGGAACACTTAGATTGCCATAAATGATGGTGTGATAAATAGACTCATACTCATATCTTTGCACCTGATTTTAATTATTTCCCTGAAAGAGATTTCTAAAAGTGGAATTGCATGTCAGGGCATGCACATTTTTATTCTGATAGTTCTAAAATGGGAATGTTAATTATCACTCCCATTAGCAATGAACTAAAACAGTTTTTATTTTTCTTTCACCTACTCACCAAGTTTGAATAGCATCAATCATTTTAAACTTTGCTGGTAAGAGCTGGGGTACCTGGTATCATCTTTTTTCTTTCCTCTAATGTAAATTTAATTCAGTTCGGTATATGTATTTTGAGTAGCTGCCGGGTTAAGGCACAATGATAGGATGCCCATATCCCCATGAAGATGAAGACAGTGAAGCGGGGGCTCTACGGTATAATAGCAGCACTGTGTTTGGAAGCAGAGAGACTGGGAGTCCAACCCTGGCTTTGCTGTTTACCATCCAGGTCACCTCCAGCAGCACCTCCTTGAGCCTCTGTGTCCTCATCTCACTATGGGCATGATAATGGAGTTGTACTGGGCACATGTTGGCTAATAAATGACATCTGCTACCATGACTGCACAAGAGTTTTCTAAGTGTAAACAATATGAAATGGACATAGGAATGGTAGGATTGACTCTGGCTCTTGAAAGGGGGAGGATATCTGGGAAAGATTCATGGATTTGAGTTGGATTTTCTTCTTGATAAGATGGGACTTCCAGAGAAGGATTGCCTTGGAAAAAGGCATGGAGGAGAGCACTGGGCATGTTGGGAGTGGGAATAGGGTATGGGATTCAGTTCAGAGTAGCTAGAGCAGAGAATGTGGGGGAGCGAAACTGGAAACTTTATAGGGTGAGGGCCAGAATACGGAGGGCTGGATATCAGATGAGAATAAATAGTTTAATTTTGAACCTGTCTACAATAGCAAAGAATTGAAAATTTTGGAGGAGAAAAACCCAGGCAGAGAAAGTATTTTACCTGAAAGGTAAATTTTATAAGGGCTTCTAATGCACCATAATCCATTTGTTTACATACTAATTTCCAGTAAAATAATGACCTCAAATCATGATAAACTAAAATAGCAACAGCCTTTTCCAATTTACAGGAAAAAAATTGGATGTAGAATTGTCCCTGTGCTTGGGTTTTCCTCCTGTCTTTTTTTTTTTCTTTTATTCTTTCTTAAGTGTTTGGTACCCACAAATACTCGTTCACACTTGACTCTAATATAAAATCATGTGTGGTTTATCATAAAATTGTATAGTGTTTGCTTTATTTTAATATGCTATACCAATACTTCATGGTATTTGCAACAAGTATAAGGAATTCTGGGTCTCCCTCCCTGGGATACACTGGAGAACTGCATTTATACACTCTGAGCATCTTCAGGGCAGAGTCTGCCTTGTTCATTCCTGCCTCCCTGACAGCTGGTTCAGAGCTTAGAATGGAGTAGCTCTTCAAAAAAACGTTTGTTGAAGTAAGTAAAATACTCAACCGTTCAGATAATAGTAGCACTCAAAAGAGGAGAGATAATTAAAGGCCTTTACCAACCCAGCAAAGAAGTTGGCAAATGGTTCAACAGAAGTGACAGACACAGTGAAAATGTGAAAATCAGATGGCAAAATAAAATAAAACTATGGGCATAACACAGCAAAGTGACTGGGTAAAATTGTGCAATTGAGATTATATTGTATATTTTAAATAAATACAGTTTACTTATCAATTAAAATTTGCTTTTCAAACACCTCATATTTTTCAAACACACACACACACACACACACGCTCTGTTCACTTGTCACTAACTCAACACAAATTACCCATAATACTCAACATTCTTTTTACCCTAATATTTGACACAGGAATGGAAACAGATTGTTGAACCAGTTTTAACAAATCTGGAGCAGCAGGTTCTTTGTTGAAAAAATATTTCCACTTATCAAAAGATGTTGTTCCCTGAAGGGAAGTGAACACTGTGTTCAAAGCACCGACTTCCTTATGAAGCAAATTGCGAGCAAGCTCATTTTTCCATGTTGATAACATCCAGATTTGAATTACTTCAACCAAAGAGAAAGATGCTTAGTATTGGCCTAACTCAAAGCAACCAGAGGATATGTGGGTTAATTTTTGGGGAAAAAAAAAAAAGAAGAAGAAAGAAAGAAACCCACTTATTTGAGAGGATTATGACTCCAACCAGGGCTCCAGAGGAAAATGTATTCACTACTTTAATTGGTTAATAATCCTTCTGCAAAGTATACATAAATTGCATATGGATATATGGAAAGGTAGCCCCCCACCCCTGC
>NW_011888885.1:990532-1020838 GCF_000151845.1 Pteropus vampyrus | reverse complement strand
CTTTGTTGAAAAAATATTTCCACTTATCAAAAGATGTTGTTCCCTGAAGGGAAGTGAACACTATGTTCAAAGCACCGACTTCCTTATGAAGCAAATTGTGAGCAAGCTCATTTTTCCATGTTGATAACATCCAGATTTGAATTACTTCAACCAAAGAGAAAGATGCTTAGCCTAACTCAAAGCAACAAGAGGATATGTGGGTTAATTTTTGGGAAAAAAAAAAGAAGAAGAAAGAAAGAAACCCACTTATTTGAGAGGATTATGACTTCAACCAGGGCTCCAGAGAAAAATGTATTCACTACTTTAATTGGTTAATAATCCTTCTGCAAAGTATACATAAATTGCATATGGATATATGGAAAGGTAGCCCCCCACCCCTGCCACCTTAGAAAATTTCTGAAACTAAAATTGAAATATGCCATCGGTGGCAACCAACTTTGATGATGTTTCCAAATATTACGTAACCTTGAAAGCTTGTAGCAACATACATGAAAGAAGAAAAGAAGACAAAAGAGAACATTATCATAATGCATGTTTATGAAAGAACAATAATGCAGCCTTTCTGTACAAGTGCCCAATCTGGCTGGGAGAAAGGGTCGATGCAAATTGGAGATGGTCTGCACTATTCCTCTGCCTTGCTGGGAAGAACCAGTAAGGACTTCTCTCTTTCTTTCTTTTTTTTTTTTCTTCATTGGCATCACAGTGTAGGCCCAGAGAGTGAGGGAGTGTGTTGGTTTTCTAAGCTGTGTAACAACCATAAATTTAGCAACTTAAAACAACACTCATTTATTAGCTCATGGTTCTGTAGGTCAGAATCAGTTTTCTGCATTGGATCTCAAGGCCAAAGTCAAGGTTTGGGCAAGCTGGTATCTTGTCTGGAGGGTATGGGAAAGAATCTGCTATCAAGCTCATTTAGGTTGTTGGTGGAATTCAGTCCCATGTGGTTGTAAGACTGAAGACCCTGTGTCCTTGCTGGCTGTTGGCCAGGAGGGTTGTTTTCAACTCCCAGAGGCCACTCTTCTCTGGTCCTTGTGTGCAGCCCCTCCACTTTAAAGCCAGCAAAGGCACCTCGAGTCTTCTCATGCTTTGACTCTTTCTGTTTCCAGCCAGGGAAAATTCTGCTTTTAAAGGACTCATGTGATTAAATTAGGTCTACGTGGATAGCATCTTTTGATTAATTCAAAGTCAACTAATTAGTAACTTTAATCACATTTGAAAACTCCCTTTTGCCATATTAGGTGACATAATCACAGGTGTGGTATCTTACCATGTTCCTGGACCCAAGAGTCAGGGCAGGAATTCTTAAGTAGGGGGGCATCCTAGGATTCTGCCCACCTTGGGGAGCATGACCACACCATGACCACAATGATAAGATATTAAGTCACTTATTTTACTTAATTTGTTTCAGCCAAAACAATTTCACAGCTTAGTGACTAAGGACTTGACCTATGGTGTCAATCTACTTGGGTTTAAAACCCAGCTCCTGACCTGTGGTTGTGACATTGGACAAGTTATAGTCCCTTCTGCTAGAAGGTTTTTTTTGAACATGTTAATGTTCCAAAGACATTGCCATATCAGGTGAAAATTTGAGCATAACACAAATTTCTCATTTGCTTACACACAATTTCCTTCTCAAAAAATACTAGGCGAACCCAGAAAACTGTCACCAGGAATACAAACTTGCCATGTAGGAATACTCAAAACATACACATTTCAAACAACTGCCTTAGTCCACTGCATGTGTTATGAGCCACACCCATCCAAGAAGTGTTACAGCTTTCTACCTAACTTCAGATAACCTTCCTTCCACCACTGCACAAGCTTCAACCCTTCCAATGCCCACTTCCATAAGTAAAAAGTAAGTCTTTTCTAAGATTATGTGCCATATTTATTGTAGTATTTATGTATTTCTTAGTCATTTAATCTGTATGAAACTATGCGACTGTTTTGTTAGTTTCCCACCTCTATTTCAATGTGTGACTGACGAAGTTTTTGAGTGTTGTTCCCTGTTATGAGTTGAATTGTGTCCCCTGTCCTAACCACTAGTATTTCAGAATGTGACCTCATTCGGAAATAAGGTCTTTGCAGAGGTAATCAAATTAAGGTCATTAGGGTGGGCCCTAACCCAATATGACTGGTGTCCTTATTAAAAGGAAAAATTTGGACACAAAGACAGATAGTGCACAGAGGGAAGGCCGTGAAGACAGGGAGCACAGGGAGCATGCCATGGGAACATGAGGATGGAGATCAGGGTGAGGCATCTCCAAGCCAAGAAATGCCACAGATTGCCAGCAAACCTCCAGAAGCTAGGAGAGAGGCATGGAGCAGGTTTTATTTTACAGCCTTCAGAAGGAACCAACCCTGCCAACACCTTGATTTCAGAATTCTAGCCTCCAGAACTGTGAGGCCCAGTTTGTAGCACTTTGTTATAGAAACCTTAGGAAACTAATACATGCCCAACTCAAATTTCCTCATAAGTCTTGTGGTTTTGATTGCACAAGTTTTGCACAGAAAACATGACGTTGTTAGCATAGTAATAGTATAGCACATGTGGCATTAAAGCACAAGTTACTGTTCTTAAGTACTTCTCAGTTTTCTTCCTGTTCCATGGATCTTTATGTGATTATTGTGAGGACTAAGTGAGACAGTACGTATAGTGTTCAGAATGAAATAAGCACGCAAAATGCAAGATACCATTAATATCATTATTAGACTTTCTAGTTCAAAACTGAATTTGGAGCAACCTTAAACAGCAATGAGGGTTAAGCGGTGCTCCAAGCTCCAATGCACAACTTAAAATCTTTACATGATGGGGCACCGTAGTATAGACCTATAGAAACTGTCTCTTCAGAGAGATTCATGGACTGTGCAAAAGGAGAATACACATGCTAAATATAGCGGTCTCCTCAACATTTATCTAATCTGGATCTTGATAAGGAATGTTGCTAATTTAGAGAAATAGGCCTTTTAAGAACAGTGTAACTATTTTCAATCTCTTCGATTAACATTAGGACAAGTCCAGAGATCAGGGTGGACTGATCTCCCAGTCTACTCAACTGGTTGTGGAAATCCTTACTTTTGACAGGTGTCCTAGAGAGCTAGCAAGGCCAGAGAGAAAGAAGCCAGGCTTCGCATCTGAAGGAAGGGCCTATGCCCTGAATATTGAGTTCCTTATGAGATTCAGGGATGGGCGCCTGGATGGGCAGGCATCTGAGATGGCTTATGAGCCACAGGAGTGTCCATATTGGAGGTGGGAATCCAAAATGCTCTCTCTGTGGAATGTCTGACATAAGTCACTAGATGCCCAGGGAAGTAAGACTACCATGGCCCAGTTTCCTAGCCAGGCCTGAGGATTTCAGCCTGATGTAAATGAAAAAAACATAAGCTCCTTAGAATCAGAAAGGCTTAAAGCAAATCCAAACCCTGCTGTTTATTAGCTGTATGACCTTGGAGCATTAACTCAGTTTCTTTGCCTGTAAAATGGCCATAATATTTTGCTTCTAAGGTTATAGTTAGCACTAAATTAAAAGAAATTTATAGAAAGAGCTTAGCCTGTGCTAAATGCCCAATAAAAGATAGATCGATATTTGTCCCTTCTTCACAGCTACCATGAGCTACTTTTCCTGTGGGCACAGCTCCTTCTATCCAGCTGGAAAATAGGGTACCATCATCCAATGCAAGGGTCTGACCTACGACTGAGACTTTATTATCCCATGCTCTAGAGGGTTGGGTACCTCTCATTTCTCAGTATCTTCTGCCCTTCTGTGCCCACCCTAAATGGTCCCTGAAGTGAAATTTGAATTCAGATTAACCCAACTTAGGTTCAGATTCCAAACAATAGTCACGATGCATATTGAACAGTCAGGACTGCTTTCATCCAGAGGACCCCTAACCCAAGGTTAGTATGTTTGGCAGCAGATCTCTTCAGAAGGTTTGGGACAATGGAAGGGGATTGTGGAAATAGTGTAAGGAACCCTTAAAATCAAAGATGAGAGAGCCCTGCCATAAAAATCCATGGGCCTTTATCTACCACAAAGAATTTCTTTCTGGTCATTCCCACCACCCCCACCTTGCCTTAGGTCCCAGCTTGCCTTCCTCTTACTGAACTTCTCTGTATCGTCCACCCCCTTCTCCCTCACCCTCTGCTGCCTCCAGCTTGTAACCTCCTAAGTGCCTGTTTCTTTTTTACAAGAGAATTTTAGTGCACGCCCACCAAAAGCTTGCTCTAGGCATACCTATGCATCTCTAAAAGTCCATTGATGGCCTGTTAGTTGAATCTCACTGCCCCTCCTCCCCTGGTCTAAGCAGCATCCTCATATGATATGCAGGTCAGATTATATCATTCTCGTGCTCAAAATCTTCCATGACTTCTCATCTCAGCATACAGACAAAAGTCCTTTCCTTCTCTGCGTGGTCTTCATCACCGCACACCCTTTGGCCTCATCCCGCACTCTCTCCAGTCCAGCCACACTGGCTTTTTTGCTTTTCCTTTAAAAGGACAGGGATGCTCTAGGCTCAGAGCCCTTGCACTTGCTGTCCTCTGACTGAAACACTATCCCCCCAGATTTCCAGTTTGTTCCTCATACTATTTGGGTCTCTATAATGGGGTAAATGATGCCCCCTCGCCCCCAGAATCTGTGAATGTTACCTTATATGGAAGAAAGATGTGTATTTGTTAAGGATCTTGAAGAGAGGAGTCATCCTAGATTATCTGGGTAGCCTCTAAATACATCACGAATATCTCTATGATACATAGGAAGAGAGAACTTAGATGCACACAGAAAAAGAGACCATATGACCATGGATGGGGCAGGGATTGGAGTAATGTGGCCACAATAATGGTGACAGTCACTAGAAGCTGGAAAAGAACGGATTCTTCCCGAGAGTCTTGAGAGGGAAGATGAACCCTTGATTTTGAGACAATAAATTTCTGTTGTTTTAAGCAACCCAGTTTGTCATAATTTGTTACAACAGTCACAGGAAACTAATACAGTCTCTGCTCAGATTTCATATACTGAGAGGTGGCCTATCTTCTTCCTGTGTATGGGTACGTGGACACACACACACACACACACACACCTCACACCACATTTTATCTCCATTACATTATCCAGCTTAACTGTTCCTGATAGCACTTATCACTTTCTGACATATGATATACTTTTCAGTTTAATTATTTATTGTCTGTCTCCCACTCTATAATATAAACTCCATAAGGGTGGGGCCTTTGTTTTATTGATTGATATATTTTCAGAGCCTGGGAAAGTACCTGGCTTTAGGTTAATCTCTCTAAATAACTATTGAATAAATGAATGAAGGGTTTCACTTTTAACTGTATTTAAAAAAAAAAAAAAGCTTTGAAATTAGAATTTATTCTTTAACACCTCATAGCAAACCTCTAACCTCACCCCATCTCTATAATCAGAAAAGTAGCAATAAATATATCTATTCTGCTACTATCCAGAGTAAATCTCCAGAGGTCAGAAGGTGTGTGTGTGTGTATGGGTGTTGGGCGATGGATGCAGGGAAGAGAAGGAGAAAATGTCTTTCCAGTTACATCTGTATTAAACAGCACTAAGCTCAAATGACCCCGAGGTTAAGAGGAAAGAGAGCTGCTGTTTTCCAGCCTGTCCACACCTGCCAAGACGTTCTTTGCCATTTTGCAATTTGCCCAGCAGGTTTGGAAAAGGAATAGTAGCAGATGGATAGTCTTACCCTGTCACAACTCAAAAGTGACATGCTATTTTTCTGCGCACCAGTTTTCTACCCCAGGAGCCTTTATGAGCAATGGATTAAGTGGGAAGAAAGCAGTTTCTTTTTTAAATGCTGAAGCTTGTTAGTCAAACAGGACACAACTGAGCCTTTCACTTATAGAACGTGGGAAGAGGGTGATCAGATCACAAGTTACTTAAGGGCTTAATTTTCTGGCTTTATTCCTTCAACAATGTTTCATTTAGCACATTTTGAAAATCTCTAGTGAACAGCGATTTTAGATTGGGACAGGTTGGTTATATTTGAAATTCCAAGCCTTCTGTCTTTTCCTTCTTCTTGATCCATCAGTCTGGCTCATAGTTCTTCCAT
Source organism: Pteropus vampyrus (assembly GCF_000151845.1). Lineage (NCBI taxonomy): Eukaryota > Metazoa > Chordata > Mammalia > Chiroptera > Pteropodidae > Pteropus > Pteropus vampyrus. The sequence continues at coordinate 1,014,757 of NW_011888885.1, read as the reverse complement.
GATGCTTCTGATGGTGTTCAACTAGTGTGAATTAAGTGTCTACTGGTGTTATGCCACCTAGTGTTATATTCGAAAGATGCAAAGTTTTATTAAACCCAGTCCCAGTTTGCTGTGGTCTACATGGAGAATCGAGAAATGTAGACACATTACTGCAACAATCTAATAAGTACACAGGAAGAAACACTGGAACATAGCCTTAAAAGATGAGTAGAAATTCACTCCGCAGAATATGAGAGGGTGGTTCCTGGTAGATGGAACCTGGACAAGCATTAGACTCATTTGGGGAGCTTCTGAAAAATGCAGATATCTGACTGAGCTCATCCCAGCCATCCTCAGGTGTCCGGGAAGTGAGGTCCCAGGAATCTGTCTTTTGAAGTTTTATATACGATTTGGGTGTACAGGCAGAATTTGAGAATCACTGAGTTAATGGCACTATAGCTATAATACTATAATCTGAGCATGAATCCTAAGAAGAGAATTTGGTTTAGGTGGAGGTAAATTAAAGCTCTGGGGAAAGCGTGTGTTTGAGAATTAAATATTACATAAATAGTGCACACCAAAATATGCAAATGAGCATCTGCTATTCGGTAGTTAACAACATGAGCCCTTTAATAGGGCTTTTTTTTGTTGATGATCCTGGATACTGTGTGCAGCTGGATATCTGTAAAATGAACAAAAATGCGGATTTTATTTGCCTTTGTAAAGTGAATCAGTACTGAAGGAAGACAGTGAGGCAATTCAGGAAATGTGTGACATAAAAAAGAATCCTGATTGTTGCCCTGCTGTGCCTTTGCATGGACTGTCCATCCCAAAATACTGCAGGCCACATCCCTGGCAGAGCAGAGTGGTGCAGAGCTGAGCAGGATCAAAGGCACAGGACCTGGTCAATAGCAGTTTCTAGTTATTAAGTCAAGAAAAGACTGAAGCCAAAGGCACAGTTCCATTGTAAAATGAAGGCACTGCAGGGAAGTGGAACAGTGACTTCCCCAGAGAACATCTGCTGCCAGAAGACTGGAGAGCATCATGCAGCTTGTCCTTAGCAGTGACAGCCCAGGGACTCACTGAGAGACAGGTGACAGGGCTCTGCCCAGTCCCATTGCAGAGGCTGGTCCTTCCACAAAATGAAAATGATTCCTTTTCCTGAATTGCTCAGCAGATGTGCAATATGCTAAAAAGAGAATCCAGTTGGATTCAACCAGCATAATCAAGTGCCTGCTTTGCTCCAAACTCTGTGTCTCAGGCTGATGATATGGAAAGAAAATAAACAGCTCCTGTTCTCAAAGAGTTCATCGTCTAGAGGGAGAAGCAGACGTGTAAACATCTGCCTAAAATAAAACCAGAAGAGCTAGTGGAGGGGTATGCATACACTTGTGGGGCATACCCAGGAAATAGCAGCCCTTTCTGCCTGGTTCCACAGGGAAATTTGCATAGATGAAGCGATATTAGAAATGAATCTTCAAGGATACATGGGAATTCACCAGGTACACAAAGGGGAGAGGAGATGGGATATTCTTGGCAGAGGAAATAGATCAGCTGTTCAGCAATTGTAAATTGCTTAGCAATTGTAAATATCCTCTGAAGTGGCTCCAATATAAAATAAGCCATGCATAGAAAAGGCCATTGAGAGCCTCTGATGGGAGCACTATTGGTTCTGAGGATGCTCCTTTTTCTTCTTCCGGGCACATTAGTAGAATGAAAGGGCTAGAGTTGAAAAGGAATTTAGAAATCATATAACCTGGTTTTGTTTAAATTTTACTGCAACCCACAGTAAGATAAGGATTTTATATATACTCGCACAGGAAACAATATTTCTCGAAAATATAATTGCCTTTATGAAGTGCAAGACATTACAATAGATTCTTTTCTATTCTCTATCCTTTTTAAAATAAACTTTATATTTTAGAGCAATTTTAGGTTCACAGCAATATTAGATGGAAGATACAGGTTCCCCATATACCCAATGTCCCTGAGCATGCACAGCCTTCTTCACTATCAACATCCTCCACCAGAGTGGTACATTTGTTAAAATTAATAAATCTACATTGACACATCATTATCTCCCAAAGTCCGTAGTTTACATTAGGGATCACTCTTGGCGTTGTACATTCTCTGGGTTTTAGCATATGTATAATGACATTTATCCATCATCATAGTATCATACAGAGTAATTTCACTTGCCTAAAATCCTCTGTGTTCTGCCTGTTCATCCCTCACTCCCCCCAACTCCTGGCAACCAATGATCTTTTTACTCTATAGTTTTGTTTTTTCCAGAGAGTCATATTGTTGAACTCATATAGTATGTAGCCCTTTCAAATTGGCTTCTTTTACTTAGTAATATGCTTTTGAGATTCTTTTATGTCTTTTCATGAATTGATAGCTCATTTATTTTTAGCACTGAATAATAGTCCATTGTCTGGATGCACCACGGTTCATTTATTCACCTACTGAAGGACATCTTGGTTGCTTCCTAGTTTTGGCAATTATAAATAAAGCTTCTATAAACATCTTTGTGCAGGTTTTTTGTGTAGATATGAGTTTTCAACCCATTTGGTAAAAACCAAGGAGTATATTCAGTTTTTTAAGAAACTGCCAAATTGTCTTCCAAAGTGGCTGTATCATTTTGCATTCCCTCCAACAATAATAAGCATTCCTATTGCTCCATGTCCTCATCAGCATTTGGTGTCGTCAGTTTTCTGGCTTTTGGCCATTCCTAATAGATGTATAATGGCATCTTATTGTTTTAATTTGCAATTTTTTGATGACACATGATATGGAGGCTTGCGGATTGATTTAACTGCTAGATAACGATAACACCAAATTAATCCATACGTTCATTTTATTTTAGTAGCTTCTATAGATTATTTGAATCTTAAATCCCAATTTCTGATTCCAGAACTGTCATAACTTAGCCATGAGACTTTGTGAAGTATTTCCTTTTCGGCACCTCAGTTCCCTCATCTTCTCACTCAGGATTAATAATATTTACTATTCCTCAAAAATCTCATCTGGGAGGCCAGCTAATCCTACCAACTCCTATCTCTGGTTTTGTTGAGGAGTAAATAGCAAATTCAAGGGAGAACACTGGAGAATGTACAAAGTGAAATAAAAATGCCAGATATATTTTAGTGTAACAATGATTATTACTGGGGGGCCTTCTTGGGTAACGGAAGCAGTGGACATTTTCCCAGGAATCCATCAGAGAGAGATGAAGCCGAGAGATTTTTACAGTTGAAATATCACTTCGCTCTCAGGCTGTCCCCAAGAACATCACATGAAACTTTGATTTTGCATGTGCCTCAGGTTCCGCTCCAAAGAAAAGAACCAAAATAAAATCCAGGAGCAAAGTTCTCCTTTACTTCAATGTTAGGGATCAAGTACCTCATTTCTGGATCAAAGTTGGCAGGCACTGGCTTCCTCTCACCTCAGAAGCCTTGGCAGAGGGTAGCTCGGCTGCTGAAAAAATCTTGGAGCCTGGGTGCTGGCTGCACTGGGAGCACGGAGCAGGGAGCCAGGCTTGTAGGATCAGCACTCAGTTACTTAAAGTCTTAGGACTGAGGATGCCCAAGAGCATAAAGAATAAATGGAGGCTGGGGATTCTGCCCCTCTGGCTTGGTGGCTTCAGATCTTGTCCAAAGCACTCCACCCATATTCCCAAAAGAAAGTAAATGGCTAATGACCATTTCTAAAAAATTTTTCATTGGTTTTCAAAGAGTCATAACAATGAATTTTGCAAGGGCGTGTCATGTAAGGTGGTAACTGAGTGAACACAGAACAAATTATCCATTGCCTACTCCAGTGACCCACAGGCTCAGTGCCTGGCTCTGTTTTCTCTATTTTTAAGGGGCTTTATTTAAGGAAAATTTTATGAAACTTTTAAGCAACAGTGAAAATTCTTCATTATCAGATCTCCAAAAAGATTACTAGTGTTGTCTGTTATCACGCATCTGAGCTAGTCACCCCAGGGAATACCTCCTGTTGCCTAAATGTCCCATTGCACTGTGCCCACCTGCTAACTCCTGCTCCTTCCCTAGACTTGGTCCAGGTAGTAGCTCCTTTGAATAGTTTTCTCTCACTTTCCCATCTACCCTGCCATCAAATAGATTGGCTGCAACTGTATTCCCATAGCACTTGGATACATGCTTAGAACATTGAGTTGTCCTGGATGGCAGCTAGATCTTTTCACTCTTTTTTCTCATTCCATACCTTCACCAGCAAACTCAATTTGTTTAATAAATGTTTATGTCATGTTTACTATGTGCTGCAAATAGATGTTCAAATTCCCCTGACAACCGTGAGAATAGTACTGGTAACTATTCCGTCTAATTTTATAAATGAGGAAACTGAGTCATGGAGAACCTAAGCAAGGTAATATTATCTAGCTAGTTCAAGGCAAAACTGACATTTAAATTCAAACTCTAGAGTCCTGGAAAATAAACAGTGCCTAATAATCCTAATTTTTTTTTTTTAGAAGTAATGGGATGTCTCCCAGGTACTAGAATTAGTACTAGAAAAAAGTTCATGTATGTACAAGGAAATACGGGGATCGAAAGCAAAATATTCAAAATTTGAGATATTATCTTCCTTTACAAGCTAAACCTGTTTCTCAACATCTTTTTGAATTTCCTCAACAAATAGCTTTCAGACAAATAAGAGCTACCTTCTTCCCCTGGAGGGGTTTAGTGGCTCTCAGTGAAGACCTCATTTTCTCCTGGAGTCTATGAACAGGATCCTTAATGACTAACATTTGTAGAAAGGTTAATATATAAGCTGTGGGTCCAAATAGTTTGGGTTAAAGTCCCAGCTTTGCCTAGCTGCGTGGCCTCAGGCAAGTTACTTGGCATCTCTGAGTCTCGGATTCCTGATTTATAAAATGGAGTAATCATTGTATATACCACTATACTAGTCAGGATGGTTGCTGGAGTCAAGAGCTTTTGATGGCGTAACAAGCATCTTGCATTTCTCAGTGACTCAATACAAAAAAGGTTTGCTTTTCACTCCAGCTGGTGTTCAGTGTCCCCCAGCAGATGGGATTTGCTCATTGTGATTACTCAGAGATACAGGCTGATGGGGCTCCATTTAGACCAAGTTTCCCAGAGCACTATTGACATGTGATGCCAGATAATTCTTTGTTGTGGGGGCTGTTTTGTGCATTCTAGGATATTTAGCAACATCCTTAGCCTGTGCTAATTAGATGCCAGTAGCACCTCCGCCCCCCATTGTAACAGCCAAAAATATCTTCAGGCAATTCCAAATGTCTCAGGGCAGGGTAAGGGGCAAAATTACCCTTGCTTGAGAATCACTAACTTAGAAATGCATGTCCATAATCAGAAGAGCAGAAAGGTTGAACTTGAACACCAATAATTAAAAACTTCTTCATAAAAATATCATACTCACTTTCCCTTACATTTGATTGACTAAAGCTGATTGTGTGGCCACACCTAACTACACAGAGGTAGGAAGTACAATCTTATTCTATCAATCCTGTCCCTAGAATGAGAGAGACCTGGAATACCTGTGAACATTTAAACCAACAGTCTTAATAAACAACCATCTGGGGTTAAGAGGAGTAAATGCAATAATGCATGTAAAGCGTTGAAGAGGTACGATGTCTGGCTAATAAGGTTCACTACTTGGAGACTATGAATATCAGGATGTAAATTTAGGGCTGGCCACCCTGGGGAGAACAAAGAATTATGGATTAAAATAGCTCCACCAACAGCCCCGTTATAGGAATACAGAATTTCCACCTGTTTGAACTTTTCTTCATATTAAAGGCCAGTAGAGGTTGATTCGCCTGTGGTGCTTTTTTGTAAGGAAATGTTCTTATTAACAATATTGTTGGCTAATTGTAACTTCTTTGCTGACCCCTGCCTAGCACTTCAATCTCAGATTAAACTAGTCTGCCCCTTACTCTCATGTCGTAATCACTTGGGCCTTCTCCCCTAAACATCCCGCACCATCTTCCTTACCTCATCGTCACACTTGCTGTTCCTTCTGTCTAGAATGCTCCCTTCCTATTTATCTGGTTAATACTTATTATCTTTTCACTTTCCAGGGAAATCTTCCTGACTTGTCAGACTAGTTATTTCCTCCTCTGCCCCCATTCAGATAACTGCTCCTCACTCTGCAGCCTTTGCTTCATCACACATCACAATCTGTGATTATATATTTACTTTGATTAGTTGACTAATGTCTGTCTCCCTATTGGGTTGCAAATTCAGTTGTGACTTTCTCTCTTTTGTTCACCTTAGTGCATGCATGGTATATCATAGGCACTCAATAAATATATGTTGAATGAATGAATGAATGAATGAACAAATGAATGAATGGTCAAGACTAAAATCTGGGTCCACTGACACCTGCTCTGAACTCGTTCCTTCAAACCATGCTGCAGGCAACAAAGTACTGGCCCTAGTCCATTCCCCAGGGAAAGAAGGGGAAAGAAATCCCAGCCTAAAGGTCAGATTCCTCACCTCTTATCAGGACATTCATAGCGGAAGGTATGCCACCTGCGCACACAATGACCAACCAAGTGGCTCACCCCGACCTGCCACTGCAGCGGCTATGTTTGCATAGAAAGCACAGAGCTCCCAGTTCCTGGTTGGGAACCATGGTGAGGAGTCTAAACAGAACTGGGCAGCCTCACGCTGGAGCCTCGGGGGAAGCCTGGAGGCCTTGGTGCTCCGACTGACCACCCCTGGGCTGCTAGTGGTAAGTTCGCCTTCTTCCTCAGGATTTGGGGTTAGCTCTTGGTCTCATTTGTCTGGTCCCACGCCCCCTGTTCCTTGGCAGCCTGGCTGCTGGCCATTCAAACTTAAATGAGAATCCATTTTCTTCCTTCCTTCAACTTGGAGGGAATCCAAAATCTGGCTCCTGGCTCGTTGCACATTCTCCACGGTTTCTCTCTCTGGTTAAATGGATCCTGGTCTACAAAGAGGCTGGTGAGCGGCTCCCCGCGTCTCCACCAGGCACGTGTCCATCAGACCTACTCCAACGCCGCTCAGTCGCAGCTCACAGCCTCTCCTGTGTACCTGTGCATCTCTTTCTCTCTTTGAAATGAGACCATGCTACTTTTTGCTGAGGCTGTGCATGACATACCTAAAAGTAATACGGGTAAATATTTAAGCCAAAACTTCTCATCATTGGCAAAAATGATTTGTTGTTGAAAAGCTGGATTATTAGGAATAAATCTCTTGATATAAAGGTATACAGGAGGAAAAATAAAACAGACAAGCAAAGAAAGTAGGTCAAGAGGAAAATGTTTCTCTAACACATAGAGAAATTCCTTTGGTTCTGCTCTAGGCATCATGATAGAGAGCCAGTTAGGCTGAAAAGATGACATAGCCCTGGTGGCATGACTTATTGAGTTTCCTCCGTCAAATCTGAAGAGTGCTTGAAATCATTTTGATTAGAATGGCTGCTGCTCCAGCGGCACAGCCTGCCGAACCAAGGATAAAAATGGTAATCGGAGGGGGAGCCTATGGTCTGAATCAAGGATATGGACGTGGGATATCTATTTTGACTTAAGTGCATGGCAAAACCCTCAAGCAGTTAACTACAGATGAAATCGTCTTTGCCTCATAGATTAAATTCATTCATGCAGGGATTATTTGATGCAAAAAAAAATGGTTATAGTGTTATATAAATTATACAGACATTTAGGGCAATTGCTATTACAAGTAGGCTAGCATCTTTTATAACAACTAGAAAGAATTTTTACCAATCCAAGAAAAGTTGTTCATTATATAATTTTAGAGCTCGTTCATGAACGAAACAGTGTAAGTTTATTCCCGAGGGAGTTAACTTCCTAAAGATGGCTTCCTTCTAGAATAGTGAAGACAGAAGTTTTGCTGTGGTTGCTACTTTAATCTGATTTACTGTTTATATGAATCATTAATATGAAGAATTAGGCTGGTTTTGATGAAAATCAATTTTCTACGGCCCCTAGTCCTTTCTTTTTTTTCTTCTATTTTATTCTTTTTATTTAGTAAAGTAATACATAATTATAAAATAGCCACGCAGAACAAATGCATACAAAGTAAGAAGGGAAATTTTTTTAACCCATACCCCTAAGCCAAATCTATTCCCTTCCCTTTCAAGAAATAACCGTCACTAACTGACACATATCCTGCAGATAACTTTTTTCTAAAAATGTTCAGGATTATACCAACAGGTTATATACAAAAATAAATGCACATAACAACATTGGATTATTTTAAACTTGTAAATAGAACCATACTATATATTTTGGTCTGCAACTAGCTTTTATTTTTTTACTAAAGAATATGTTGTAAAGATCTTTTCTATACCAGTATGTATAGGTATACTTAATTCTTTCAAACTATTGCACAGTGTTTCATTCTGTAATTACTATGGGTTTATTTCTCCTATTGCTAGAGTTTAGATTGTCTTCATTTCTTTACTATTACAAGCATGTGTCAGATGTAGACACACATATGCACCAATGTGTGTGGTATGTGTGTTTTATATACATATTACACACATATGCATATATATATATATATATTACACACATATGTGTATGTGTGTGTATTTCTGTGGTATTTCTGTAGGATATAGTATTTCTGTAAGGTGGATAGGGGAATTAACTAAGATAAACCACATGTGCAATTTAAACTGATACTGTCAAAGACATTGTCACCTTGCCCTCGGAAAGTGCTATGCTAGCTCACTCTGAGTAACAGTGTGTGTAAAGGTGACCACACCTTCATCACTACAGGATCTCTCATTTCATTTTTGCCCATCTTGCAGGTAGAAAATCACACGCCATATCTGATTTTATTTGCATGTATTGCACTCCCTGGTTAGGAGTGAGGTGGATCTAACCTTATCTTCCATCATTTTGCATAATGACTCCTCAAGTCCATAAATGAGAACTGTGTCAAACCCTCAAAACAGAAGGATATTAGGAAATTTAAGCTCAGAACTGCATACACACTAAAAGGAGCCCCAGGTTGACCTTTTTAATGAGGCAATGCTAATTATGTTAAAAGAAAGCAAGATAAAAATATGGAAAGGGTCCTATTTAGCTTGGCATATACTGTATAGAAATCAAGCTGGCGGAGCCAGGCTACACAAGCTTCAAGTGCATATGAAGATATCAACTGTGGGACCTTGGACAAATTACAACGTCAGTGTATCTCAACATTCTCACCTGTGAAATGGGAACCCTGATGTTACCCTCCTCATAGAACTCTTGTAGTGAGATGCTGCACATTTAATCTTTGGCACAGTCCCTGGGGAATAAATATTGGGTTCTATAAATGTTACCTAAAATAATAATGACGATAGTTATTACTGTTACCATAAATTAGAGAGAGACCGTCACATGCCCCCTGGAAAAGACAGACAGTCTCTGAGTAGTGACTAAGTGGCACATGAGCAGGTCAGATGGATACATGCCTGGGAGAGATGTGGGTGGGAAGCTCATTGACCCTTTGTAGAACAGGATCCAGTTAACCAGAGAGAAATGATGAATTGTTTCCTAATTGCAGACTAATTGGCTATCAGAACAAGAAGGGGTCTTAGAGGTTCTAGAGTACAAAAATCTCATTGTATGGATGAAAAACAGACCCGAAGAGAATTGACCTACCTAAGATCACACAGCTGCCCAAGCAACAGAGTCAAACTCAGGACCTGCAGACCTCTAGCTACATGTCCATGTTGCTTCCTGCTCGTATTTCCTGCAGTGTTCTCCACCTTTTAGGTGAATAGAGAAAAATATAATGAGGAATGGGTCTGCCGAAACAGCTCTTTATTTTTTGTTTCTGATTTTGGATAACAACAACAAAAAAAAATTAAGAATTCCTGCACGTTAATAAGGAAATGATACCTCAAAGGAAAGATGGACAAAAATAAAAAGTAGGTAATATACAGAAAAAGAAATACAAATGGCTGATGTACATATGAAAAGATCCTCAACTTGGCTGGTAATAGAGGAAATAAAACTTAAAACAGCCTTTATTCATTTATTCAGTCAAAAAGAATTTTGGGGACTACTATGAGCCGAGACTGGTTCATTTTTCATCTACCAGATCAACGGAAATTTAGAAGCATTATAACACTAAGTGTTGGTGAGGATGTAAGGAAATTGTTACTTTTATACATTGTGCGAGGAGTCGGGGAATTAACACCCACATCTGGAAAGCTATTTGAATTCAAAGCTGTTTGAATACTCTCTCCCCAAAGATGCCCATGCTCTAATTCGCAGAATATGGTAAGGAGGAGTTAAATTTGTAGATGAACAAGATTGCTAATCAGTGGATCTTACTATATATAGGGAGATTATCCTCAATTATCCAGATGGAACAACTGTAATCTCAAAGTTCCTTAAAAGTTGAGGAGGGAGGCAGAAGAATCCATCAGAGAAGGAGAAATGACACGAGCAAGGTCAGTAATGTGAGCACTCTCTTTGCCTTTGCCAGCTTTGGAAATGTGGAGTGCGGGCAGCCTCTATAAACTGGAAAATGCAAGGAAATAGATTTTCCCCTAGAGCACTTCAGTGACCTCTTAATTTTACCCCTGTGAGATCCATGTCAGACTTAAAACTTACGATCACATAGAGATGCCAGAAGAGGAATAGCCCCGGGTCGGATGGTGTCCCGGAACAGCAGTTTTCTCAGACTCCTCCCTTGTCCTGTAGTCCTTTAACCTTTTTCAGATATATTTCGTATACCATACAATTCGCCCATTTATCGTATAATGTCCGATGTTTTTAGTAGGTTCACAAAGTTCTACAACCATCACCGCAAACAATTTTTAAATATTTTTATCGCCCCCTCAATAAACCCCATGCCCTTCTGCAGTTACTTTCATTTCCTCCAATTCCCCAGCCCTGGCAACCTGGCTAACCTACTTTCTGTCTCTGTAGCTTTGCCTATTCTGCACATTTCCTAGAAATGGGATTATACAATGTTTTCAAGGTTCATTGATGTCATTGCATGTTTCGGTACTTTTTATTGTCGAATAACATTTCATTGTGTGGATATATCACATTTTTAATGCATTTATCAATCGGTGGACATTTGGATTGTTTCCACCTTTTGACCATCATGAATAATGCTATGATGAATATTCATGTACGAATTTTTGCGAAGCCATATGTTTTCATTTCTCTTGAATGTATACCTAGGAATGGAATTGCTGGATCATGAGGTAACTCTGTTTAACCCTTTGAGGAACTGTTTGCCAGACTGTTTCCAAAGTGGCCATACAAATGTATATTCATTCCTACCGGCAATGTATGAGAGTTTCAGTTTCTCCACAAAATCCTTTAGTTTTCAAATATTTTTTGTAATGCCTGATTTGCATGAAAATATCTGTTTTAAATCCAAATAGATGCATTTATGCCTTAGAATCTGTGACAATGTATTTACTTGTATCCCTTATCAGTATTCATACTGCTATTGCTGCCGCCACTGTTGATACTAATAACGACAGCTGGCATTTGTTGAGGACTTGTACTTTGCCAGACACCGTTCAAGTGTTTTACATGTATTAACATACATTTAATCCCTCAGCAACCCTCTGAGATGGGTAGTCCAGCTGAGACATAATGGTGGCTTGTACTGGAAGAGCAGTAGCGGTAATGGTAAGAAGTGAACAGATTTTATCATTTATTCATTTGTTTGTTTAATCCACAAATGTTTATTGAGCATTAGCTAGGCACCACGTGGTGGTGTACTGAGTTTACTGCTATGAGCAAGAGATTTCGTTTCTGTCCTAAAGGAACTTATAATCTATTGATTTTTAGAGATATTTAAGAAAAAAAATCAAATGATTGATTAATTCGATATGGAAAGTGATACAGGGAAAGGTTTCAATCATTGGCAACTGGAGGACAGTTGGGTTATCTCCTGAGATAAGGAATGTGGAGGTTTGGAGAGGTGGAAGAGGTAGGTAGAAAAAGATAATGATATCTTTTGAACATGTTGATCCACAGGGATCTGTAATAAACACTTGGTTATATGGATCTGGAATTCAGAACTAGACATATAAATTTGGGAGCCGCATAGATTGCAACTGAAATCATGGGCGCAAGTGCCTAGGGGAAGTATAAAAAAGTGATATGAGAAGACCTTCTAGGACTGGACCTTGAGAAACTTTGACATTGAAAAGCAAGATAAAGAGAGATGAAACAGCAAAATAGTAGCCAAGAAAGTGAGAAGAGAAACAAGAGTTTGTAAAGTGCCCAAAGCCCAAATAAAAGCGCATTTCAAGGAAGAGAGCTTTCGACAGTTCTGAATGTCACTGAGAGGTCATAGAGGGTGAAGGTGCTTCGGATTGGGAATCCTGGTAGTCACTGGTGACCTTCCAGAAAGCTCTGTGGTGCAGTGGTGTGGAGAGAGTTCACCAGGCCAGCAGAAGATGATGAAATGAAGGCAGAAAGGTCACAACTCTTTTAAGAAGCTTGGTATAGAAGAATCCAGAGTTGGTCAGTAACAAGCAAGGAAAGCACATTTGCCATGTTTGGTTTTGTCTGTGATAGAAGTAGCTAAACATATCTAAATGCTGTTGGTATGAATTTAGTAAAATGAGAATAATAACCTATGCTCCTGAGTTTAACTATACTTTTAAATTTTTGCCTGTACCCTTTGTGCATAGATTTGAGCGAATGTTGAACGTTTTTCTAAGTATGGAGTAAACAGAAAAGCATGAACTACATATATTCTGGAACTGTCACTCGTAGACCGAGTTATTTAATCACTCTAAGCTTTGGTTCCCTCATCTTACTTTTTAGGATTGCTGCAACAATGAGAAATAGCATATGAAAAGCCATCATCATCACGCCTGGTACTTAGCTCCCAATAAATGGTAGCGCTTACTTTTTTACTCCCCACAGCTGTGCGATTTGTATTAGTCAGATCCTTCTTTCTCGTGTTTTCACTGCTGGCAAGATGTTTTATCCATTAATTTAAGCTTCAAATAGCTACCTAGATTTCCTGTCTCTAAGCCTAATTCTCAAATAATGCTGCATCCTTCCATCATCAACATGTATTCATTCTTTCAACACAGGTTTAGCATCTTTATCACATTACTCAGCTGTATTTTTAATCATCTACTCTTTTCATCACTGTCATCATTCCATAAAACGAAGTTCCCCAGCATCAACCTGCCATGTACAGCCTTGAGCTTACACTGCCTAACTTAATCTATTTCTACATGTCACTCCATTCCACTCTTCCACAAACCAAATTTCCCCATCCTCATCACTTTTTGGACTTGACTCATGGCTTTTTCTTCCTGGCATTGACCTTGATTCCTATTAGAATTCTTCTAATGACCTTTGACAACCTTAGGATGTGCCATTTCCAATAGAATCCAGCCCCTAGGACCCTCCTACCTCAGGAAGTACTCTCACTTGGTTACCCTAGTCCTATCAGGTAACAGCATGAAAATGAAAGAAAAGCAGAAAGATAATTGATAAAATGAGTAATTTACTCCGATACAGAACTTCCTAGAATGTACTACTTGTTTCACAATTCTGTCTTCTTGACACCTCTCAAGAGGATTGTACCATCACACTGAATTCAGGAGGTTTGTGTATTAAGTTGCCATTACTTGCCATAACTTGCCAGTCTCCCTTTCTCGAATGTCCTGTTCCTCTCAGCATGCTATTTATTTTTCCAGTCCCCTACAGTCAAAATTATCGTCTTTATTCACATAAACCTTATCTTATTCCTTCTTACTCCTATCATCCATTTAGTCACCCATCCCCACTTATTCCAACTTTTTAATGCTTATTGAATTTATCTTTTTCTCTCCCATTTCCCTCACATTGTAACCAATATCCTTGCCCCACTAGTTCTTTTGTCAGAGCACATAGTGATTATTCTTCTCGGGTCTGCACTTGGCCATATCCCTACCCAGCTGAAAATCTCTGTGACTCCACACTCCTTGAAACATAGTATCCAGATCCTCGCTCCCACACCACCCCTTCACCTTTTCAATTTCTCCCTGCATCCTTTAAGATCTTATTCCAAATGGTGTGTTTTACTCACTTTTCTCCAAAGCCTCCCTAGGAACGTTTCTGCTTTTTCTCTCTTGTTCCTGTCGTTTCACCCACCTGTAATCATTTTCTTCTGCTCCTCCTCAAGCTCTCACGTTGAACATCCTCCAGAGAACCAGTACCCTAGCTGTTAATGATATGCACTCCTATGAGCTAAGAGCACTTAGTAGCACTTAATCCTGAACTGGACATTAGTCATGTAATGCTTGTGTTTGGCTATCTTTAATTTCTTAGAATTGTATATCTCATAAGCTTCTTAAAGTTGATATTATCTTTGGCTCTATTGCTAGAGATAAAGTATCTGGCATAGGGGCAAGGGGACTTCTGCTCCATTCTGTGCAGCTCAGCCTCCACCAGCAATGTCACACCAAAGATGGATAGTAGCCACATGGCACACATTCAGAGGAAGAGTGCCAGAAAAAGAGCGGGGGAGGGGAGTTTGTGACTATTCAGAGTTAGTAGATTGGACAGTTGTCTCCAAACACTTTGGTTTAGTCTATTTGGCCCAGAGAGTAAAGTAACAGTTCACTAGGGTGGCATGAAATAGTAACAATTGGTACAAAGACCAGTCAGAAGGGATATCGTCTATAGGGCTGGAGGAAAGCCCTAGAGGACCTTCTTGCTGAACTAGGCATTAAACCCTCAGTTTCTGGATCGTGGGAAAGTTAGGGAGGTTCATCTGGAAGTTGCCAGGATATTGGGGTAGTAGCGGGAACTCTGGAGGAGGTAAGTTGGTTACTGCTTATTTATCACTGGTACCGAAGTGCTTTAGCTACACAGTTGACACAGCCTTACTAGACCCACCAGCTGAAGATCAGGCTTGGCCATTTAAGAGACCAGTTTTCTGAAAACTTGGCCAGCTTTCAGAAATAATACCAACGTAAGAAAGTTATAGGGAGATAGATTTTCGGTAAAATATAATCTCTATGATTATGAGCTATCTCTTAAGGTAGTAGGAGTCCTGTCTCTGGAGGTGTGTCAACTTCTGATAGGCCATTATTTTCTTATAGAAACTAATACTGGCATAGAAGGCCTCTGTGGTCCCTTACAACCTTGAAAGTCTGTAATCTTACTATACTGCAAATTCATCATTTTATAGATGAGGAAACTAAAACTCAGATAGGAAAAGTGAGTGAGATCTGCTTTGTCATTGCCGTTTTTCTTTCATATTGTGGATTTTTTGTCCTATGTCTATTCGTTATTGTTCCCACATGTAGTTTGCTGCTTCTGCCCCCTGAAATGACTAGAAGCAGACTGTGTATACAACAGGGATTCAATTAACTTACGACATGTGAATAGATAAATTGCTTACCCCTACCCACATCTCAAAGTCAGGATTCCAGAGAAAAAACTTAATTCATCCTCCACTCTCTTCTGCTTCAGACTATTGGAACTCACCACTGCTTCTTCCTTCCCTGACCAAATGCTAATGGAGGTGCTAATGAGGCCCTCTGGCCATCAGAAAGAAAGAGAAAGAAAATCAAATAGTCTAATTAATCCACAAATTATAGTCGCTGAAAAAAAAGAGGTCATATTTCCTATAGAAAGCCAGACGGGGACTAATGGGCACTACAGCATTGGTCTTGGCTCTTTTGGGTGTGTAGTTTGGAGGTTACCTGTTGTTTTTTCAGGGATTATGAGGCACCACTTGGCTTCCATTAGGGTGGAGCTCACCAGAACTCCATTCCAAGTCTGAGCTGTCTGTTTGCTTATTAAATGGGAAAAGGAGGGCAGAGAGTAACCTCTTTGTATAAGGTGAGCCTAATATTAATAGCAAACATTTATTGAGTACTCATTATGTGCCAGGAATTATACTAAGCATTTTACTTGGATGATATCATTGAATCCTGTATAATTATTTCCCCACTTTATACACAGGGAAACTGAGGCTTGAGCAGGATAGGTAACTCACTCAGGGTCACACAATAAGTGGCTAAATATGTGGTCCAAGATTTAGTTGGTGCTAAATCCACAAGTTGCTTTCAAAGCCCAGGCTTAACTCTTTCCACCTGTATCCTGTGCTCTAGGGTGGCTGCATCTTCAATCAGGGGACTCTGGGATACCTCCCTCACAGCTCCTGCCCTGAGCACCTCAGGGGCATTGGAGCTAATACTATACAAAATGGAATTTTAATGGATTGGTCTGTGGATGGTTGGGGGTGGGGTGGGAAGGCGATATGCCAGAACCTTTCGTTTGCTGGAACAGAAAGGGAAAGTAGGTACTCAGTGACCAATGCTCTGCTGGTTTAGGGTAGAGCCTCTCCTGGGTTTCCCAACAAGACAAAGAATTTTACAATAGTGGGGAATGCAGGCCTTTATCCAGTGAGATTCAAGACAGCTACCAATATACTGTGTAGAAAGTAATTTAAAAGTGTGAAATTGCAAGGTGTGCTCAGTTGGAAAGCAAAGGAATGAGAGAAAAGGCTAGTAATAATCAGGCATAAAGAGAGAGACCTCGCTGCTCATAAATTGACAAATTCGAGTTTGGCTTTTCCAGAAAGCCCAGTGTGCATTATGTGTGTGAGTGCGTGGTTGTTGCATAGAGCACTGTGCAAATCACTGAAAGTCTGCAAGAATTTATGTTAGTCTCATTCAGACCTTCCACCCCTAGTCAGTATTTAACAAATTCTAAGGTGCATATGAATCACCTGGAGGTATAGTTAAAATTCAGATTCTGATTCAGCAAGTCTGGAGTGGGACCTGAGGCTGCATTTCTAACAGGTTCCCAGGTGATACAAATAATGCTGGTTTGTGAACCATACTCTAAACCATTTACATAATTATTTCTTTTGATCCTAATGTAATGTGTATGAATTGCTACATTTGACAAATGAAAGCACTGAGTCTGAGAGTAGTGGATAATATGCTCAGTCACAGAGCTAATGAGCTCAGTCCAGGGCCTTTTGCTTCTTCTATTATGCACCACTATAGTCCACATGCACATTCAAGCTGCAGCTTCCCAGAGACTCAGTACGGTGGCCTACAAATGCGGCCTCTGGCACTGGGACACAGTAGAGGCCCAAGCACCCCTGTTCTCAAGAAACTGGTTTACTCAGCCCACTATCATCCAAAGTCCCTGGGACTAGAGCAACTGGGGCTGGAGTCCTAAACCTACGCAAACTCCTTTGTCCAGCTACTGACCCAGAGCAGAATCCACCTTCTATTATTCCAATAAGAGGCTCAGGAAAATTCCCTTTATTTCTGCTGGACTTGCCACTCAAGGACATTCACTCACCTTGGCTCTTGGACTGGACTACATGCATTAGAACACTACCTGGAATGTTCTAGAGTGCCAAGCCCTGCTTCGGGATTAATGGCTGACCCTTACCAGTCCCACCCTCGAGGGACCATCCATTTTCTCCTCATATTGTCAGTCTCCTTGGCCTTTACCCCTTGCTGCTCTTGGTTCCCTTTCCTGGCCTAGCTCTGACCTCTTACATGCCTAATGGCAAGGTGACACAGTTTCAGAAATTGTCCTTGGCTTCCTGGGACTAACATCCTGGTTGGAAAGACAGGTGTAAATAACTAGTCGCTTGTCTCCCTCTCTTTGCCCTTCCCTACCCGCTACCCTATCTTTACTGAAAATCTGAAGGATCCACTATAAACGCCATCTTTTCCTTAAAGTGTTTCCTGATTACTTCAGCTTACACTGACCTCTCCTTCCTCTAGACTCCTCCCTACCTAACGACACCTTTCTTTTGAAAATGTTTCATAGCATTTAACACTTTCAACTGTGCCCTGTGGTCATCCATACTGTTGTATCTCCGTGTGTTTTGCACATTGTATGTGGTTCATAAATGGCTATTAATGGAATGAAATTATTTCAAGTCAGATGAATAAATAGCATAATAAAGGAAGGAAGATCTAAGAGATGGAAGAACAATTGAGTAATTGAATAAAAAGAAGAGTGGGGAGGAAGGGAGAGACCCTCTTGAGGTCTCACGGAAGAAATGAGGTTTATGTGTCTCTTGAAGGGTGAGTAGAAGTTCCATAGTGGGATTAATAATGATTCTAATAATAACTGAAAGTTATTGAGTGCTTACCATGTGCCAGATACTGGCTAAACCACGTGTTCATTTCATCCTCATCATAGCCCTGAAAAGTAAGTTGGTCCTATATAGTTTCCATTTTACAGATCAAGAAACACACAGAAAGGCACAGAGAAGCCAGCTCACTTTCTCCAGGACATATAGGCAATAAGTAATGAAGTCAGGACTTGAATCCGACACTCAGACTCCATAGTACATATTTGAAAACTTAAAGCTGTAGATGGAGATGAGGATGCTTCAGGCAGAGGTAACAGCACGGCAGGAGCAAAAGCAGGATGAGTGTGGGAAGCATCAATTCATCCCCCACGACAGGAGCAGAACATGGTGGGGCCACTGTAGTGTCAGACCAGGCTGGGAAGGTGGTCTGGGGACAGACTGGGGTCATGTTTTCCCTCTATGAGAATGAAAAGTAAGAGCCATGGAGAAGAAATACGGAGTCAGTCTTGCACTGAGAAGCGTTATTTATGTGCTGTCTCTGGCCAGGTCCCCGGGGCCGCTGTTGTGAGGGCAATGGGGACCGCAGCCAGCGCCCCTGGATAGTTCTGTGGGCCACGGTGCTCCCTGCAAAGTCACACTTTGGAGAATATAGCCACTGGTGATGCCCAGAGTGGCCCAAATAAAAGTCAAATACCACATTCAGTCCTCCAGGGGTGTTTTTGCTATTAAATTAAGTCTGGAAAATAAATAATTGTCTTTGGATTTGATTTGAGAGATTTTTGGTAGTTGAACACTCAGTCAGGGAAAAAAAAAAAAAAGCTAACTATTTCTTGAAAGATTCTTTGACTGGCTCCCCCTGCCAGAGGACAGCAGATCACAATGAAGACTTGCTGTCTGGGAAGAGCTGCTTTTTCTCCTCTCCTTGACACAATTATTCCAGAAAAATAGAGGGGGGAGGGGAGGCTCCGTCATATGTTCCAATTTTTATTGCTACATTCCTTGGATGGCTCCATATGTTTACCTTTAGCTGACTTTAGACTTGGTGTTCTCTGTGGCTGCTGGCGTCAGCCACAGAATTCTTTCATGTCTATTACTTTATTAAGGAATGTAAAAGCCACATACAGACCGACCAGGGGACACAACAGTACAAGACACAAATAACCCTGAATGCGCTTGCAAAGAGCCTAAGGAGGCTTCACACCTAATTCTCCCGGATGGGCTGTAATGCTTTCGAGAACCAAAAGGGGGCACTCTTAGCACTCGCTCCCAAGCCCAGTCAGTAACACCATTCTGAGGAAGAAATAGTGCAGAAACAGCGCAGGGCTTTCAGATCGGGCCTGATGGCAACAGAATGGGGTGAAAGAAACCACTCTATCACCGGGGACTCGTTTTTTGTTTTTTTTTTTCTTTTTTTATCTTTGAATTCTGTTAACTAGAAATTGACTCTCCAGATCATAGGGAGGTTGATATGATTAAATAGAATAAATACAGACCAAAAAAAAAAAAAAAAAATTGCCTGACACAAAGCCTTGGCACATCTATTATATCAGAAAGAGCAGCTGTTACTCTGAGATTTTTCTACCTCTTAATAGGTGCATGGAACCTAGGTCCTGACTGGCTCATAGCACAAGGCTGTAATTGCGGAGTATGTCTCTCTTTTGGGCAGCATTAGACAGGGGATGAGAGAGAACCATTATTTCATCAACTCTTACTGTGTGCTCAGCACTTTGCATGCATTATCTTGTTATCACGATGTTATAGCTTAGGAAATTGAGTCTCAGGAAGTCTAAATCCATTGCCCTGACATCCGGCAGAGGCAGGATTTGAACCCAGGTCTATCTGATTGATTCTAAGTCTGAGCTTTTTCCGTTAGACAAGGGAACACAACTCAGAACCAACTTTTCTTACTACAGCATTTTCTCACGTAGTCTCAGACTCCCACAAACACTTTACAAAAGCTTGAAGCCAGCACTGAGAACTTCCAATCGCCTACAAATACAATTCCAATCTTACTCAAAGATGCACACTAAAATTCTTAGAATTTTCAGCAAAGTATGTTTGTGGAGAGAAGGGAAGAACTGAGGAGCTAGGTCATGGGGATAACTGCTATGCCATCAGCCTCCAAAGACATTGGTTGGCGCCAAGAGGATCCATGCTTATCCTTCTTTCAGTGAGTCTCTCCAGGTTCCTACCCACACAGCCAAGTCTCAGAACTTCACAGAACAAAGTCTGCAGTTTGTTTTAACACCAGCGTCCTTCTGTTTTTCCTCCTGGATCTTCACTGTATTTGCAGATTTCTGTTCTGGTTGGCATTTATAGTCTGTGCTCTAACCACCCCAGTATATTGGGCGGTTAAAAGAGAGAGCTGTCGCTCAAAGAGGCAATCCTCACACATCAAGCCTGGATACAAGGATGGTCTGAACTAGAAAGACTGTGTGTAGTGAGGATGTGTTCTCACTTCCCTCATGGAGGCTAATGGCCACCCACCTATCCCTTCCTGGTAGGTGCTCAGTGTTAAGAGTAGAAATGCTTTGACTCAATATGGAAAGGAAAGAAGGGTCCTTTGCTGAGATGACAAAACGTGTTTGCCTTGTGATTTTCCTGAGAACCTGAAGTGGTTGGATGGCTTGCGACCAAAGAATGTTTTGATTATCAAGAGGATAGCCCCTCAGCTAAACTAAGAAAGCCCTCGGCCCCACTTAGGATTGGATGTTTTATCATTGAATATAGGGACTTCTGTCCTGGAAGATTTACTGATGACTATCCCTCCGCCTACCTGTTCCTTCGAGGAGATCCTCAGAATCAACATCTCTTTTCATCTCTTTGCATCATTAGGAAACTCTTCATAAAACTAGATACTCTTTCCGATGAGAACTGGCTATGTGTATCTAATGTTTACACTGGGCCAGTATTTCCCAAGGTGGTAGTAAAGGTTCTGAGAAGTCCTGTAGTAAAGAAACCTGTGTCACTTTACTTAATCAAGAGATTCTCATATATATCTGACCACAGAATTAATAGATGTTAACATAACATCTATTAATATCCCATAGAAACAGTTCTGGAATAAACATATAAACTCTTGAAACTGCTTAGAAGGGATAACTTCAACTTATTGATGGATTTGGATAGACTATTTAAAGCAGGACTATTGGTCACATATTTGGGATAAAATCTGCCTTAGTGGTCTGTCTGGATTATTTTTAGATCTGTGTAAGTATGTGTGCATGTGTTTATATATACTACATATAAATATGCATTTTAACTGCAAGGTTAGAAGATGAGGAGGGGAAAGAAGGAAGGTATATTCCTTTTTATAAAAAAGCAATCAGTGTCCTGTGGGACAAGGGGAAAGTCTATGAATTTTCATACATTATCGTCATCTCTCTTTGCTGGCAGCTTCTGTTCACAGCTTCCTATAATGTTGGAAACACCCGGACTCCTGTCCTCACTGACTACCCTGACAATTGGAGATGACACCCCTTCTCATCAATCTCCCGGAGCCAAGCCCCTGCCTTCCCCCCACAATCTGCACCCAAAACACTTCTTTCCAAGTTATTGATACCCACCAACTATACTCGGTATATCCTTTTAGATGATGAACTAAATAATCAGGAAAATAGTGGGGTTTTCAGTGTTGTGGTTTGAATTTTTATTTACAGAGCGTGTTTGAAAACTTCTGAAGAAACTTCTTAGAAACCCACTATGTAAAAAGAAGTACAATTATATATGTATATATTTTTTTTTAATTGTTGCAAAGTTATGGCGGTTGTTTTTAAATTATCTTAAATGAAATACAAGGTTGTTTTCTGAAATAGAACTTTCTCCGTGTTTTTTTTTTAATTGTCACATATAGGGTGATTTTAAAGTAAATAAGAGCACAAGGTTCATATTATTTTAAATGTATATTGTATTTGTCTTCTCAACGCTGTGGTTTTTAGGTCTGTGAATAGCATCATAGTATGGAGCCAGCCTATTAAGCAGCCTGTTTGGGTAAGGAAACCCTTAGACCAGCACAATGTTGTATTACTCACTGTGTCCTTCCAATATGGTTAGAATTCCACAACCTAAATGATCATTTGTTGAACAAATTCATGCTTTTATTAGTCAAAATACAGAGAAAACAGAGCCTCCCTGTTTCAAGATATTTGCTAATGCATGGTTAATTATCACATATAGCTTACTATAATTCATTTTACAGGGGGGACCTCCTGCAGGTAACATACTAGCAGTTTATGAACCAAAATAACCTCACTATAGATTAGAGCTGTTCCAGGGCCGGTCAGACAGTTGGTGCTTCTAGACCTTCTCACTTCACATTGCTAATTCGAACAAGGCTTTATTTTTATATTTGTCAGCAGCAAGACTGTAGGATGGTTGTTAAACTTCTCCCAGGCCTAATTAGAGCGGCAAAGCTCGCATTCATAATGAAGCTCGTGTCTTGCTCGGGAGTTAGTGAGCAGGGCTGTTACAGTAGCTTCCTGGCAGGCCGTCGTCGCTGGCAGTTTTAAGGTAGCTAGTGGCTGCAATATTAAGTGACTGTTGAAATTCATTGACTCCACCATGGCTAATGTGGCTAGATGACAACAAGTTTACACGGTTCTTTTATAGTTACAGCAAATGGGTCCATTTAAATATTTATTAGGTGATTATGGTGATGTGAAATGGAAAAAAAAAAATGCAAAGTGCAATCTCACAAGTATGACTGTTTTTAACTGTTTATGTGAGGCCGGGATCATGGTATCACTCAAAATCGCCGCATCTTTCCCTTATAAATATTTATACTAGATCAGCAGTGATGAATGCTAATTTATTTGCATTCTGTTTCTTTATTGACTTCTCCTTGGGCAGAGGTTAGCTGTGAAAAGTTGTGCGGGCTTTCTGGGTTGGGGGATATTTCAATAGGCCAACAAGTGTCATTTTGATTAGGCAGAGGAAAGTTCACTTTGCTGAGACTGAAGAGTCCTTTTTGCTCTTGGAGATGAAGCCTGAGAGAGTATTCAGGCAGCTGGTGTTTTGCCTTCTCCCGAAGTAGATGTGCATGCTGGCAAGCAGTTTTGCCTCCAAAAGACTGCTTTTCTGTATAGCGACTTGTCAAACCTTGGATTGAATCAGGTGAGGCTGGCTGATCTGGGTGTTTGTCAGACTTCTCAGTTTTTTTTTTCTTCTTCTATGAGCCATTTAAAAGATGACATTTTCATAAAAGGCATCTATCTCAAATTCAATATGGCATCTGAGGCAGAGAGAGGTGAGGTTAAAACGAACCCAGCTCTGTTCTATAAAGTTTCAGTCTACATGACACCAAAGAACTTGAGGAGTCTGTGGAGAAAACTGTCAAAAAATTTCAGACAGATAAAAGACGGAAGGAAGTTTTCACTTTCCAACTGAACATTTTGACAGTGTTGATACCTAGAGCATAAGATAGTGATTCCCAATTTACCATCCATAATGCCATTTATTATTTTGTTCCCTATGTCCTGAAATAAACAGCATCTGTATAGCCTTGACATGTATAAATGTAGACTTTCAGGTGGTTTCTAGAAGTAGCTTTCGAAATAGTCCATTTCTGCATTTAGGTCTGAGGACTGTCCAAATAAAAGTGCATAGAACAGATAAGGCCACTGAATCAGAAATCTCTGAAGCTACTACCTTCGTTGCTTCAGTTAGATTAAAAAATTTTAATCTCCGACTCTAGCTGCGCATCTCTTTTTACAAAATGTACTAGTCTCCCCTTAGAGCTGGACCTGTTATAGTGGACTCCAATCTTGGGCCTGTTCCAAGAGCATTAATTACCAAAGAGCCCAAAAGTACCTCATTATATGATCAATAGCATGTCCCTCGAGAACAGGGATATAGCAAGAGTTCACTGCAGTGGTGGTTCTACAGACGATTTAAAGAGATTTAAAATTAGGCGGGAAAGTCACTACTAGGAAAACGCTATGATGAATCTTTGCTCATGTGAAGACTCTTCTGATAATACAAATCTACAAATGTGTATTCTAACTTTAAGAATCCAATTGCATGACCCCTCAGATGAAAAAGCATAACCATGGATCATTTTTGATGTAAGAGAGTCTCAGCTTCGTTTGCTATTCACAGTTGGAGCTATTTGCAAGTGACCCATGATAGGTAGTTTGTCATTGCTTTTTACTTTAAATCTCCTGAGCTGTACAAAAGCTGCTCACTCCGTGCAGATGGTAAACTCCATCTTTTC
>NW_011888885.1:987792-990482 GCF_000151845.1 Pteropus vampyrus | reverse complement strand
TGGTGGTTCTACAGACGATTTAAAGAGATTTAAAATTAGGCGGGAAAGTCACTACTAGGAAAACGCTATGATGAATCTTTGCTCATGTGAAGACTCTTCTGATAATACAAATCTACAAATGTGTATTCTAACTTTAAGAATCCAATTGCATGACCCCTCAGATGAAAAAGCATAACCATGGATCATTTTTGATGTAAGAGAGTCTCAGCTTCGTTTGCTATTCACAGTTGGAGCTATTTGCAAGTGACCCATGATAGGTAGTTTGTCATTGCTTTTTACTTTAAATCTCCTGAGCTGTACAAAAGCTGCTCACTCCGTGCAGATGGTAAACTCCATCTTTTCTAGTTATCTTTTAATCACCTTAATGAGGAAACATTTACTCTTCCCATTCGATAAATGAGGAAATATGTAATTAAAGCAACTTTAGGGTTTTCTGGCACTCTCAGGGTGGGCTGCCACCTTCCCCTACTGCATATTTCAGTCGCTTTGAGGATGTGTCTTGGCGATGGGCAGTGCTCATCTGTGCGGCCCTCTGCGGCCCCCAGCTCTCAGAGCGTACCTCTTGCAACTGTGAAGGCTCCACTGTAATGAGTTTTCAAGTGCATTTCAGAAAAGACTCAGTCAACCAATATTTACTCATAAGTTTTCAATTTACAAAGCAATTTCACAAAGCAAGGACCCTCTCTAATAGGTTTTCCTAAAATTAGAACAACACATCAATATACCATAGGTGACAGAGGTCATTGGGAAAGTTTCTGAGGATGCTAGTTCATAATTGTTTCCCTTAAAATCGCTGTATTGGTGCAAGGGCCAGGTACAAAAAAAAAAGGAAGGAAATTCTATTTCCATGCAAGAGACCATCAGAAAAGAGTCATTTGGGCTTACCTTCCTAGATATTGGCCCCGAAAAGCAGATGTCTGTGACAAATGTTGAGGAAATAAATAAAGAAAGTATCAGCTCGTTTTTGTCACTGTCATTAAATTTGTGTATCCTTGGATTGGTTAGTTAGTTTCTTTCAGGTGAAAAACTAACAAAGCAGCCTTTCTGCAAGTATATGAGCTCATAGATTTTCACATGGTGAAAAGTGATTGCTGAGTGTCCTACCTTGCATGTGACCCCCCCAGTGTAACTAACCCCGCAGTTAAATTAAAATCAAGTTCACCGTGGATGACTTCAAACAAAAGCAATAAAACCATTGTTGCATTTCCTTCTCCCCATGCATTTTTTTGTTGTTGTTCTGGTCTATTGCAAAATGACAGCTTTAAAAGTGAAATAGCAAAGCGTATTTGTTCTCGGCCCTGATGCCATTTTGAGTGTGTATACTTGTATGTGTGTGCACATGTGTGCGCATGTGTGTGTGCGTGCATGCACACATATCTCCACACCCTCCTTTCTGCTCACAGATTTTGGCTCTGGGTTCCATAGCATTGCTTTGTGACCCCATGTCACAGACCTGAGGATATAATCATCAATGTTCTTTTCCCCTTGACTCTCAAGCTTTGTCAGTGTGAACTATGGTTGAATCCGTGATCCTGGCTAACTGTTTAATAAAAGAATTGTAGGTAGGAAATTAATTAATTAACAAATGATGGTATGGCTGTTCAGAACTATAAGCTGAGAGGAAATTAGGTTCTACTTCAAGTTATTTTATACCCTATTACAAAATACTAGAGTATAAAATTGTATAGCCAACTATAAAATACCCTCCGGTAATGAAATGTCAATTTCTCCTACCTCCATCTCAATCAACTATTACATAGGATACATTTCGCCTAGATTTTGGTGTTACTGTTTCATCTTCTGATGTGTTGTCTAGATGGACTCTTAGGGTAGATTCT
This sequence comes from Pteropus vampyrus, assembly GCF_000151845.1. Lineage (NCBI taxonomy): Eukaryota > Metazoa > Chordata > Mammalia > Chiroptera > Pteropodidae > Pteropus > Pteropus vampyrus. The sequence goes on along the minus strand of NW_011888885.1, from coordinate 988,644 downwards.
ATGTTGAAAAGTGAGTAGGGGTGCCCTGCTTCCTGAAGAATGAATCTTCCTGTTATCATTTATCAGGGGAAGAGGTGGAGGAGGCTCAGGGCAGAGAGCAGAGCTTCCTGGAGGAAAGCCAGGGATTGTCACCATCCCTATTTCTCGTGGGGGTTTTTCTTAAACAGGATGAATGACCTGCTCAATCTCAGATAGCTAACTTTGCTACAAAAATCAGAGTCTCAGATTGTTTATTCTAGCTTGTTATTTTTATAAGGGCTATAGGATGCCCAGCTAGCTTTAAAATGCTATGACAATTACCTAAAATGCATAAATTGTGCAACACTACACAATTTTTGAAGTGTGTGTGTTTATACACGTATACATACATACATGTATGTATATCTGACCCCCACAAATACCCAGTGAAAAGCAGTAACTATTTTCTGCCTCAGTAATAGACCAAGAAATGAAATTCAGAATTCAAATGAATATCCCGAACCACATAATGGTGTCATTTGCATTAGAACCCCGTTCTCTATAGATTTCTTCCCTGATGTTCTTTCTACAACATCTTGAAGCTTACTGTTGCTCTTCTAATATTTCAATACCAGCTTCTGAGAAGCTAGACAAAGATTCTCAAATATGTAGAATATTTTTAAGAGAAAGTGAATGAGATTAACTTGTTTCAATCAGTGAGGCTTGAAAACAGTTGTTCCCTTTGACCCAGAGGTAATCTTTCTTCTCGAGGCTGAGAAGTGATTCAAATTGATTAGAACTTTCTGACCTTCAGAATCTATTTTGCGTTTCTCTTTCCCCTGAGGTTATTGATTAAGAGTGTTGTTTGTTCTCTATTCAAGCTTCAGTGACTGC
>NW_011888885.1:963386-987742 GCF_000151845.1 Pteropus vampyrus | reverse complement strand
TAATAAAAGAATTGTAGGTAGGAAATTAATTAATTAACAAATGATGGTATGGCTGTTCAGAACTATAAGCTGAGAGGAAATTAGGTTCTACTTCAAGTTATTTTATATCCTATTACAAAATACTAGAGTATAAAATTGTATAGCCAACTATAAAATACCCTCCGGTAATGAAATGTCAATTTCTCCTACCTCCATCTCAATCAACTATTACATAGGATACATTTCGCCTAGATTTTGGTGTTACTGTTTCATCTTCTGATGTGTTGTCTAGATGGACTCTTAGGGTAGATTCTATGTTGAAAAGTGAGTAGGGGTGCCCTGCTTCCTGAAGAATGAATCTTCCTGTTATCATTTATCAGGGGAAGAGGTGGAGGAGGCTCAGGGCAGAGAGCAGAGCTTCCTGGAGGAAAGCCAGGGATTGTCACCATCCCTATTTCTCGTGGGGGTTTTTCTTAAACAGGATGAATGACCTGCTCAATCTCAGATAGCTAACTTTGCTACAAAAATCAGAGTCTCAGATTGTTTATTCTAGCTTGTTATTTTTATAAGGGCTATAGGATGCCCAGCTAGCTTTAAAATGCTATGACAATTACCTAAAATGCATAAATTGTGCAACACTACACAATTTTTGAAGTGTGTGTGTTTATACACGTATACATACATACATGTATGTATATCTGACCCCCACAAATACCCAGTGAAAAGCAGTAACTATTTTCTGCCTCAGTAATAGACCAAGAAATGAAATTCAGAATTCAAATGAATATCCCGAACCACATAATGGTGTCATTTGCATTAGAACCCCGTTCTCTATAGATTTCTTCCCTGATGTTCTTTCTACAACATCTTGAAGCTTACTGTTGCTCTTCTAATATTTCAATACCAGCTTCTGAGAAGCTAGACAAAGATTCTCAAATATGTAGAATATTTTTAAGAGAAAGTGAATGAGATTAACTTGTTTCAATCAGTGAGGCTTGAAAACAGTTGTTCCCTTTGACCCAGAGGTAATCTTTCTTCTCGAGGCTGAGAAGTGATTCAAATTGATTAGAACTTTCTGACCTTCAGAATCTATTTTGCGTTTCTCTTTCCCCTGAGGTTATTGATTAAGAGTGTTGTTTGTTCTCTATTCAAGCTTCAGTGACTGCTAAAAATGTCAGGGAAAGTCGGAAGATCACCTTGTTGTATTCCAGTTTATTAGACAATGAACATAATAGGAATAAAAAAATAATTCAGGAAGAAAGCAACCAGATAGAAAAATATGCTAAAGTTGTGAATAGAAATAGATGTCAAAGTTATATGAATGAGAAGAAAAGGAGAAACTCCACTAAGAAAGTCTTGTGGTGAAGCATGCTATAAGACATTTGATTTAAGGGAAGGAAGGAAGGGAGGAAGGGAGGAAGGGAGGAAGGGAAAGGAAGGGAAGGGAAGAAGAAAAGAAAAAAAAAAAGAAAGCACCATCCTATGTCATTAGAACACTAGAAGAGATTTGAGGGAATCATCACATAGGAGAACCTTATTACCACTTTCAGAGGAAATGATCTGTTAAGTAGAGTCTGACTCTCTATATGACATGTGACAATGTGCCAGATAAGACCCCTGAACTCCCTTCTTCAGATTCCTATGAGAACGAACAGTGTGATGGGTCTCCAGAGACCTTCAGGTTCTGGCTGGAAAACTGTAGAGGGAGTCTCAGGATATAGGGGATGTTTTCATCTCTTCTTCTAGTTGAACGTCATGTATTTGGAAAAGAAAGGAGAATATGAGGTGTGATGGGTAAGGACGTTGAAGAGAAGACATTAGTTTCCTGGACTGTGGCCTATGATACCAGAACAAAGGGCCCTGACTAGGATCTGGGTACACTTCACAGAGACTGGGAAGAATGTATTTGGCAGAAGATTCTGAGCTGATCAACAGAGTCGAAATAGAATTTTTGTCAGAGAGAGGAAAAATCTGTCCAAATAAACTGCAAAATAGAATTATGTAGAAGATGCCACGTCTGACATAGCAACAGAACAAGGGCAAAGATTCCCAGTATTTTTTAGGTGACACTTATATACCAAACCTACAGAATAGAGGGGACAAGCAATTGAACTTGAGATGTTAAGATATATGAGAGACATATGCAACCTCCTAGATATTTCTCTACTCGCATGGTGAAGCCTATGGGTAGAATAAACAATAAATTAACTTTTGGAGAAAAGGCAAAAAAAACACATTATTCCCATCCAAATAAATATATTTAAATGTGAGATCTCTGTGACCAGAATTCTTGCCCTGGCTAAGTCACAAACATAAGAATTCTTTTTCTTTGAAAGAATAGTCATTCTTGATTAATCCAGACATACTTACCTGAGATCCACTACAACTGTGCCCACAAAGGAAACCAGACCATTTATTCAAGAAACATCAACTATTTGGTAGGTGCTGGAAATGCAAAGATGAATCAGACACAGTTTCCATCCTCCAGGAGGTTATAATCTAGTAGAGAAGAGAGATATGAAAATGAAATATTTAAAATCCAGCAGACTGGATGTGTTCATAGGTATCATGGAGATATAAATAAAAATCCTGGAGGGTTGAGAATGGGGTGGATTTTCCAGCAGAAGACATGACCCTCACTTTGGGTACAGACCATGGAATTTTGTGGCTGAATTTATCCCCTTAGGGGACCTGACTCTAAAAACACAGTGACTGTATGCTTAAGTAGAATCGGTTTCAGGCTGCTGAAGTTTTTCATGAGACATATGCCTTTCCAGAGCTTCCCTTTCATTATTACAGCCTTGATGAGCCCTTTTAGAAACTTCCAATCTATCTATTCCAAGCCTTTCTTGCTTGATGCTGGCTTGTAGCTATTCCTGCTCACATGTTATAAACCTTTTTTTTTTTTTTTTAATCCCAGTTGGAGGAACTGGGTGGCAGGCTGCCTATCAAGGACAAGAAAAGAAAAGAAATTTAGGCTTGTATAAAATGGAATCATATACCTGTACAAAAAGCTTATAGATCTGAGAAGGGAAGCAAAGCAAAAAGCATTTCAATTGAGATAAAGGAAAAGGTAATGCAAAGTTCAGTTTTGGTAGCCCAGCCAGATAGTGTTTGAAGATGATATTTTCATAACACAAATTATTTTTTAAATTATTTTCTAATACAGATTTGTATTTAAAAGTACAGAGGTGATCTCAATATGATGAGGGACTTTATCTCTCCATAAATTCACCAGAAGTTCAATTCCATTAAAATGAGACTATCATGCAATCATTTACCTTATTGACAATTTCATCTTTTAGAAAGTAGAGAAAAAAAATGAACAATTGCCCTTAATACTGGTCTTCAAAGTGATATTAAATTAACCGGATTTTTGAGAGAACCATCTCAAAGAGGTTGGAGATACAGTGAGGATTTATAAACATGTACTCAAGGCATCAGGAAATTCAGAGAATAGATGGAAAGAAGCCTACATCTAGAAGATTTCTAAAGTTGATGGGGATTCCGAAGTTTGAGGAATGCCAATAGTTGGCATTCTGGTTGTTCAGTTGAAAATAATCGCAATGGGAACAAAAGAGATTGAGCAGCCCGTGAAACTGTGTGGGGTACACAGTGTGTGTGTTTGGGGTAGGGGGGGCGAAGTATGGGAAGGCATGCTTTCTACGTTTAGATCTCAAAAGAATCCATTAAAAAATGGATTTGAATTAGAAGATACAATCTTAGTGCTGTTTATTTTCTGGCTGCTGCAAAAGCTGAAAACCAGAACTAAGTAAATCTTGGGTAAGATCTTCATGTTACCAAAACCTGTCATAGCACCCATAGTAGGCATTTAACAAACAGTTGTCAAACTGAACTGCAATGCTGAATAATAGAGAGAAGGAAAGATACTTGGCTTGTATTAGGTTTTTAGACTTTCTAGCAAGAATTAGCTTCATATCCAAAAAAATAAACAATATAAAGAAGGAAATTCAAGTCAAGATTGAGAGAGAACAATTAGGTACCTATAGTTCAGTTTCAGGTTTTTAGGCCTTGAAAAGTTTTATCTGCAATGTTTTTATGCTGAAAATCTATCAATATATCCTGTTAGCAGTCTATTGTGTATCTTTGAGATGACACAGTGAATGGGAAAGTTCTCAGAGAACTAGTGATCAGAAGATATCCAAATTTACTAACATTTAATTCTTTACTTAAATTTGTATTAAACTCCTTGACAAAATTCTAGAAAAGATTATTAAATTTATAGGTTCAAAATTTGGGGAGAAAGTAAAGCAATCACCAGAATTTTTTGAAAGAGTGAAATGATCACCAAGAACCCACATTTTTCATTAAAAACAAATCATGCCATGGTAACTTCATTTACCTTTGAGCTAAAATTTACTATGTTGATAAATTAAGAGTCTACCACAAAAAGTACTTTTAAATTCCTTTTTTTAATAATTTTTTTATTTTCCATTTATAGTTGGCATATAATAATGTTAGTTTCAGGTGTACAACATAGTGATTAGACATTTATATAGCTTACAAAGAAATCACCAATAAATCTGGTACCCATATGACACCATACATGGTTATTACAATATTATTGACTATATCCCCATGCTATACTTTACATCCCCATGACTATTTTGTAACTACCAATTTGTACTCCTTAATCTCTTCCCATTTTTCACCCACCCCAATAACTCCCCTCCCATCTGGCAGCCATTAAAATGTTCTCTATATGAGTTTGTTTTTGTTTTATTTATTTTGTTCTTTAGATTCCACATGTAAGTGAAATCATATGGCATTTGTCTTCCTCTGTTTAACTTACTTTATTCAGCACAATTCCCTCTAGGTCCATTCATGCTGTTGCAGATGGCAAGATTTTATTCTTTTTTATGGCTGAGTAATATTCTATTGTATATATATACCATCTCTTCTTTATCCATTTGTCTATTGATGGACACTTAGGTTACTTCCATGTCTTAGCTATTGTAAATAATGCTACAATGAACATATACATTCACGTGTCCCTTCAAAATCATGTTTTGGGTTTATTCCAGTAAATACCCAGAAGTGGAATTACTGGGTCTTTCTTTGTTTCTTGTTGTTGCCTTTGTTTTAAAGTCTATTTTGTCTGGTATAAGTATTGCTACCCCAGCTTTTTTTTTTAATTCCATTTCCATGAAATATGTTTTTCCATCCCTTTGCTTTCAGTCTGTCTGTGTCTTTTGATCTGAAGTGTGTCTCTTGTAGGCAGCATATGTAAGGGTCTTGTTTTCTTAGCCATTCAGCAACCCTATCTTCTGAGTGAAGCATTTAATCCATTTACATTTAAAGTAATTGTTGCTAGATATGTAGTTATTGCCATTTTATTATTCTTATTTTTTTCTTTTTTTCTTCTTCTTAAAGAAGAAGAACACATTTCCTGTAATACTAGGTTGGTGATGATGAACTTCTTTAGCTTTTTCTTGTCTAGAAAGCTCTTTATCTGTCCTTCGATTCTAAATGATAGCTTTGCTGAGTAGAGTAATCTTGGTTATAGGACCTTGTTTTTCATCATTTTGAATATTTATTTCATGCCAATCCCTTCTGTCCTGTAAAGTTTCTGTTGAGAAATCAGCTGACAGTCTCATGGGAGCTCCCTATTAGGTAACTAATTGCTTTTCTGTTGCTGCTTTTAAGATTCTCTCTTTGTCTTTAACCTTTGGCATTTTAATTATGATGTGTCTTGGTGTGGGCCTCTTTGGGTTAATCATGTTTGGGACTCTGCACTTCCTGGACTTGTATGACTATTTCCTTCACCTTAGGGAAGTTTTCCATCATTATTTCTTCAAATAGGTTTTCAATCCCTTGCTCTCTCTGTTCTCTTTCTGGTACCCCTATGATGTGAATGTTGGTACGTTTGATATTGTTCCAGAGGCTCCTTAAACTATCCTCATTTTTTTGGATTATTTTTTCTTGTTGCTGTTCTGATTGGGTGTTTTCTGCTACTTTATCTTCCAAATCACTGATTCGATGTTCTGCTTCATCTAATCTGTTGATTCCCTATAATGTATTTTAATTATTGTAGTCTTCATTTCTGACTGGTTCTTTTTTGTGTTTTCTATCTCCATTTTTATGTTTCTTTCTCTTTGTTGAAGTTCTCACTAAGACTAGCGAGCATCATTATAACCAGTGTTTTGAACTCTACATCTGTTAGATTGCTTGTTTCCATTTCTAGTTCTTTTTCTGGAACTTTGTTCTGTTCTTTCATTTGAGACATATCTCTTTGTCTCCCCATTTTGGCTGCCTCCTTGTTTGTTTCTATGTATTATGTAAGGCTGCTATATCTCCCAGTCTTAGTAGAGTAGCCTTATGTAGTAAGTGTGCTGTGGGGCCCAAGGGCACAGTCTCCCTTGTCACCTGAGCCAGGTGCTCCAGGTGTGTACTTTGAACGGGTTGTGTGTGCCCTCCTGTTTTAGTTGAGCCTTGGTTGATGTTTGAACGTCAATGGAAGGGATTGACCCTCAGGCTGTTTCGTTTTGAGGACTGGCCAGTGACTACAGTGGAGGAGCTGTTGTGCAGGAGCTAACCCTACAAAGCACAATTCACTTTAGCAGGACCCTGGTGTCTGCCCAGTCTGTCCCTTGGGTGTGTCATCCTTGGACACAGCTCAGATGGTGCTCTGGCTTGGATTGAAGCCAGCCTGTGGATATGTAGGACCCAGAGCCTCCTGGTAGGGGCCCCACCGTACGCCAAGTACAGCTGCAGCCTGTGCCCAAGGCCACCTGGCATGAGCCTCCAAGCTATCTGCAAATGGCCACTACCTGCACGGGGCTTGGAGATGCCTCAAGAGGCCAAGGCACAAACCGAGGCCCGAGGCCAGCTGCTGCTCGTGCTGGACTTGGGGCTGCTCAAGAAGAGGCTTGGGGCATGCTGAGGCCAGATGATGCTTGTTTGGGTGTTGTAAACCTTTGAGAGATTTTAGGAAAGTCCACAGCATGAGCCAAGATAGGCCATTTGTATGGAAAATCCACTAGAAGCACCTTGGGGGGCCTGCAAGTTGAGTGGGGCAGGATCTTAGGGAATCATCAGAGTGGGGAAAACTGCTACCTTGATGGAAATTCAGATATGGTGGCCACCTATGTTTGCAGGCTGACAGGCAAGAGAGCTCAGCAAAGAAACAATGGATTCCGCCAGCACTCCTGTCTGGGAGAAAGTGACCCTTACAACCTTCACCCTGAAACCAGACAACTCATTTCCTCCCTGTATGTCCCTGGCACCTTTTAAGCTGCTGCTCCAGTGTTGGATCTCAGAATGAGTCCATCAGCAAGTAAATCTGTGTGCAGACCCTTCAGGAGAAACAGCTGGGACACCAGCAGCCCACCATCTCACTCACATAATCTCTGCTGGTTTTCACAGCCAGAAGTTGTGGGGACTTCTCTTCCTGGCACTGGAACTCTGGACTGGGGAGCCTGCTGTGGGGCTGGGAACCCTTGCTTCTCTGGGGAGACTTCCACAGCCGAGTTATCCCTTCTGATTTTTAACCATCACATGCGGGTGTGAGACCATCCTATAGCGTGTCTCCACTCCTCCAGTTTTGAGGAGGCTGCTTCTGTATGTTCTTAATTTTAGGATTTCTGTTCAGCTAGATTTCAAGTGATTCTCAAAAATGGATGTTCTGTAGTTTAGTTGTAATTTTGATGTGGTCATGAGAGGAGGCAAGCACAGTGTTTTTCTACTTCACCATCATGATCAGAACTATATACTTTTTAATCCCAACTTTCCCAAGTGGATTCACAACTGGTTGAATAGTGGCACTCAAAGACTGACAGCCTGAAGAAAATTTTGTAGCATTAGAACCCCAGACTCTGCCCTTGGCTACGACCTCCTCTGTTGGTCGCCAGATTTGTCTTTATCAGCAGAGGCTTTGAATTTGAGCCTATGCCATCTTCTTCTCATTATGCAGTGCTGCCTTTAGACAAAGGAAAGTGATGGGAGGATGCAAGTTTTAAAACCATCCTCTTTCAGGAAATAATGACAGAACAGGCAACACTTGTCCTGGAGAAGTAAGAAAATGGGGCCACCCCATTTATACTGGCCACTCAGAAGTGACCACGTTCTGTTTTGTTTTGCCTCACTCCCTATTCTCCATTACCTCATTGCAGCATTACCCATTGCTAACTATCCCCCTTTTAATAGCATCTTCTCTTGATTTCCGCAGTGGTACACTATCCTACTTTTTGTACCTTTTCATCCTCTTTTTTATTCCCCTTTCTCTTTCTTTATTATTTAATTTACTTCCTCTGTCAACTAGAGGTTCGGTTCTTAACCTCTGCTCTTTTGTTCATCTTCCTTTGGAGTAACTACTTGTAACTACTCGTAACTACTCACATCTGTACTAATTATTCCTAAGTCTATAAGTCCAAGCCTCCACTTTTCTAAGCTCAGGTCCCACTTAAGCAATTGCATGATGGATGCATGTATTTAGAAGTCCTACAAACATCTCAAACTCAAAATGTCTAACTTATCAAAACCCATGATTCTTCTTCCCTAATTTTGTCAATGGAACCACTAATTTTTTTAGGTTAAAACTTGAGAGAAGTCTTTGATTTTCTACATCTTTTCCTCTCACATACACTTGTCATTAATTTGTATCAGTTCCTTATTTATAGATTCTTTTGAATGTGTCCATTTATTTCCATTTTCATAGCCAAAATCTAAGGGAGGCATTGGCTAATTCACTTCACGGTCTTTCAACTTGTTTCTCTGCCTTCGTTTTCAATGTCCCTGAGTTTTACCATAAGATCAACCATCCAAAAGTGAGAAGTGTGCATCTTTCATCATGCCATTCCCTTCCTCACCGATGGCCTGCCATTCCAACAGCTAGAAGGCCTTCTTATCTTCTTGCTTTTAAAATTCTAACCCAGCTTCAAAGTTCAACCTAAGTTCTTTTCCCCCCCATGAGGTTTTGAATCTCAGCTCTGCTATTTACTAGCTGCGTGAACTTGGGCAAGCTACTTAATTTTTCTGTTTCTCATCTAAAAAAAAAATGAGAAAGTTAACAGTACCTCCATCATTGGACTGTGAGGAGGATTTAATGAGTTAGTGTTAGTTAAGGCACGCAGAAGTAGTAAGTGCTCTATAAGACATTAAATAAATAAATATTTGTATATTCTCTAGCTATTCCACATTGAAAGTTGGCCCTTCCCCTATGCTCAACATTAACATATTATAGATATGACCCTGCATCTACTCCATTTATTAAATTATGTTGTCACTTTATGTTCCCACAAAAGATGTCTCTTAGCTACCCACATAGACTGAAAGCTTATGGAGGGCAAAGCTTTGTATGTCTTTGTATCCCCATAATCCCTACTAGTGGCCTTACCTATTGGGAATATGCAAGTAATGATTATGCACTGATATGATCCTGATTTTCCAAAAGTGAACCCCTGGATTCTCTAATTCTCAATCTACCATCTTTGCTTTATTTCCAGGTCTGGCCTCACTGATCTTCTCTGGAGGGTTTATTTGTATGGTTCAATCCACCTCTCTTATTGGCCATCTTTGAGTGCTACATTTATCAGGGACAGTGGGTCTTGGCAGGCAGACAAGAAACACAATCTGTAGACAGAGCCACCGCAAGCCAATCTTGCCAGTACAATTCCTGCAGTTTGCTGACAGTCATATGGTTGTTTTCCAAGCCTCTAATATGGAATACCATGGAGCCTTTCAGAAGGAGTAGTTGAGGATTGGGGGCCGCTGGCTGTTTTCCCTCCATTTTTTTCTCCGGGAGGTCATGTGCTTGACATTTGACTCTAAAATGATTCGGGATGCCAGAGCTGTCACATAAAGAATGGTCTAGCTAAAGAGTGAAGCTTTGGATTGAATTGGTGTGAATGCTTCAACAAATCTTCTGAAGACCATCCAAAGCCACACATAAATAATGAATTTGGAATGGCAACAAGAATGTATGAGATGTGGCCTTCTGAATCAGCCATATAGTGTTCTTGGAGTGGTGGGCTATTTTGGATAAAGGACTATTTGAAAAACATTTATCAGGGTGTGGTGGGAGAAAAGCTTTCTTTGAGTAAATGAATGGTTCCAGTGCAGTTTGTATTCCATGCAAATCTCCATTCCTGTGCTGTGATATTTGCTTAGGTGTGGAAGTATTTAATGTCGACAAATCCATGAACTGTTTCACAAGAAAAAAAGCTCTGATATTTTTATCAGAAAAGCATTACCAATCCCATGGCACACTCCCCCGTTCTTTATAACCAGGTGTTGCTAGGTCTTGTTTTATGATCTCAGGCAGTTTCATGAAAGTCAATGAAGAAGCCACATACATGCTGCTCTGGTAACTCTATCAAATGGATGGAAATGACAAGCTGAACACATTCTTACTGGATTGTCCCCCCAAAGCTTATGTCAAGGTTAGCAATTGGTCGGGTTCATTCCATGAGATGTAAATCATTCCTCTGGCCCAATAGGAGATGCTTTTGGAAGCACATAACCTTTATAAACCAGTAATAGGCTCAAAGGACACTGCATAAAATCTTTATTCATCTGTCCCTTATGCCTAAAGAGTTAGCCCACCTGTAGACAGGGTTCCAGAATGAAATTAAGACTCTAGAAAATTCTAGCCCTAACAACAGCTAGTCACACCTCAGGAAGGCTCTCCATCCTTCAGGTTTTCCACTTGTCCATCTTTGCCTTTATTCCCCAGTGCCGAAGGCTTAACTCCTTAAGAATCAAGATGGTCCCAAACAGCATGTTCTTCCTGATTTTTACATATGAGTGAGGGCTATTTGGCTTTAACATGCCTTATCCAGTTTGTTTTTCACTGTAGCATATCTGCTTTTTCAGATTCTGTATCCTACCTCTGTCTCCTACCTCTCCATTGTTCTGTCTCTTACCTCTCCATTATGAAGTTGCCCACCCCCTCCATCCCACTCACCCCATTCACACAAATTGTTTGAGATTCCCCAGTCCAACCACGTTTCTTTGTGCTTGGTCAGCCCAGAGGCAGGGTCTGATCACCAGTCCTGGAATGCATTTGAACGTTGAGACAGATGACACTCACTAAGGAATATGAATTTGGTATAACAGGCTGGGATTTGCAAGAAGAAAAGGGGAAATATGGAAGACCTATAATGAGAAGGAAAGCAAGGGAGGGTGAATGGCTTTGGGCTTTTTTTGTGGTCAGGATGTAGGGCCAAGGTGAGAGTCTCCTTGCACAGTGGGCTAGGGCTGTGCTATTTGAAATTCCAGCCAGAGTGCTTATGCACGCTGGTTTTTCTTGTCATGGCACACATGTAGTGATGATGAGGAGGGATAAGCGAGGAGAGGATCCAGGGAGCTCATCAACATTCAAGTGCCAAAGAAGGCATCATTCCCATAGGACATTTTGAAACCTCTAAACCTTCACACAAGCAGCTCTTCCGGTAGGCAGATTCCAACCTCCTCTGAAACTCCCCTAGAGAATCACCTGTTCTAAAAACATTCCCTGAGTCACCCCAGGTGCATTAGATGATTCTCCTCTCTGTTTCATTAATGTTCTGTGCTTATCTCTATTTTTATAGCACTTAGCACATTTGGTCTTTGTAGCAGATTGAATTGCATCTCCCAAAATAAATGTCCGTGTCTTAACTCACATACCTATGAACATGACCGTATGTGGAAATAGGGTCTTTGCAGATGTAGTTGAGGATCCTGGGATGAGGTCATCCGGGATTTAGCATGGGCCCAAATCCAGTGGATTTGGAAAGGAGAGGAGATTGGAAACAGAGACACAGCAGGAAGGTCATGTGAAGACAGAGGTAGTGAACAAGGTGATGCAGCTACAGCCAAGAACACCATGGATTTCCAGTAGCCACCAGAAGATAGGAGAGAGGGAGGAACGGATTCTCTTTCAGAGCCTCCAGAAGGAAACAAATTTGCTGACGCCTGGATTTCAGACTTCTGGCTTCCAGAACTGTGAGAGAACAAATTTCTGTTGTTTTAAGTCACCCAGTTTGTGATAATTTGCTACAGTAACCCTAGGAAAGTAATATTTTTATAATTGCATATCTGGATTTTTATCTTCATCATAAGAGCTGTGAGCTTCTGGAAGACAGAGTTTGTGGTCATCCCTAGATCCTTACATGCTGGCACAGTGCCTGGCACAAATGGAGGAACACTGAAATGTTTTCTGAAAAAAACTACTGAGCCCAAATCAGCTGAATGCAGAAGGAAAGAGCCCCTGGAATTAGCTTTGCAGCAGGAGGATTTCCACTGAATCTGCTAGCTATGGAAAGGTCACAAAGAGCTCGGTCTCCACGTAAAGGATGCAATATCGTTTGCACTTTAGTTTAGGCTGTTTTTAAATTTTTTGCCTGCAGGTGGATTTCTAGAACTATTGGACAGTAGCAACAGTCCCTGCGCCAATCGGCACAGGCACCAAAGTGCCTTGGCACGCATCCAAACTTTCTCCGCGGGTCCATGTTAATCTAGAAGATGGACAAGTAGCCTAGACACTCTCATTTAAACCACATGCCCTCCCGGGAGTCCCTGGAATGAGGGTTCCAATGGTGCAAATAATCTGTTGTTTGGTTTGGGTACTTTCTTCTCCAGTTGAGCAAAGAGATGATTTTTTTTTCCTCAGGAGGAGGTGAGTGAGCGAGGATGAAAATATTTACTTAGAGACCACCTAGGCCAGGTCTGAAAACTCCTGAGCCAGGTGGGAAACTTCAGCCCAGTGAGAGTTCTCTGTTTTTGTTAAAGAAAAAGAAATTGCAGATGGACAGCTCAGGAGCATTGAAGCAGACGTCTGAGGCACGAATCCCTGAAGCAGACCCAGTGACCACTGCCCTTTCGTGCTTTTCCATCGCCTCATTTTACAGATGACAAACAGCCCGGCCACTTGTTTAAAGCTCAGGGTTTTCTTTTTCCTCCTTCTTCTCTCTTACTCTTTTTTTCTAAAAGCCACAAGAGTGTTAGGCGATTTTTCCCTCACTGCCTGGAGAACATTTATTACAGATGCTTAATCTTTCCCCTCTCCTTGGGACAGCTCAGGCCCTCGGACCTAGGAGTTGAGTCTTTGCCTTGGCAGAAACACTGCCCACACGTAAAGGGTTGGTGCTTTTATTCCGGCCTGCTCTACAAGGCAGACATGGGTGCAGAACAAGCACAGAATGTCCGCTGAGCAGGCAACAGAATTAAATGAGAAGCCATGGAATGGGTACAAGAGAATGAAGGATCCCTCGCTGCCTCCCAGAAGATTCCAGACACACATGCAAACACATATACAAAAGGAATTGAAAACAAATAACTTTTTCCAGCAGATGTACAAAACTTGTGCTTCTCATTTTTCAGAGAATCTTCACATTCATGACATTATCTTATATTCATGAAATTCCTCGAATATAAGGCAGGTGGTATGGCTTTCATTCTATGTATATGGAAATAGAGAGGTTATATGAATGGACCAAGGTCATACAACTTATTTTTGTCAAGGTGAGACCAAAATCCCATCCCTCTTTCCACTTCTGGTACTTTCCACCTTAGTAAGAGCAGCTAACTTTGTTCCATCCTTTCTCTGCCAGGTCCTGTTCTAAACACTTTGCCTATACTATCTCATTGAATCCTCACAAGGGCCCTCTAAAGGAGGGAGACTTATTGCTCCTAGCTTAGAGATAAAGAAACTGAGACTTGGCCAGGGGACACAGCTAGTTAGTATTGAAACCAGATTCCTAACCAAGTCTGTCTAACTCAGAAACTCTTCTTCATAACTCTTAAGTTAGAAATTTCAAGATCCCTTTTTCTGAGAAGATAAAGTAAAACAGTCGTTAGCATTAGAAAAGCTTGATCAAGGAACTCTCCTAGAGGGTATAAACTTTGAGTCCACTTAAGAAATGGGAAGAGAATGAGAGGTAACACATCACACAGTTACAATAGGTGAGGCCCTTCGGATGAGCTACTAATCTGATGCTCCCCACACGAATAGTATGGTTCTCCTAATTTTGAGAGAGATTGGGTATCCTGCTCTCAGTCCCACAAGTAGGACCCTGATGGAGTTAAGGTTCACATTCAGGTCCGTTTGACCTCAGACTACTCACGCATCTCTACTCTTCTGTGCTTAATGGCACTATGATGATGGAGGGTGACAATGGTTCATGCTGCATGTGAAATCCATAAGGGTAGGTACGATCCAGTTGTTTACAGGGGACTTGCAAGGACTTTCTTAGATGGAAGCTACACGTCTGTGTTGGAGAACATAGGTAACATAAGCTAAAATGTTCAAGGGACAACATTGCTGGAACTTTATTGAAATAAGTTTTCATTTTCTCTCTAGATAACTTTAAAAAATTGAACTACAGTAGAACACATAGAACTGTACAAATTTTCATAATTTATTTAGCTTGCTTCAGATTATTTTGACATATCTGTCATCTTGCTGACAGATGCCAACACCTTCTTACTTCCCCCCTCTAATGCTGTATTTATGGAGAGTAATCTTAATGACCGCTCCCATGTACTTACAGTGATATACCTTGCTTTAGCTTATGTAATTCTCTCAATTGTACAAGGTAGGTATTATTTATCCCAATTTTAAGATGAAGTAACTGAAGTCAAGTGAAGTTATGTAATTTGTTCAGATCGTACAGGGAGCAAATGGCAAAGCCAGAATGTAAACTTGGGTCTGTGTGATTCCAAAATTCATTCTCTTTCCATTGCCTGAAGGTAACTGGATAGGTTCTACATGGAGGCAGTGATGAAAAACAGTCTTTTAAGGTCATGTTTGGGTATTTTAATTTAAGATAATAAATAATGGGGATGGGGATACAGGATGGAAATTATGCTGCGGGCAGGTGGGGAGAGACCGAAAGCAAGAAAAACCTTCTTCGGAGGCCATGAGTAGCAATAGGGATTTGGAATGTTGAGCACCTAGATAAGGATGGTGTCTGTGGAAATACGAAATGATGTCTCAGGACCAGTCGACTCTGTAGAAAAATAATTGGTGAAATCTGAGTCACAACCAAAGGGAAAGAAAGAATTGAAAGGGACATGGGAGGCACATGTTGGGGAGATATGGTCACAGTATCATAACTATGTGAAGGAAGGAGATTTTTGACAAAAAAAGGATTCAAAAGGCAGAGGTGGTTTTCTTCTCAAGGTTAAGCAAGGAAAGCTAGAGGCAGGGCAGCCATTGTGAATAGTTGGGCCACATGTGCTGACACCAGTGTCTCTACACGTGTTCATGGGTGAAGAAAGGTCTTCCTCAGAGAAGAGGACGTCACCATTGCCAGCCCCTTCCCAGATATGAAGCTTTGAATTTATGCTGGCTAAGAGCTGGGGAAAAGTAGGTTTAAGACCATTGAGAAAAAAGAACCTGTGCTGAGTCATGCATGTGTCTACACCTGGCACGGCATCCTACTCGCCATAGTGACACTCTCTTTTCTCACCTACACTAGTCCAACTTCCCAGTGCTATAGGAGGATTAGGGAGGACCACCACTGGAGGTGTCCAGCTCCCAGAGTTGGGTGGGAACACTGTTGAATCCCATCACCAATTCAAACAAAGCCACACCTCCTGAGGAGTTAGGTCCTCCATTATTTTGTTTTCCATTCTTTTATATCCAATCACTGTAGAACCTTCTGTTTCACTGAGTAGCATGTTGAGACCATTTATAGCTCTACCCTGCTACCCTGTGATAGTTTTACGAGTTTTGTGGTCTGGATTGTTGATGACGACTGTGCGCCCGTGCCTGTAGATGCCTATGCACACACTCTGGAAAGTTCCATATAGGGCAGAGGTCATAAAGTGGCAGCCCATGACCTAATTATGGCTCACCAATATATTTTGCTTTCCCTACACAATGTTTGTTAACATTTTAAATCAACATTTTTAAATTGAGGAATTTCATACATCTTAAATTGGACATTTTTCTACATTTCCAGATTCTCTTTAAAAATTAAAAAGCTCTTCCACATGTCAGTAAGCATCTAGAGCTAAGCTACTACTGTTCCCTTTACACATAGCATTTTGTCTTTATTTTAGCACAGTCTCCACCACTCCCTATTGCCCGATACAAGCCTACCACCCTCATTTACCTCACTTACCTGACCCCTATAGGCATTCAACTTTGAGATCCCAATGTATAGTAACGGTATGAGCTCAAATAAAAGTTAATCGGTGCTCAGAAAGTATGAATATCCTTGAGTGGTAGGTACAGCTAAATTCTAATTCCTTCCCCCTTCCTTTATGTCTTCTCATTATACTCTCTCACCAAAATGCACAGCCCTTCATGATGAATGCTGAGCATCCAGATATTGCCCCTTCCTTCCGGGATAACATAATATAATCCCAGGTTAGCCTCCTTCTACCAAAACCCTCATTCCACAGTGCCTTACTCATAGCTCCCTGGCACAAGCACAGAGATCTCACAAGTGATTTGGGGGCATTATCAGTGACATTGCCATAACTTGAGTCACATTTTAGCAGAGGAAAATGCAAGAGAAAGGATGAGATGAAATGAAATAACTTCCCAGAGCATTTTAGAAAGGAAGTGAGACACTGGGAAAGCGAATGGAGTTTCGAAGGCAAAGTTGGGAAGGGCAGGTCATGGAAAGCCTGGACTTGAGATTGGACTTCATTTTACAGCAATGGATAGATGTGGCATGTCCAGATGGACTAATCAGCCTGGAGAGATCACTCTGGGGCAGGAGGGAGGTATGCTGGAGGAGAGAAGGACCTGAGGTTGGGATACCACTCAGGAAGGCATGGTTGGGTGTTTCTATTGTCTAGTCCCATCTCGGCTCACTCAGTATGCATCTCTGGGCCTCAGTCTTCATCTGTGACCTGCAGGTGACCCGAAGGCATTAGTCCTCTATTACTCTCTTTGGCATCTAGCACTTTTTACCTACTGTTTCCATCGTGAAGGGGAAGTGAGGACAGGACCCTGCTCCTTTGATTGGAACCTTCCCCAGGTTGACAAGTTAGTGCTGTCGGACATGCAAAGTATGTGCAGTGTCAACTTTCCCTAGAGAGAGTGAGGGGGAAACCTGGGCCCACATATCCCAAACTGATAAGAATGTCCAAAATGCTGTTTTTGTGGTTATGCACCAGTTATAACTTGTGCATTTCGATAGTGAGTTTTGATGGTTTTAGATTAGTGTTTTTGTAAAAGAGAAGTAGCATTATAGAGTGTGGAAAGTGTCATGTTGGGAAACACTAGGTAATGTGCACTCACCTAGGGTTTCTTTAGAGGAGACAGGCTAAAAAAAGCCAAGGATATTGACAAGAAGAAATAAGCATGGACCCTGCAAGCCTAATTAGGCCCTTTTGCAGCTTAGGGCTCCTGGAATTTTACAGCCACAATCTGACAGACAAAACCACTGAGAGAGCTAGCTGGATTTTGTCCATTAAATAAATGCATTACTCTGTTACTCCCAGCTACATTTACTAAAATAAGCTTAAGTAATATTTAAGGACCAAGTCCTTTATCTTACATAGATCTTAAACTTATCAGAGTAAACAGATACAATACCTTCCACATCTCATGAATCCTCCCTGGGGCCTCATAGAGTTGACACTCAATAAAACACTTGCAAATGAACTCATTGATCTTCAATTCTTGAGTATATATATCATGCACCTACTACGTAATAGTCATCTTATTAGATTGTTAAGAGACCAAAAAAGAATGAAGCATGGCGCCTTTCCTTGCAGGGATTATATTCTGGTAGAGGGCCATCCCTGTGATCATACACACAGACGTTAATGACCAAATAAATCAGTGTGATGAGTATTATGCGGAGGATCTTTAAAAAGTGCTATGGAAGCTGGACATAAAAGTAAGGGATAAAAGGAGTAAAAGATAAAAGGAAGAAGCCAGAGCAGCATTTATTTGGGGGGATAGTGATGGGAAGTTCCTGGAGCAACTGATGTCAGAGCTGAGCCTTAGAAGATGAGTAATACAAAAATCTCACCATCTTGCAGAAAAAGTGTGTGTGTGTGTGTGTGTGTGTGTGTGTGTGTGTGTGTGTGTGTGTAAATTTTTCTTGGTACTTTAATGTAACTCAGTGTGAACAACCTCACCTCCTGTGTCACCCAGACCAGATGCAGAGGTAACCAGTCACAGTTTCTCTTTTTTTGCCATTTTCTCCTACTGTACAGCTGCATTTGGATAAAGAGTTCCTTTGAGTTTTCTATTTTAATAAAGCAATTAGATATTATGATCAAAGGTAGTGGGCTCTGGGCTACAGTCTCTCCTCTGCTGCCATTCAGCCATGGGTCCACAGATAAGCCACCTTCTCTGAGCCACAGCTGCTCTGTCTGTCAAGAACCCTACCTTCCATCCTCCTGCTTTGCTGGAAAGACAAAGTACTGGAAACAAGTTGTCCTTCAACAACCATTTAGATAGCAAGTGTTTCATTGAGCATCTACACTGTGCCAGGCACTAAGTTAGGAGTCGAGGCCTGTTCTACCCTTGACAAATGGGTTTAAAAATAAGCATGCACACAATGTGTCTGCTTTGGCACGTTCCCTAAGAGAATTTATTCTGAAAAGGAAAGTTAACCCCAGCCCTTAAAATGCAAGGTAAATGAAAATGTTCTTGACCATCAAAATGATAGCATCATCTCCCTGCCAGGTCCCACCAGACTTCTAGGAAACAGCTCCACGACCAATCCAGTCGCCAGAATGACCCAGTCCAAAGCGTCAACCAAGCATATTAACTAAATCATTGTTTATCTGATTAATGTTCAGCATCCACTGACGGGAGCCCAGACACACCCCCTCTCAACCTTACCATCTCTGTCTCCCTCTCTCTGTCCTTTCCACTCTTCTGAGATATAAATTTGAATCCCATTCCTGGGGACAGAAGCCAACTCGAATCTGATCACAGCCTTATCAATGAACTAACTCCCGTCTCACCAGACATTCCCTAAGATCTTATTTTTCATCATTTCTTTCATTCTTTCAAAGTGATTTCTTTGTACGAAGCGTGTGCAGCAGTTCCCCTCCCTCCAGCTCTGGACCCTGCACTGCAATTTGGCCACTCCTGGAGCCAGGCCGTGGGAGAGGCGGCCATTCTTAGCCTCCCTGGACAAAGCAAGGGTTCCCTTGGCAACGGGAACTGTGTGGAGGTTCAGAGAAGGGGTTTCCCTCCACCCCCCAGGTTCTCTTTCAACTCAAGAGCTCGCCCCCGGGTCTCTCATGGAGGCGTCTCCTCTAACCAGGGTAGGAAAACAACAGTTCTGAATATCTGGTAATTGGTGTTTGAAGACAATTGTCTTGCATGCAACAGGCAGGAAAATGTGGGGAGAGTGGGTGAGTGAACCCAGGCTCGAGCTGATGAGCATCCGGGCTCAGGCGGAGGGAGACTGGTTTCGTTTCGTACACAGGCAAGTCCTGATGCCAGTAGTTCGGGACTGAAAAGTATATATTTATCTTTTGGGAGGTGGGAGAATAGGGCAAGATGGAAGGAAAGAGGCTTCTGCAGGCAAGTTTTTACCTCATTTTCTGGTTTCTTTATTATCCTTGGCTTTTTACTTATATAAACACAAGGAAATCAGGAATTGCTTGTTTCCGTGTTAATGTCAACCCTATTTCTGACACTGTGGGCGCCCAGCGCGCGCTCGCTCGCTCTTTTCCCCGCCTCCCTCCCTTTTCATTTTCTTGGGGCTTTATTGTTGTGATCATAGAGAAGAAAGATTTGTAAGCATTCATAGAGTCCAGAGTGAACTTTTCTTGTAGGAGGTCATCTCCGAATGTCTTAGCCAAGGTTAGTCACAGTTGAGACTGATTGACATGTCCTCCTACTGATCCTGTGGGTTGTGCGGGTGTTCGAATCCCTGTCACTAACCCAGGCTGGTCCAGAAAACCTCAACTGTGCCTTTGGTTGATGTAGGGAATGTTTATTATTGATTGGGTTAGTAGTAATCAAAACTTTCTACCGTAATGCATAAGTTTATTGAAGTCTGGACAGAGGGTCAGGTAGGGAATACTGAGTGGGAGAAACAATTCAACTCTTTCTTTTCACCCCAGGACTTCAGAGTAAATGAGAACTGTGTTGAAAATCTTCTGGAGAGAGACCCTCCAGCTTGGGGTCTTAGAGAGCAGCAGAGATATAGGCAAGTAAGGGATAAAAGGAAGAAGCCAGAGCACCATTTATTTTTCCTTTCCTTTCCTTTTCTCTACCTGTCTTTCTTCCTTCCTCTTCCTCCTTTTTTCTCTCTCTCTGAGAAGGTGCTTTAAGGCTCTCTTTGAGGTTAAGCTGATTAATACATTCACCTATTATTCAGTATTTCGATACCAAAAAAATTCTTATTTTTTCATTCTGCGTTCAAACTTTCAGTAAACTCTTTGGGGACAGGGACGCCACTATTTTCATTGTTACACCCCAGATTCTAACCAATCACAGGGCCGGGCACATTTGGAACACTCCAGCAATGTTTGTAGAATTGAACTGATTCTTCGATGAGCAGCCTAGACTGTTATTGGCTTTTACCCTTTGTAGCATGGAGGGTGGAGCTAAGACCAGTCTTGTCATCAGGAGACAGGCTTTAGGCTGGGATATGACATTAATCAGCAATGGGACCTTGGCCAACATATTTCAGTTCTGTGACCCTCAGTTTCTACATCCACCAATGACAGGGTTTGGATGAGAATGGTGTTTCTTCACTGAAAGTACTTATATGAAGTCTCGTTCATGCTTCCCTCAAGCCTGAGAAGAAGAGGATTTGGGGAGGGGTACGTCTGCAGAGAAGGATGATGCAGACAGTGGAAGAGGTAGAGCAGGAACTTGCTCAGAGTGGAAGCCGCGAAACTCTGGACCCTCTGACTTTCAGAGTTGTGAGACTAATCTTTCCTAGTTTGGCACCACTTCTCCTATATAGTGCACTTTCTAAGGATGAGAGAAAGTAATACTCTGGTTTCTCCTGATAGAGGCAAGCAAACTATTCTTTCTACAGGGGATCTGGGAGACAAGGCTTCTCACTGCTGATAGATTTGAATCACAACCCTCAGAGTGGTGAGCGACTGATCCTAAGCCAGTCTCATAGTGTTGCCTTATTCCAATATATTCTTTCATTTATTCAATAATCAACAGATGGTTATGGAAAGCCTACCAGGTCAGGCATCCTTTATCAGTGAGCAAGACAAATTCTTTGTCCTCACAATTCAAGAGAGAATAATAAGGAAAAAAAAGAAACATGATTATTGCATAGTATGATAAGTACTGCAAAGAAACTGAAGCATTGTAAGGAGAGAGTGAGTGATAGGTTGGTGGTGTTTTTTTTTTTTTTGGATAAGAGTGGCAGGAAAGTCCTCTTTGAGGAGGTAACATGTAAGTTGAGGCATCAAGTGAGGGAATGAGCCATTCTGATACTGAGAGAACAGCATTCCAGGTTGGAGAACCACAAGTTCAAAGATCTTGATGTGGGAGTCTGCTTGACATGTTTAA
The DNA here is from genome assembly GCF_000151845.1 of Pteropus vampyrus. Classification (NCBI taxonomy): domain Eukaryota; kingdom Metazoa; phylum Chordata; class Mammalia; order Chiroptera; family Pteropodidae; genus Pteropus; species Pteropus vampyrus. The sequence goes on along the minus strand of NW_011888885.1, from coordinate 966,351 downwards.
GACAAAGCAAGGGGCCTGGGGTTGGAACAGAGTAAGTGAAGCCAAGAGACGTCAGAAGGATTGGAGTGAGATAGCTCAGATCGTCGGGGCCTCATAAGCCATGGTAAGGACTTTGGGTCTACATGATTCTGCTCACTTAATTGGAATGGCTTTACTCTGCCCAAAATGTTATGGGAAACCATTGGACAGATTTTCACTTCACCATTGGAAGTGATAATATCTGATCACTCTAGCAACTATGTAGAGAATAGCACACCAGAGATAATACCTGCAAAATGGTTACGGAGAGAGATTGAAAACAAAGCAGCCTACATGGGAAGCCATATGATGTGTGGGAAAACTGGGTGTGGTTGGATGGACCTGGATTTGAATTCTGACCGGTGACTTTATCCCTTTTGTAACTTGGGCAAGCTAGTTAACGTGTTCGAACTCTATTTCCTCATCTATTAAAGAGGGATCATATTACCTGCCTCAATGAGTGGCGATGATGAAAGGAGAGTATGCATGTTATCTCACAGCAGACGCTCAAAATGATGGTCATTATTGCTAGAAAATTCCCTGGCCTTTGCACTGCTCCCCACGAATGAGCAAGACAACCGAAGATGTCAGGCACGTGGCCAGTCTTACACATTACTCTCTCTGGGGCATAATTCTTTTGGAAGGAGTGAGATGTGGCAAAGGAAGAAGCGAGGTGACTTGCCCCAAGTCATGCAGCTCGTTAAGATCAGGGCTGTGACTGGGAGACCAGGTTCTTTATTCCTGCCCACTATTCTTCCTTCTACACCAGGGCCAGTAAACTGTGGCTTCATAGGCCGAATCCAGCTTGCCCCGTTTTTCTAAATAACATTTCATTGGAATACAGCCATGCTTGTTCATTTACATACTGACGATGGCTGCTTTAGTGCCAGGATGGCAGAGTTGAGTAGTTGCGGCAAAGCTCGTGTGGCCTACAAATGCTAAAATATTTACTCACTGGCTCTTTACGAAGTTTGCTGATTCCGGTTCTATACCATTCTGCTCCCGTAACTGGAATGGCTTACTATAGTTGGCTTACTATAGTCCTCAACTAGGATGGGGATGCCTTCTCCAGGTCTCCAAAACAACAGGACTGAGAGATTTTCTTGGGATGCACAGTCCTGTTGAAATAACACAGCAAGTGACCTCAGGCTCCCGGGAGCCAGCAGAGGTGCACTGGTCACCTAAGGAGAACAGGAAAGGGAGAGGATGAGGACTCTGGCCAGAGAGGCTCGGATGGGGAGAAAAGGAATATAAATCCTTGCCTTCAGCTATTTCTAAAACCAAGGTAAAAAGGAAACTCAAGGGCTCAGGAAACAGGCAGATGTAGCAGCTTTATCTGACCATCTCAGTTTGATGTGCACTGGTGATTGGGTCTGTTTGGGAGACATCTATCAGGGAGCTGCCAGACCTCATCACCTTATGCCCCTGGGTGACCATCACTCAGATACAATGCTTCCTTATTCTTAAACACCAAGCTCGAATTCTCTTGGGCCTATCTGGAGGCTCCTCTTTCTCTCTCAAGACTACAGAGAAGTGGAGAGGGACTATGATGTCTTGCTAGGGACTATTTCTTTGCTTGGTACTCAGGAAGGCCGTAGATTGGCTTCATTCTTTATGATCTCTGCGTTCCCACTGATGCATTTAAGTAGATCCTTCTTCTAAGACTCTACTGCTATAAACCTACTGTGCATTCAGTCCCAACATGTGATCATTTACCTATTTCAAGGTTTTAATCTTGTGTCTGAGTGCACATTTGTAAGTGTAACCCTATAGGTCAGAAAGCAATGTCAGCTTCACTTGACTGGACATGTGGAGTCCGAGCTTGAGCTTTATCCTCCGGACTCTGGGTTTCAGGCTTAAGTCTGTTGCCGTAAGCAGTGGAAATTGGGTTACACAGTTCTTCAACTCCAGGTAATGTAAATATATACCATGTATTTCTTGGCACTCTTAACTTTCCAACCAGCCTACACAGAGAACACCCCAGCTTTTTGGAATGCTGAATAATTCACCAGACCCATTGGCCATGGTGTTTCAAAGCTCAGTAGGCTCCTTCCACTGATCCAATGAACAGATGTGCTAACTTTTCACTTGCTCAAAATGCTTCAGCCATTTGAACACCATGGACTCAGGGGTTGAATCAGCCATGCAGTATCTTGACACCCTTACTAACTCAGAGATCAAGCAACTCCCCGACACAAGCACCTCAGGAGTTATCTTGCCTAATTCCTAGAAACATTTTAATAACTGTGATATCAAGTAGCATGATAGCTCAATTTCAACATGGGCATGCCCTGCCCACTCATGACTTTTTAAGGGAAAAAAGATACCTTTCTTAGGCTCAATCAACTATTCTTTCTCTTTGTCTTCTTCCATATTGGTGCTTAGATGATGTTAGGGCCTTTGCAGAAACGATTAATGAAACTATAACAAAACCCTGCAAATCTAAAACAGTGCTGGCTGGTTGCAGGGCTAGTAGTCTTCATTAAGTCACTGGAGGTTCCAGGCAAAATAAAACCAGAACGGCTTCTACCTTCTTCGTGCTTACCATTGAAATAAGAAACTGCTGACATGAATTGAGGAAACTGACTTACGGAGGTAAAGACAGACAACTAAACATCATGTGGAGAGGACGGGAATGTCACAGAAGGAGCCCACGCTAAAAATAAATGATCTTTTACAAGTGTGGTTAACTTTACTGAGACTTAAAATTATAAAACACAGCATACATTCCCCCCTCCAAAAAAAAAAAATAATAAAAGCTTTGAGAAAGTTTGATCTGCCTCATAAAAAAGCTACAGAAAAGTATCTGTGAAAGCTTTTAAAATTATGACCATATTTCAAGTATGATAATCATCAGGAATATTGAATGCGATCAGAAGTAAACTGATATGGAATGACTTTATCTAAATCAATTTCGTCATTTGCATTGCCCCATTAAAAAGATTCC
>NW_011888885.1:961389-963336 GCF_000151845.1 Pteropus vampyrus | reverse complement strand
GAGGTAAAGACAGACAACTAAACATCATGTGGAGAGGACGGGAATGTCACAGAAGGAGCCCACGCTAAAAATAAATGATCTTTTACAAGTGTGGTTAACTTTACTGAGACTTAAAATTATAAAACACAGCATACATTCCCCCCTCCAAAAAAAAAAAATAATAAAAGCTTTGAGAAAGTTTGATCTGCCTCATAAAAAAGCTACAGAAAAGTATCTGTGAAAGCTTTTAAAATTATGACCATATTTCAAGTATGATAATCATCAGGAATATTGAATGCGATCAGAAGTAAACTGATATGGAATGACTTTATCTAAATCAATTTCGTCATTTGCATTGCCCCATTAAAAAGATTCCGTAGCACTCTTCTTTATGGAAGCTACCATCATCTAGGAGTAGTCTAGCCCCCCGCCCCCACCCCCCCAAAAAAAAACGAAAAAGAAAAAGAGAAGAAAAAAATATGCCAATTTTGTTGGGTTCTATCTAGCGTGACAATTTTTCTGTCTCCCAAGTGAACGTAATAATTTATTTTGTATTCAATCTATAGCCAGAAAAATGGTATTCAGTGCTAAGTATGACATTTTGTGTTGTGTTTAGTTGGGATTAGAACCAGCTGATTGACTGAACCAGCTAAGACGGTGCCCTTATGAATCAGCTTTTGAGATATAGAGATCTAGTGTTTGTAATTTAGAATTGGGCATCTATCACACAGCCCTGCCCTGTCTCTAGTTCTCTTTTTATTTCGGCATATCACAGTTGACCTGAGCAGATGGTGCTTCTGCGAGTTCTCAACATTTCTTCAACAACTCTTCAGTAAATATGAGATTTATAGCATTGTCTCTGTCTAACAAGCATTTATATCCCCAGATGTAATTTTGTTCTATTTTATATAATGTCGACAAGTAGTAACCGCTGGGTGTTTCTGCACAATGTGATTAAAGCTAGTAGTGCGTGAGAGCGTCCCTTGGAGTGGGTTCTCCCTAACCTTTCTCTTTCCAAGACACACACATTACTAATACTTTAGCACCAGTAGTTGGTGTTTTTCTTGAACGTTGTCAGTCTTGCAGTCTGATGAAAAGCTTTTGCATTTGGGGTCTGGGTTGTATTTTTGTTTGTTGTACAGAAATGTGGAAGCACAGAGAGGAATGGGGGGCTGTCGGCCTCTCTGCGTGTTTTCAGAGCAAGAATGGTGATGGAATAAAAATGTTAAATTATGAGATATAAACTGAGGACCAGGGGGAGAGGAATAATTAGAAGATTTGGCCAGAGGAGGTGGGGGCAGGGTGGGAGGAAAGGGCAAATAGTTGGGAGGGGTGGGCCATCTGGTGTTAATCTCCTGCTGTGTGTTTGCTGGGCAAAATAGTCAGGGTGCTTTGTCAAGGTACAGTCTGCTTTTGCAGACACAGATGGAGCAAAAGGGAGATTAATACATGTGGTTCTAACCACCTTTCATATCTTTACAGCTAAACATTATTTATAGAAATCAATTAGTCCTCTGTCTCTGCAATTTTATTATGAAGCTCTGTCCAAGTTTCTGGCAAGCTCTTTAAGAGGATGATTGATGGTAAACTTTCAGAATGAATAAAAAATGAACCCTCCCCGAGGAATTGGTGTAGTGGAGAGAAAGGTAAATGATAAAAATTACAAACTCTGCAAGTCACTACGAAACTAATGTAGGATCAGTGTGGTCCTTGTTACACTATTTTCCCTTGAAGATTTCTTTCCTCTCTCTTTCTCTTTCTCTCCTATTGTCTTTTCTTCTTTTCTCTCTCTCTCTCTCTCTCTCTCTCTCTCTCTCTCTCTCTCTCTCTCTCTCTCTCTCTCCCTCCCTCCCTCCCTCCCTCCCTCCCTCCCTAGCTGCCTATTTGCTACGGAAACTTTAGGAGAGTTTGATGCCTACAACTTGAACTTGCGGGAAAGTAAAGATTTATTCATTTGCCAAGCTAGTA
>NW_011888885.1:932590-961339 GCF_000151845.1 Pteropus vampyrus | reverse complement strand
CTCTCTCTCTCTCTCTCTCATAGCTGCCTATTTGCTACGGAAACTTTAGGAGAGTTTGATGCCTACAACTTGAACTTGCGGGAAAGTAAAGATTTATTCATTTGCCAAGCTAGTAAATGCCACTTTGATTACTGATACTCATATGAGATAAAGAATCCCAGAAAAAAAAAAAAATGGAACAGAGCTCTCATGTTTTGTCTACTGGAAACTTTTATAAGAGATGGGAGCTGCCGATTGGCCTCCATTAAATGAGTCTAGGAGCCAAGAAATAAGTATAACATCCCACTGCAATGAATTCCATAGAAGATGCACATTGATTTATTCTGAAATTCTAGTCTTGGTAGTGTGCTGTCAATGCTCACACCCCAGGCTTAGAAAGGAGACAGTTATGATGTCTTGGATATGAGGAAGGAATTATCAAATTACACGAAGTGCTAAACCCCGGAGAGGACATGAGACAGTGGCACATGGCCCACACATTCTAGCTGCAGCTCCTAGCATCTTGGGATGTAATACTATTCTGTTTCATTAACTATTTTGAGAGGATAAGTGGGTTTTTTGGCCTCTAATAGTTGAGTGGTGGCAAAGGACAAATGGCATTAGAGTGACTCGTGAGCCACTTGAAGGACAATGAAGGACGCTAAAGGACTTCAGGGAAGTTTCTCAACCTCAGTTTCTATCTCTGTAAAATGAGGATTATAACAGTAACTACCTCAGAGGTTTGCTGGGAGAATTAAATGCGATCAGGCATTAAAGTATATCGCATGCTGTGAATACAACAAATACTCCTTTGCTGGCAAATTGTCAGCGTTAAGAGGATTCAGAATGACTTTTCTCATTTTCTTAAAATTTGGTAATCAATAAGAGCTTTGTTAACTGCTAATTGTGTTTGATATAAACCTTTGTATACGGTTGGTACTAAATAAATACTTTCTAATTTAAAATTCTTTATGTTTAGATGGGGTTTTCCACTTAATTTGAGCGGCTGATGTGAATGTATATACACTCTATATAGATGCAATTTGATAATATGTGTAATATCTAACTTCAGTAATTCCCCACGTTACACAGAACGTCTTCAGGCTTCTAACTTGATGAAATTGCCTAACACAATATCTGACACATAGTGTGTTCTTAGGAAACATTTACTGAACAATGAATGAACGCGTAAAACCAGCATAGGAGAATAAAAGAGAACTAAGCAAGGAAAGGGTTTTAAATAAAAAGTTTATTAACTTTTCTTTTATATTTTAATACAAAAAAAAGTGCATGAACTGAATTAGAAGAATTGCTTGCAAACTATAGAAATGAATCTTCCTAAGTTAAGATAAAGGAATTTATTAAATGATGTGAGGCCATTCTCAGGTTCCATGAGAATGCTCAATCCAAATGCAAAACCTTAGGATTCAGGCCGCAACACTGTTCTGTGTAGTGGACACTATTTACCAGCCTCATGGGTCAGCGCCATGAATAAGCTTCTATCATTATTTTCATCTTTGCTCCACTTAAGAGTCAAAGTCCCAGGAAAGAATCTAATTGGCCTAACTTAAGTCACAGGTCCACCCCACTCCCAGGTGTCGTGTAGGGGTCTTATTTGTAGTTCCACCAAGAGTACATAAAATGACGAGAAGTCATTCTAAAGGAAGTCAGGATGCTGCGACCAAAGTACAAGGGAACAGGTGGCAGAAAATTAATGTTTGCCTTATAAACTTACTATTATCCAGATATAACACATATGCGTGTTATTATCAGTGTCCTAGGTCTGCCATAACAGAGTAGACCAAATGGCTTCAACAACAGAAATGTACTGGCTCACAGTTCTAGAGGCTAGAGGTCCAAGATCAGGATGCTGGCAGGGCTGTTCCTTTTGAGGACTGTGAGGGAAGTATCTGTTCCAATTCTCTCTCCTTGGTTGTAGGTGGTCATCTTCTCCCTGTATCTTCACACTGTCTTCCCTCTGCACATGTATGTGTCCAAATTTCCTCCTCTTACAAGGAAACCAGCCATCTCTGGTTAGGGCCCACCCTTGTGACCTCATTTTAATTTGATTACCTCTTCGAACACCCTGTCTCCAAATACAAGTGCATTCTGAGAGTTAGGGAGTTAGGACTTCAATGTGGGAATTTGACAATTCAGCCCATAACTGCTATAAACACGCTAATTTGTTGAATTAATCAAATGAGTGGATGTATCAATGGACAAATACCCACTGTGTTTATAGCATGTTTTAGTGAAAATGAAGATATTATTCAGCAAGCTCGGCAGAGATCTCTGATGTTCCAAATTTGCTAGTTCAACTAATCAGAAGAGAGATAAACAGGTTTTCTGCCCTCCATTACTTTTCTTTTAGAAATATTTTTGATCCTTAACTGTAGAGTTGCTGTTAGGTACTTCTGTAATCCCATAAACATATCTTTAGGAAAAAAATTTAAAGTGGCATTATAAAGCTCAGCTTTCTAATATTGAAAAAATAAGGGCTCCTTTTTTTAGATATTGACAAACAAGAACTGGTAACCACTTTGTATCTGAGATGCCAATTTTGCCTATAAAAAATTTCTGAGATTTTTCTAAGAGCAGAGCCAAGCAGAAATGACTCAATATTACCTCCACTACACATACAGATTTTCTCTTTGACTCTGGCCACTGTTTAGACCTGACGCTGCCCAACCTTGAGCAATACATGAAGTAAATATAATATCCAGGGAGTGATGCAGAAAGCCCTGGCTGGATCCTAGCCTATTTAACTTTCTCCCTAAAACTGTCAGCTCTCAGAGTTTATGATCCCATGATTTACGTTTTCTTAACACACACATTTGTGATCTTCTTCCATGACCAATGTCCACTTTTGCTAGACTCATCTTCCATACCTATGTTTCCTTGGAAATATGTACTTCACTGACCAAGGAACTAAGAGGTAGTTTGTTCCTGAAAGTTTAGAGGTAGTTTGTACTGTTTATGTCTTTTTAGGAGTGAGGCCTGGATATTGATGAGACTTTGTCTGGCCCGCTTTGCCTAAGTGTCTGCCTGCCTTCTTCACTACCAGTACCTGAGAACATGAATCCACTGGACTTAGAAGGGAAGCCAAACAAACAAATAAGCTACATGATCGAAAGCACTAACTTCCATCTCTAAAGAGGAAACCATCTAGAAAATTAAAACAGCTTTTGTTGATTATTCTTTACCCAGCGTGTATAGGCATAATGTGATGTTTTGTGAGGCGTATATGTGCTGGTGTTTATACACATAATCAGTCATATAACCATCATCAGTAGCTGGCATGACTTTGGTGTAAATGTATTCCTCCACGTGTATCAAACAGTAAAAATTGGATTCCAAGTTTTCTCATAATCTGTTCTCCACCGACATCTTTTTATTCCCCTCCACTACTCTCTCTGCTCACTACGCTTTCCCACCCTCTGTGCCTTGCATCTGCTGCTCCTTCCTCCTGGAAACCGCCATTGTGCCTCACCCCCTTCTAAACCCTGATTACTTCTGATCATGTTTTGCGTCTCAGCCCAGAGGGCAGATCCTCTGGGAATCCTTCTCTGCCCACTTTCCTGCTTCTTGGCCTCAGATGCCCCTCCTCAACATCCCATAGTACCCTGTTCATCTACACTGAGTCTGTTCTTATGCTGTATAATAATTCGTAATTCGCGGTGGGTTTATCTGTTTCTACCCAAACTGTGAGCTCCTTATGGGTGGGGACTGTATATGTATCAGTCCACCTATTCTACAGCCCCTAGCATGGTGCCTGGCACATGATAAATGTTTAATGGTTAGACAAATGAGTGAACGAACAAGTGAATTATTAAATGAACAATCGAAGACATAGCTTTCTTAATATTTACAATCTGAAAGTTCTAAATACTTCTTTATTTGAAAGTAGTACCAAAGTCTCTTTAATATGTACAAATGCCCCAGCCCCCTAGATTCCAAGTTGAAAATAGTCTGTGATCCCCAAGTTGTACTTGGGGTCTCATGTTGCAAAGTTTAGCCCATTTCTCAGGATAATACATCGATTTGTTTCTCAATAAAAATCTGTTCTGTCAGTTAAAAATACTCAATGGTGGTAGCTATTGCACAAGCCACAGTGGAAAATTAATCCAGTATGGACTGCCAAAATTATAGTCTGCTAAGAAGAAATGGCAATATACATAATATGTTCATTATTTTGGTGTAGTGAAAAGTACACTGGACTTAGAGCCAAAAGACAGAGGTTCAAACTTGATCTTCAACCGTTTGCTAGTTGGGTGGCACTGGGCAGTTAGTTAATATTTCTGAGCCAACCCGACTTGATTTTCATCAAATGAAACGAGGTTCACTCAAACTGCCTTATGAACTTTAAGTTCTGTATCACATGATGAAATGAAAATATATATTGCTTGAGTACCTACTATGCGCTTTTTATTCTGTTTAAGCATTTTAAAGATGAGTAAACCTGAAGGCAGATTTCCCCCAAAGTCACATAGTATTTGTTTCTTTCTATTCTATCACATATTATCATTCTCAAGCTTACAGTTTAACAATTACAAATACTTTTTTAGAAAATATTCCAAAATTACCCAGAGAGTGAGCGTTCGTGACACTATCGTTATTATGTAGATTGTTATTCTGTGTTATGTAGACTGCTATTATATAGACCACTCACTATTCTAAGCAGGATTTTATTTCAATGAGATAGGGTGTTTCCTGTCTCATCTCCTTGTGAAGTGAAGTAGATTTGCCAAAAAGATACAAATGAGCGTTGCCTGGGTAACGTGTTTTACATATCCAAACTTTTCAGAGTCCTACTGGAATCTATAAAATGCCCGTGCCAGCAGCCAGCTCCACATGCCCTTTTGTTGCCTCTGAATCAGCTGTGTGGGACGCTTGGCGTCATATAGCCCAAACATTCAGGTTTTGGACTCATTTTTTTAATTTTCATATGGATATTTGGCACTCAGAGAAACAGCTAACTTCAGCCTGGAATACAGTATCCAAGGATTGTTTAAACATGGGATTAGTCTGGCTTTCTCTGGGGAAATGTTCTTTTTAACATCACTTTCTAGAACGGCAATCTGATCCTGTTTATGAACAGCATTGCCACTATTGTTAATAACAACAAGAATTCTTTATCCTCTGTTGTAATCACACTCATCCATCCTTTTTCCCTCCATTGCCCTAATTCAGGCTCTATTTCACGATTCCTAATTCTTCTTCAGAATTCTAACTCTTTCCTTGCCTCGGCCTTTCACATGTCGATCTGCCAAGCACACTCTCACACGTTTTTCAATGCAATGCTGAAAAATGTGCACAGCTTCCCTTTCACCTACTTGATCAGATACATCAAGTCTTCCAGAATCTGATGCCTAGTGTGGAGAAAAAAAGCACAAGAAAAAAAATCAGGCAGTCTTTGTTCTAGTTCCGATTGTGCTGGGATTGAGCTTCGTGACCCTGGGTCATACATCTCTTGAATGTGAGATGAAGTGATTGTACAAGATCAGAGCTGCCGGATGAGTGGCATTCGGGCGCCATTTTTTCCCATAGTGCCCTTGGAATTCATCTTTCACTAATCCTTGGCTTTTCCCCCCTGAGCACTAATGAGCCTCAGAATCATCCATGCAGTCACTTCCAATAGACCAGTGTTAACCCTTGAGATCAAAGCCCATTGGGCTGATCTCTGAGATTGCTTTCTGCTCTAAAATTCCACAGTTCCACAGTCTTCTTTCCATCTTACCCACCCCATGCTCACAACGCAAAGCCCATGCTGTGGCCAACAATATTTTGAACACTTTTTTTCAAATGCATTTGGAGCATTCTAGGCTGCTGGAAAGCCCTTTGACGTCACAGTCTTCGGTGAAAATCCTACCCATGCTACAACCCTCAATGAGCTCCACTCGTTCTCAAAACCTACCAGCCAGTAATTCTAGCTGGTAGTGATCGTGCCCTCCACTCTTGAATCCCCATAACAGTTTTTCACTCAATTATAGGAATATATTGAGGACAAATGCTGTACCACTTCTCTGACCTTTTCGACTTCTGTATTTTGTGTAGCTCTCTTAGCCCTCTACTAAGCTATAAACTCCTGTAATTTAAAAACAGACAACTTGTGTTCAAATTCCAGTTCTACTAGTTAGGTGTTGTGAGTCCATAGATAAATCATTGAACCTAATTCTTGGGCCACCTCCACTGCATACCCAGCAACTAACACAGTGCTTGGCACATCCTGGAAAATCAATAATTATTTGTTTAACAGAAGGAAGAAAGGAAGGAGCAGACATATAGAGAGACATTTACTACCTGATGAGCTTAGTGAATTGAATGAGCTTAGAGTTAAATATAGTATTTACATATAAATATATTTGTAAATGTATAAATTTATATTTATATATTGTATTATATATTTATATATTGTATTATATGTTATGTAATACATATTATATATAAATACATATTAGAGAATGTATATTCTAATTTAACTCATACATTATATATTCTCATTTGACTCATATATATACATACACACATATACATACACAAAACATTTTATATACAAAAATTTTAAAAACTTTGGCTCAAATATTAAAAACATAATAAAAACATGTAAGTTATAATTATCAGTAATGATAGATAAAACATTTATTGAGTGCCAGTTTTGTGACAAGAATTTCACCTAATTTGCAAGCCAGCATGGTGTGGTAAAGTAATGTAAGCTTTGGAGCCCAACTAAACCTGTGATCATAGCCTTACTCTTCCACTTTTGGTGACTTCAGGTGAGTCACCTAATTCCTTCGTATCTTCTGTATTAGGATAAACTACAATATGGTGCAGTAACAATTCCAAAGTCTCTAAGTTTCTTTCTCTCTTGTGCTATGTATCCATTGCAGGCAAACAAGAAACTTTGCTCCATAAAGTCATTCAGGGACCCAAGGGAATGGAGGCTTCACCATCTTGTAGCCACGTCACCTGAAACACATGGAATTCTCAGTGTGAGAGCAAGGGAAGAGACTGGATGTTCTTACACCAGCAATTAACACCCAACACAGAAGTGGTCTATGTGATGTCTAGCCACAGACCCAGCCTCAGTGGGAAGTGTAGCCTTCCATGAACTCAGAAAGAGGGTGATCCAGACATTAGTGATCATTAGAAATGTCTGATGAAGATAATAATGACTATTTTGTAGGACTCTTGGGAGAATTAAATGTAATAACCTCACCAAGCATGTAGGACAGGCCTTCAACAATTGTTAGTGCCTTTCCCCTTTGTCCCCTTATGAACTGGGACAAGTTGTATATATGCTATTATTCCTTTTCCGTATCAAAATCAAGTCTTTGCACATACTACTAAAGAAATATTTACTACATAACTTTACCAAGAAATTTGCAGTTATTTTTCATAAGCTATCTTAAATTCACAGGAAATGTAGTTTTGTGGTTATAGAGTAATAATCAATTACAAGACCAGCTTAACATTTTTGGATGATTGTTATATTTAGAGCATACAGAGGCATCAAAGCACTTGCTTTTGTTTTCCTTATTTTGTTTTTGTTTGGGGTTTTTTTGTTTGTTTCTTTACAAACACTTTCAGAATTCATAAAACTTATTAGTAAGCTTATATTTCATTCTTGCTATTACAAGGCATCTTGTCAACATGATGTTGGTTTTATACCGGCATCAATTTCTCTCTTCTTCCTTTCCAAAAAAATCCAGACTTGGTTCACTAATCCTCTTCGTTATCTTGTAACCAGGCAGCTGGGTCAAAATGTCCCCACACCAGCTCCAGAGGAGGGCCTGAGTCATTCGAAGGAAGATGCCTCCTTTCCGCTGGCTGGCACGGGAAGGAGTTTTTAACCATAATCTGCCCCATGAAACAAGGGGGGAAGTATGCTGGGTGTCTTGTGGGGAAGATTTTCTCACTCTTGAGAGAAAGAGAGAGAGGACAACAAAGAGTGATGCTGCCTCTTTTTCCTGTGGTTGGTTGAATGTGACTCGGGGCTGAGGAGCAGAGAGATACAAGGATGAATCAGTCAGCCTTGGAGCTTGCTCCCCCTGTTTCGTGAGATAATAAACTGCTTATTTTTTAAAGCTAATTTGAGTCAACATATCTAATTACTTCCAGCTGAAAATATCCTAACTGAAACTAATACCATTATTTATTAAGATTCACTCATTTATTAAACCAATAAATACTGAGAGCCCACTGGGCTGGGTGTTTGAGAAACAGTGGTAAAAATGTGAAAGACAGCAGCCACCCTCATGGAGCTTTTAGTACAGAAGGGGAGACAGCATTCTCCAAAAGCCTGCTCCCTGTAGTTTGCTTTTTTTCCATAAAAGACAGCACAGTCTTCCAGTGCCTAGAAACTGGGGGTGCCTAGAAACCTAAGAGTCATCTTGGACTCCTCTTCTTATATTATTTATCCAGTCTTTCAGCAAATGCATGTGGTCACACCCTCAAAATCTACTCAGTTGATCTGCTTCTCATGTTCTCTTCACTGTGACCCTCCTGGTCCAAGTTACTGTTGTTTCTCTAATGATTAACTGCAAACTACTTCTCTATTTGTGTATAAATCACAATTGTCTGTCCTACTAGCCAGAGCTACTTCTGTAGGGGGACAGAGGTTGGAGAGGTTGAGGAGTAAATGGGTAAGAGGAGATAGCAGGCTGTCTCCTGACAATTGTTTCTAGAATTTTTGCTGTGAAGAAAAATAAATAGATGCTTACTTTTGTGGGATGGTGATCTCAAGGGAGTCTTATCTGGTTTTTGTTTTAATAGAGCCTGTTTTGTTTTGTTTAAGAGCGTGCTTCAGTATTACAGGGAGTGATCCAGGAGAAAGGGTTGGGGGCGGGTTGGATATGCAAGAAGAAGTGTAAATAAGTAATGGCTCTCGAGGAGAGGCAATGGGACAACATCTGGTAGCCTGGCCTTGTATCAGGGGAGGGTCGTGTTTTCCTTTGTGACAGAAGGAAAGGAGCGGGGTAAGGGAGGTTTGTGGACCTGGCAGGAGAAAAGAGTTTCTATTTGCGAGTTTTCCATTTCTTTATGAAGGATGAGGTAGCGCATCCACCAAGAGTGAGGAGGACAGAGATAGAAGGTTGTAGGATGAGCAGGAGATTTGAGGAGAGCAGAAAAGTGAAATAACCATTGACGAGAGTGGCAGAGCAGGCTTCCTGGTTTGGACATTGCCAGACCATGTTGAGGACTCAGCTTGAGGGTGATAGTCACAAATGGATGGCGAGAGGAGCCACCCTTTGGTCCCTGCTTGGTGGCAGATATGTTGGCAGTCTTAGTGGTGACCCCTGAAGATGCTTCTGTTGGGAGGCAGCAGCAGAGCAGGCTGTTCTATGAGGCAGTCCTCAGTAATTCTTAGGGAGTTGGCTGATGGATTTTGGTCAATCCAATGATCTGTTAGGAAGCTTAGAGTATGGGGACTGTGTTAATAGGAGAAAGGCCCCAGTCAGGCCACACTGGAAAATCCATGGAGATTGTCGTCAGCCATGCTAAGGAGACAAAACCTTTCAGGCCCCCACCCTGGCTCCAGAGAGTTTGCCCCTATTTTGAGACTCTGGATTCATGCGCCTTCCTTGCTCCAGCTTGAAAAACTAAAATGGAAGTATCTTTAAAAACGATCTTGCAAGTCAAAGAAAATAATGATTAGTGAAAGTGCTCATTCATTCATTCAACAACATTTATGGAACTCCTACTATATTCCAGGGGCTGCCAAGTATTCCAAGAGGCATACGACAGGCTCCCTGTTCATACGAGGCCACCTGCCCAGAGGGAGAGAGAAATACCTAAGCAAATTATCACCAGTACAAATACGGAAGGGGTTGTAAGAGCTATAAGAACATAGAGGAGCAAGTGACAATGTCTGCAGGAGGCAGACAGGATGTTAGAGCTGGGCGGGTCATTAAGAGATAGAAAGATTTGTATAAGACCAGTCTTAGTGAGATGTCCTAGAACATCATAATGTCCCCATATTTATATCTCTAGTTACCTGCCCCATCACCACCAGATACCCATCCTTGTTTCCTCATGTCGATATAACTTCCTGGAAATAAGAATAGCTTCTCAACTTATCCTCTGCTGCTGGAAGGGAATGGAGAGTAGGAAGAGTTCCTGGGAACCAAGTGTTGTGAGGGCCAGACCCCAAGAAACAGATTCTGAGGAGCAAGAAGTTCACTCAGAGTCCCTGAGGGAAGCAGGACTGGCACCAGGAAATGCCGTTAATGAGAACTGGCCTCTGGGGCTTCACTGTGAGATCTCCATTTGAAAACAGAAATACCTCAAGGCATAGTCTTATGTCCTTCTCCCCTGGCCTTTGTACTTGTTCTCTTTTTGGAGTGGGTGAGGGACTAGAGTTAGAGAAACTGGGATGATTGATTTTGATTCATGCCAGGGAAGAGCCATGTGCAGACAGAATCCTGTCTCGAGTATTACTTAGCCCAGTGGACGACGGGCCAGGAGCCTGGTTTTCCCTCTGACCTAAGTAGCACCTTATACCCTACTAGGGCCCTCTGCAAAACGACTGTCTTGTAACAGCAGTGGTTAGAAGAGCAGTGGTTAGAACAGCAATGCGGTGAGCAGCCAGTGACATTGCAGGAAGTTGTGTTGTTTATTCCCACACTAACTCTCCATTTGTGTGTAAATGAATCGCATGATTCATTTTCCATAAACAGCACTGGTGAACAAAAGGGGAAAAAATCCAAAGGCTGGAAACTGCCAAGGAAAAGTTATTTTCTTCATTTTGGCCTCCCTCTGAGAACAGACCAAGTCTCTGAAACAAGAGATTGTCCACAACTGAGTCACATCACCTCAAGTCTGAGTTTTCACACGGACCCATTAAGACTGTCCAGGCACAGATGCCAGCATGGATGAGATGACAGGAAACAGCGGGAGAACTGAGTTTGAAATGCACACTCTACCCAGACTAACGCTGAGGTCCTAAGGAGGACACTCCTAGGAGACAGGGCTAGTAAATGAACCAAGGGGGTAGGGAGGTCTCTGCCCTGGTTTTGCTTATTTGTCACTCTGAGATTTAACTTCGTTGATCCAGACCTTCCAGATTATGACCCCCAGCATCCTTTTTCACTCGTTACTACCAAGAACAATAATAATAGCTGACCTAGTCCATTCAGGCTGCTTGTAACAAGGTACCATAGGCTGGATGGCTTATAGACAACAGAAATTTATTTCTCATAGTTCTGGAGGCTGAGAAGTGTAAGACTGAGGTGCTGGCAGATTTGCTGACTGGTGAGGATGCGCTTCCCAGTTCATAGACAGCCATCTTTTCACTGTGTCCTATATGGCACGAGGGGCGGTCAGGGAGCTCTCTGGGGTCTCTTATAATGGCATTAATTCCATTTGAAAGAGCCCTGTGCTCATGACCTAATCACCACCCAGAGACCTAGCCTGCAAATACCATCACACTATTTAACATAGGGATTGGGGTGGAGGGGGCATGAGTATTCAGTCTATAGCAATAGCAAAAGCAAAAATGACTTTGGTTTTAAGAGCATGCTTCCTATGTTATTGTCATATGCTTGGCATTTTATCTGATTATCTAG
Organism: Pteropus vampyrus; assembly: GCF_000151845.1. Taxonomy (NCBI): domain Eukaryota; kingdom Metazoa; phylum Chordata; class Mammalia; order Chiroptera; family Pteropodidae; genus Pteropus; species Pteropus vampyrus. The sequence continues at coordinate 949,796 of NW_011888885.1, read as the reverse complement.
TTTATCTAAACTTGCCACTGTCCTGAAAGGTAAGCATTATTCTTATTTTACAAGTGAGAAAAATAATTCTTAATGTGATTAAGCAACTCTTAGCCCCTGATCTGATACATAAACATAGCGGAACTTGGTTTCAAAACCACATCTATCTGATTTGAGAGAGTGAATAGACCACAACACACTGCTCCTTCATTTACTTTTCAACTTTAGGAAGAATGTATACTCCTCATTCCCTCGAAAACTCCTGGAGCTTCCTTCCCTTGCATCTTTGATAGTAAGCAGTGTCTTCCTCTCACCCTTTCACTTATCTGATTCTTAATTATCATCGTAATTATTACATCAAGACATAGTCCCGGAAGAACTGTATACAGCAGATTCAAGAGAAGGAAGCTGCAAACAGGTGACAGACTTAGTCCGATATCCAAGGCAGGGCCATGGAAGACATCGAGGTCAGTGCTAGGAGGTGGCCGTGAGAACCCAAAAGCAGGACATGGTGGAGGCCAACTCAGAGACCAGAGACCAAGCCCAAGATTAGGAACCGAGGGAGCTGCCAGGTAGTTGGCGACAGGAGCATGGGGCCCATTTGCTGGGACAAACTGTTTGGCTGGGCAAGACCATCTGGAGTTTCCGGAGAGTGCATGAGAGGGAGTACTTTCTTGGCTGGCCCCGTACCACGCTGTCTTAAAGGTACCACCTGGCACCTAATAGTACCAGTCAGGCAAGACCCATTTCAGGAAGTTGGCTCTAACCAGGCCAACCGAGAGGGACAACAGCTCCTTCCTCTGCAAGCTTAATAGCATCTGCTGTCTGCACCACGCTTTTAGCTCTTGGCGAACGCTGCACTATGTGATTAGTTTTTTGTCCTTGCCACTGCGATAAAAGGTCTTATGGGGCAGGAGCTGCCTCATTAGGGTTTATATAACCAGAATGTAGCCCAGAGCCTGGCCTAGAGCAAGGATTCCAATTATGAATGTTGATCAGTTTTCCCGGGCCTTTAATTGACCCCGAATAAAAGCGGAGAAACTGGGTTCTTCACCAGGACAGGATGAAAATTAGTCAATGTTTTATCAACTAGCTCTATCCGAAAGAATCCAGTTTCAGAATAGTGTTCTCAAATGTGAGCGTGCCTGTGAATCTGGCCCTCTGCTACCTCTCAGTTCTCACCTGCGACCCCTCCCCATGGCTCCCGGCCCCTGCCATGTTGCCACCTGTTACTCATGAGCGTTCCTGCCTTCGGCCTTTGCTCTGCTTGTTCCTTTTGCGCAATATATTTCCCCCAGGTATTGGCGTGGCTCACTTCCTCACCATTTGCTTAACTATCACTTTGTTAATGAGGATTTCCTTGACCTTCCTCACACCTTATCATATACTGTACAGATATCTGTACTTCCTATACCTTATATTCCCCCATAGAACTCAGCACTTTCCAACCTGCCATTTACTTCACTGTCTTCTCCAAGTAGAGTATAAATGGCAGCAGGACAAGCATTTTTGTCTGTTTTCTTACTGCTGTTATCTCCAGCACCCAGGACAACGCCTAGCTCAGAGAAGGTACTCACTAAATATTTGGTAAATGAATGAATGAATAAAAATTACCTGGGGAACATGATACAGATTTCTGGGACCCACTACAGAGATTCTTATCCCCCAAATTAATTACCTGGCTGGCATTCTCCACACCTGCTACAAATGCTCCTTCTTTGCCAAGGTAGATTCCTTCTTCCTTCCTTTTCCTTATACGCCCGAGTCCTGCGAAAGAGTAGGTGAGCCATGTCTCTCTGTGCCACCTGCCAGGTTCTCTGTACGCATGGTGCTATCTGGTGCAGTTGCTGCCTTCCAAGAACCCTTAGGCCAGCCTGACACTGTGTGCAGTGCAGTGGAGAAGGGAGGAGCTGCATTCTTTTCCTAGAAGCTGTCTTCTGTTTACCCTCCCCTTGTCCATTTCCTGGGCTGGCCAGAGAGCCAGATGCCCACAGGGCAGTAGTCCTTTGCCAACACTCCTTCAAAGGCTTGCATACCCCCTCAGCCTTTCAGTGACACTTGTCTGTAGAGCCTTCTGGTAGCTCAGCCAGGGACACTGGAGCTGTTGCCACTTGGACTCCCCAGCAGGCGCACAAGGCAGCACTTTCCGGGACGGCTGGACTAGAGGAGGGAGAAGAGGTTGCGGTTGGCCTCCAAGCCTCCTAAGCCAGCAGTCTTTTTAGTGACTTGCTTGAGGCCTCTTGGCTAGGCTTGCTGCCATTGTCGGCATTACCCCTCCTTGTGAGTGTCCCTGTGCCCTTGGGACAGCACCTGCCCTTCTCACCATCATCCTTGGTGGTTCACAGTTGCTTTCTGCCATGTGGATCAGCCGATCGTTCCTATTAAGGGTGCTATGATTAGACAGTGTACAAGACCTGCATCTCCGTGCTGAGATTTTCCCCAAAGAAGCCTCCAGGGACTCTCAGATCCCCTCTCAAATCTATTCATTTACGCCCAAGTCAGAGAACAAGGATTAACAAAGACTGATCTCCCCAGTTGACTCTTCCCCTTCATCCTTCCCTCACCCCAGACTGACTGTCCATGTTTGAAAGCCAGGCTTTACCCGAGGGATTTAGCAGGTGGTGGCAGGGGCGGCTTTTACTCGGGTCAAAGTAAGTCTATAAGGCACATAAGCTTAAGTGGACTTTTTTTATTTTTACTGTTAAGTGGGAGGGAGTTAATTATCTGTCTGTGTGCCATCATTTCTCCTGTGCCCTGACAACCCTAACCTACCTTTTAAGGTGAAGAGTAATAAGAGAAAGAAAATCTGTATCACATTTATATTAAACAAGTATTTCCAGTTTTTAGACCCAGACTACTTTCTATCATATTCTCTAAGAAAAACTGGGGTCTCCTCATGTCTGCAGGATTCTAGCTACACAAAGAAAGATGTCAAAATATGTGTTCCATATTTTTTTTTTGTCCTTCATGTTGTCATTTTTAGTCTGAAAAGGTGCTAAAGATATGATAGGGGAGAAACTTTGACTTCTAATCATTTAAATTTTTTTTACAAGAAGGGAGGTTTAAAAAAAAAAAATAACACGGACATCACTGGTTGGGAGTTAAGACACTGCCACCCCACAGCTATTTTTACATTTAAATTCCGTGCTGAAACTTTGTGGTATCAAGAAGACAATGGTTCTACGACTTCGGTGCTGTGCAGTGGTGGGGAATTCGCTGAGCATGTTGCAGGGTGCCGTGGGTCACCATCAGGGAAGGGCAACTCAGCCCATGAAGTCAGGCTCAACCAGGCCCATCGGCAAGGGTCACAGTGGAAGAAGCCCAGATCCCCGTGTACCTTCATTAGATAAAATACCTTGTCACCGTCCATCTCTACCTTCTCCCACCTTCCCGGCACCAGCTCCAAACTCTCCCTCCCTCCTCTGGTCACTGGGCTATGCCTGCTCCTGCTGCTCCAGCTATGGAAGTTTTTAGCTCATGTATTCAGTTATCAGTCACTGGAGATCTCAGCTGCAGTCGGGCTGCAGCGGACAAACCAGCCTTTCTTTATGCCAACAGGGAATGCTTGAAATAACTAGACACACAACTCTGATTGATGCAGCCACAGCTTACACACCACGCTTCAGACAGTCTGAAATGGCTGGAATTAATAGCCTATTATTAGATAGCATGTGGGGTGGGGCAGGAGGAGGAGAGACAAGAAAATACCTTTTTATGATCTTTTCATTTAAATCAATTCATTTGATTTTTGCAGGGTGTGACATGACGGGGGTGGGGAGAGTATGTGGTGTGTGGTGGGGGAGAGGGGGGTTGTTCTTACCACTCTGCTGTGAGTCCCCTGGGGGGCTCCAGCCAGCTTGGCACCAACCCACCCACCACATTTTTTCTATAAATGATGCAAATACATGTGGTTGGGCAGAGAGGGGTTAAAGAGACCGGGGAGTCCAGGACTGAGGGAAGGAAGAGTGGGGATTGCTTGGTTCACTTGCTTTCATGCCAGGCTCTGCTAGCCAGCTGCAGAAAGGGGAAAAGGAGTTTAAAACCCCTGGTAAGATATTTTTCCTTGGTCTGAACATTGTTTAAATTCCTGAAGTGGGTGATCCCTGTAATAAATACCTTGGACTTTGTAAGACAGATATATTTATTCAAGTTTAAAGTTTGAATTTGATGGATATGCACTTGGGAATGCATGGAACTGGAGTGTTTGTTATATGTTGGAACCCGTTCAATGCACACAAGGAGTTAAGAGAACTCCATTTATAGCAAAGCAGAATGTCTTCTTTTTTCTTTCTAACATAATGATAAAAATTCTTTAAAATTTCTTTTTCAGTTACCATTGACACAATATTATATTAGTTTCAGGTGTACAACATGATGATTGGATGTTTATGTAACTTACACAGTGATCACCCCGATAAGTCTTGTACCCACCTGATACCATACATAGTTATTAAATTTTTGTCGACCATATTCCCTGTGCTGTACTTTACATCCCTAGGACCGTTTTCATAACTGGCAATTTGTACATTTTAATCCCTTCCCCATTTTCACCCTTCTCCCCTGCCCCCCTCCCGTCTGGCAGCCATCAATTTGTTCTCTGTATCTATGAGTTTGTTTGTTTTGTTTGTTTGTTTTGTGTTTTAGATCCCACGTATAAGTGAAATCATATGATATTTGTCTTCCTCTGTCAAAGCAAAATATCCTAACCATTCTTTGTTGCCACTGTGTCAGTCTGTGCTTCATCCCATATTTTGAACACCGTTGGCCCTCAGAAGACATTAGATGACAGGGATGAGAAGGGGGAGTTTGGCCCAAAGCACCCAAAGCACTTTCTCAGGACTGTGTGGTTTGTGAATGAGGCCTTGAACTAGATCGCCTGTCTTATATGTAGGAACATACTTCTCTGAGATGCGAGTTGGAGATCTCAGCAGAGTGCAGAGGCAAGGCATAGAGCTGCAAAAATCCATGTGCTCAAACTTATGTCTTATTTTCCTGTAAGGTCACTGCCTCAGCGGTGATTATATATTATAGGAGAAAAGATTCATCTATCGTTTGAAATATGGATTCTCTCAGGATACAACGCCTCTTGCCAGGGTTGGAACACATGATAGTCCCCTAAATAAAACCACCCCGACCCACTCCTTGAGCAAAACAAGCAAGCCAGGTAATTCAAAGAAGAACAGGTCGGAGTTTCCAGGAACTCGGGCCACCCTTGCCCTCTTTGACTGTAGAAAAACACACATTTCCCCACAGTCCCTAGGAGAAATGACAGCGCCATTCCAGAATCACTGGCAGAACGAAGAACTACCTGGCCACCATGACTCACACTCAGCAGTTTGGTTTGGTTTCTCCAAGGAAATCAACCACAGATCTGTGCCAGAGCTCTGTCACCTTGCCAAGCTCAATGGGGCCCACGTTCAAGGGGACGTGGCCACGAGCCACTGTGTGGGCTCAGCTTCTGCTCCACAACCAGCTGGAGTTCTGGTCTCCCAGCATGGGAATGCGTTTTTATCCTTTCATGATGGACATGTACGATGTGGAAAGCCATCAGACCTTGGGCTTAACTAGGCTTCCCAGAGACAAGAGCCAAGGATAAGTTGGCGATTCCTGGGCCATCTGCCCTGATAAAGGAGATTACAAATTGTTTTTCACGATCTGCTTACAATTAATTTCTCTCTTCTGGCTAGCTGGTCCTTATGCCCCCCGTGGGTAACCCCAGTGTTCTGTCTAGACTTACTTGCTGCAATCAGTAACTGCCTTACAAGATAAAAGTCCAATATAACATTCGTTTAAGAACACGTGTGCCTTTTATAGGTTGCAGTACATGATGTTTTCAACGTCAGGAAAAAAATGTGAAGCTATTATTTTCTGCAATGTTGGTGTTATTTTCTATAACTGCATAAGGTCCTAATTTTATCATAACTGCCAGGACAGGTTTTGTTTTTGCTTTAGTTTTTAGGCTGCTGGAAATTTTTTTTCAGCATGTTATTAATATTTAAGTTACTTCCAAGGCAGTATTTTCCAGTTAGGTTCATGATTTAGTTGGGCTTTCATTGTCACTTAAGGGAAGTCACAAAGGAATTGATTATAAACACAGAATAACTACTAAAGAAATTCCTATTTACAAATTTTTCCACTGTGTCAGTGTAACCAGCCCTCAAGGTTAGCTGATAACCGGTCTCTTGGGAATGGCAGGAGGGCATTCATCAGTCCCCTGCAGGTCCTCACCCACTTTGATGTAACCAAGTTAAAAGACCCAAAAAAGTTACAGGTGCCTTCAAAGGAAAAGATGCAGACTTAGGTAAATTAGGCCTGAGATAAATCCAGATAAGACCAGTAGTTTGCATTAGGTATAGTGTGATTGTTGAGGACACCGAAAGAACTAGCAAGACTTCTTTAAAAATTTAAAATAAAGTTATTATTTGGACGACATTTATTTAAACATACCCTAGTATAAACTGTATCACTGAATATATAAAGTTATCAATATAAATAATTGACAACAGAAGCTAATTTTGCTAGTGAAGGCAACTGAAATTTTGCCATCCTAAGGCTGCTTTGGAGGATATTGATTTTAAGCTGTTTATTTAAAAACAAAGGACTCAGAAGGAACCTTTGACCCTCCCCCCTTTCCTGCTGAAGAAAGTCACAGAAACCTGCTTCAGAAAGGAAATCGTTGAATGCTGCCTTAGCCTAATTTGAAACAAGCATGGTAAATAAAAGGACATCAGGCAGGCTCCTTTAAGCAAATACTCACTGTGTCCCATTGATTCTGAGGGGCCTAGCAGAATTTTCCTGCCACGCATGTCCCTGTCTTCCTCAACTTCCTGTAAATCACCCATTCTCATTTCTGAAATCTAATACCCCTTCCCCCTCTTTCCCCCTTTGTCCAAAATGTCATATATACCCAATGTAGCCTCACTGTCTTTGGAATTTTTATGCTTATGTGAATTCCTCATGCTCGTGTATTAAACATTTGATTTTCTCCTGTTAATCTGTCTCTGTTAATTTGATTATTAGCCCAGCTAGAAGAACTTAGAAAGTGGGAGGAAACATGTGTGTGTGTGTGTGCGTGCGTGTGTGTGTGTGTGTGTGTGTGTGTGTGTGTGTTTAACCCCTACACTGGTATGAACACAGTTTAGCTTCTGGATTTCTGAATCGAGTGCTGATTTAGATTCAAATTTGAAGTTTGTTACTTCAGCAATTGGTTATTAGGGTTGCCTGCAAGTTACTTATAAGATATACTTAAGAAGGTGCATAAAATTCTCTGGACTTCTCTGAAATCAGGCTTGCGGAGGGCGGGGTTGGAGAACCTCAGAGTAGGTGGGAAAGGCATACCAAGGAGCATATGGTTTAGTAGAAGGGTATGGGTCGAAGAAAGATAATGTGTTGTATTTATTTTTTGTTGCAGAACGTCTCAGAGCTTTTTATATGCTGATAAGCGTCATGAATCAAGGGGGAGGTGAGGATGACTTAGCATTTCCCGAGCCTATTCGAACATAGGTTCCTTGATCATAAGTGTCCCTTAAAACATACTTTAGGACACTCTAGGCCAAGGAAACGAGAAGACAAATTAGAGAGACATCCTGTTAACACTTTCTGAGCCCTGAGTAACACAGAGGAGTGGGAAGCAACCCCCTTATGTTTCCTTAACCAGAAGCAACAGGACAGACTCCTGCAGGCCACCCTTGCTCTCTTGGGTGGCAATTGAGGAGTCCTGGCCTATTTAAATGCTGCACTCAGTGGTCCTGACAACTTGAAGAAGAGAACACATTTTCCAAAGTGCGAAGGGTAAAAAAACAGGCAAAAGTTGAGTTGAGAGCCATCTGTAGGGACAGTGGAATGGGGTTTGGTTCTGCCACTCGACCAGCTTAGGAAAACACAGAGACTTGAAAGAAGCTGAATGTTAAGAAGGAAGGCCATCCAAGACTTGGATTATAATCTACTCTGCTTCTCAAAAGCTGTGTGACCTTGGGCAAGTCACTTAACCAGTCTAAATCTTAGTTGCTTCATCTGTAAAATTGAGTTACCCGCCTACATGGGAATTCCCTGAGGAATAAATGAAATCACGTTTATAAGATACCCAGTCCAGAGTCTAGTGCTTAGTACAGACTTACTAAGCTGAACAATGTTCCTTCCTTGCTCCCCAGTCTGGAGATGAGAGCGACTTCCCTTCACCTGACTTCTAGTCAGGAAGCATTCGTTGTGCACTCCGTCATATGAAAGCCAGGAGACTGAGCTCATCCCATAGCTTGATGCCTGACCAGAGAAGGTGTTCAATAAATAAATATTTTTGTGTGGCTGAATAGTCAGTCATCTATGAATTTAAGGAGTTAGAGAGAAAATCATAGATTCACAGAGGAAGAAGTGATTAATGGAGGACTCGGGTAGTCTTCAGTTCTTCTCATATGTGGAGTGTTGGTGGGACCTCTTTCAGATCCTCCTTCTATCCTTTATTTGACATTCTCCAAGAGAGGAATGTGCTCCCTTTGATAGTTCATTAAACCACATTTTTCTAAGAGGCACGGTCACTTCCTGTCTCCTAGACTTGTAAGTAGAACAGACAGCAAACTTTAGCAGGACTACTAGCTTTGTACCGCCTGCGACTAGGTGAGTGAACTTGTCTGTGGTCCTCATGCTTGTGATTGGGTAAGAAGATTCAGTCTCCCCTGCCATCCCACTCATATCTCTTCGTGTAACCCATATGTGCAAACCCCATGATTCAGGGCGAAAAGCTCAACCTGAGGCCCAGAGCTGCACATGCAACTAAGCACTTGAAGAGAACTTTATTATAGAGATGACGCTTTTGAAAATAGCCAGAGAAAAGTAGTTAGCATTTAATTTATGAAATGAAATCATAGGTTCTCCCTGCATATAGTGTTTTAGTTGGTAAAACAATTATACTGTTTTCAATCCTTATTAACGCTCCTACAGGCAACATTTATTCGTATCCCCCATGACAACGTAATTAGTATTCTAAGGATATTTTTCACCAGCTGCTTATGTCTTCAAGTTAAAAGTCAACAGCTAAATATATAGCATGGCAAGAGCATAAACAGTGAAATTGATTTTAGTTCTCAAAATGACTTGATTATCTATATTTATAGCTGTAATTAGAGAAAGGCTTAATGCCTTATATAATCGGTTCTTTATTGAAAGTTTCACGACAGAGGACTTGATGCTGATTTACCTTGTAGCATCGAGGAACGAGCACCGATTTTTAAGCCACACCAGTGGCTTTAGCTTCTGGGTTCATTAACTACAAAATTTTCTGTTCCACATTATATACAGTACGTTAAGGGCTCTTTATAGAGCAGCTTGCAAAGGAGTTTCTATTCCAGTTTGCTAACATAATATATGCCTTTCTTGGAGCTTGGTTGGCTGTTTTAATCTAAGGGATGGGTGATGCTTTTTGTTACTATTAAAAAATAATGCTAATTCAGTATAATGTTGATAACATCTCTCTAGCAAAACATAGCAAAGAATTTTCACCTTTTCTACATGAACTTCTTTTTATCTGGAAAGTTTTAGAGCCTGTTCCTACATCTTTTTAGCCTTCTTTTTGTATCCTGGTCTCTGAAACTGGAGAATTTTTCTCAAAGTTTGAAGAAAAAAAAAAGAAGCAAATTCCCATAATAATAGTATAGCTACCAGTTATTGAGCACTTACTAGGTGCCAGACCCTTTACAAAGTACTTTATATATATTATGTCATTTCATCTTTTCAAGGCACTATTATATATTTCACAGATGATGAAATTGAGGCTTAAAGTGGGGAGGTAAGGTGACTTAGGCAAGATGACACAGAAATAGTTGATCGCTCGGGCTCTGGCTCCTGAGAATGAATTTCTAACCATCTATTACAGCTGCAGACTAACCAAATGGAATTCCCAGTGCTCAGGCCGTTGCCTGCTGCTTTCTCATGGTTTCCTTTCTCTTCTTAGAATCGATAAACAAACGTTATATATGCATATATATGTATATGCCACATATGTAAGTATATTTATATGTGTTTATATGCATACATAATACTACATGGAAAACCATAAACAGTAACTTCGATTTGGGAATTCAAAACCACTTCGCTATATTTGTAGCTTATAATTAAGGGACATACACATACTCTTTTGTACTTCAATGTCATTTTAGAAATTTTTCAAACATTATCATAAAAGCGTAGGCCTCATGATCTCATTTGATCCTTAGATCAGCCCTAAGAGGTTGGCAGATCCTGTATTCTTTGTTTCCGTTTAGCAATGAAATGACTTATCCCAAGTGTGTTAACCGCTGGTACCAGAACTTAAACCAGCCCCCTCTCCCACTGTTACTCCAGGATACCCAAGTGTTGTGCTATCTTCCACAGACCACCAGGCAAACAATAGTTCTCTGAGCTGTGCAGAGCTTACCATATGGAAATAAAATAACAATCTTCAAGTAAGAAATGTTACATGAATCTCAGGCACAGTGTTTGTTTAGCAGAATTTGTCCTGCTGTGAGGAATCAGCCTTCTTTCTTTTCCTCAGTCTCTGTCCATGTAGTGAACTGTCTCCTTTGCACCACCTTGGGACCTGACCAAAACTGTAATCCCATTTGTCACCCCAGGAGGTTATATGGTACATACATATCGATGTGATTATTCCTCACTAGATGGTGAGTTCACCTACACAATCCAGCTTTCACCGCTGAGCCTAGCATTAGAAGATGCTCAAATATTCATTCATTCATTTATTTTGTTCTACATAAACGTTTACTGAATTTGCCTTTGGCAATTGGAAAAGATATGGAGAAAGAAAAATGGGTAAAGATTTAAAGACATAAATCCCAGTTTTAATTATTTTGCCACAGGACAGGGTCTCCATAGCCTTCTCAATCCTCCTGCCTCAAATACCAAACTTTGGAAAAATTCCTCGGAGCTCCACCTTCCAGAAATGGGCCGGCGTAGGACTGGTAGTCCCAGAAATGGCCTACAAAGACGTTCTTTGGGGACTTAATGTGCCCTCCAGGACAGTGGAACCTATAAAACTTGTAGGAGGGAGTTCTAGGGAGGAGACCAGCGTGGCAAAGCTAACTGCTTCCTCCTACCACAGAGTTAAAAAACAATGTCCAGCCTTTAGGTTGTGGGAAAGAGGATGGTGAAATCATTCTCTGTCTGGCACAAGCTGCAGACTATTAAGTCGTTTGGGAAATGTGGGCTTGTACCAATCTACGAGATTGGCCATGGCCATTTTAATATGTTTTTGAAAATCAGTGAGTGCTTAAAAACTTGTAGTAAAAGCCCTAATAAACTAAATTAGGCCAAGACGCTGCCAGAATTGTATTTACCTCTTGAAGTGGAGGGTTAGGAAACCACGTTAAAAATTAAAGTGAAAAAAAGAGAGAGAGAGAGAGAGAGAAGAAAGAGCAATAGATCTGTGTGTTTAGGGAATTGTTCGGTTAAAAGAATTGACTGTCCACTCTCCAGAGCAACTAACTCATTTGCAAAGTGACAGGTGAGCGCTTTTGATGACATACAGTTCTCATGACTGATGCCACCCACCATCCCCCTTTTTTGCTTTTGTTTTGTTTTACGAGGCTTATTTGTTTTTACAAGGGTTAGTTTGGAGGGAGAGGGGTGTGTAGTTACTGTAGCCAGAAGAAGAATAAATGCTTTGTGCATTGTGCATACCCACGAAGTATACTGAACAAGTACTAATAAGAATAAAATTATTGGAGCAAATAAAATCACATATGCTTTTTAGTCACCTGGGAGAGGGGCTGTGCCAGCCTTTTTGAGCATATAAAAGTAGTAATTCTTCACATCTGAATAGCATTATAGAATTTATAAAGCCCTTTCACATATATTATACGTTTGATCCTCAGCAACCTGGTGAGTCAGGAATGATCTGTGCTCTTATCCCATTTTACAGTTCAGAAGAGGTTAAGTGGTTTGTCCAAATTGTGGAGCTACTAGGAATCAGTCAGCACATCCAAAAATGTTCTGGCTCCAGAGCATTCTGCTTTGTCCGCTGTGGTGCATGGAGGCAGTGGTCTGAATATGAGCAAAAATCTCTATGGCCACTTCATGCAGAAGAAAAAGAGTTGACACCAGAAATGGCTCCTAGACGTCAGAGAAATGGTCTACACCAGGATGAAAGCCAGAACTAAGACCTCGTACAGCCCGGCTCTGACACAGCTTAGTTGTGTGTCCCCTTAAAACACACATGAAAAATGAGGAGCTGGTGTGTGGTGTTCTACTTCGGGAAGGTGTCATTAAAAGTCACATGAAACTGATGTGATTGTGGCTTTTGAGACTTCCTAAGAACTCACTGGCTTTGAGACCATTTTTTCTGTCCATATTAATGAAGAGCCTGGTGTATTCGTTTCTTATTGTGGCTGTCACAAAATGCAACAAACTTTGTGACTTAATATAATACAAATTCTCTTACAGTTCTGGATGTTGGAAGTCTAAAATCAAGGTGTCAGCAGGGCTGCACTCCTTCTGGGAGCTGGCCTTTGTCTGCTTCTAATGGCACCTGCATTCCTTGGCTTGTGGCCCCTTGCTTCATCACTCCAATCTCTTGCTTCCATTATCACATCTCCTATTATATCTTCCTGCCTCCTATAGGGACCGTTGTGATTACACTACATAATCCAGCATAACCTGGCCATCTCAAGATCCTTAACTTAATCACATCTGCAAATTCCTTTTACCATGGAAGGTAACACATTCACAGGTTCCAGAAATTCAAGCCTGGACATCTTTGGGGAGCCATTATTCAGCCTATCACAGCTGGGATTACTTTCTGCTCTGTCATTCATAAATAAAATGATAAGACTCAGCAGTATAAACTAACTCTCCTTCCCCCTCTTTCTCACTGTCCATCTCTGTCCTCTAATAACAAGCGTCATGCAGACAGCTAAAGACATTTCATAATGAGAGAGTGGAGAGAGACTGAAGATAGATGGTTTAGAAGCTTAGAAGCAGGTCCATGAGTTAACATCTCTTAGCCTTCATTTTTGTATAAGAAAGCATAGTTCATCAACATGTTTCGACAGCTTACCCTGAGAGTGCTAATATTCCTTTGGCCTTCAGATTCTGCCATCTAGATTGGCCTCTTCCTAGGCTCTCCCAGGAAGTCGTGTGCCCTCCTAGCACACAATACAGACTACTTATCACTTTGAATGTTAAAAACAGACTTGTAATAAGGTGATCACATTTTTCTCCATCACTAGACTCTGTGTTCCTTAAAGGTTGTGTCTAGTTCCTCCGCGTGCTTTCAAGGATCTACCTAGCTCCTGCAGATAAGCCCCTGGTAAATGTTTGTGAGATGAGTGTGTTTTAGAGGATTTTATTTTACATATTCATGGTACCAGAGGAAAACTCAGCCCCTCCTGCATCCCGTTTCTTGGTCTCCATCTCTAATTTCCTTATTTCAGTTGTGTCATTATCTACAATCTTTTGTCTCCTGTCAAAGCCCCAGTTTTTACTTAAACAACTGGCCCTGTATGAAAACCCAGGACCCAGAAGGAAGCAGATGCTTCCATGTTAAAGCAAAAAGAATAACTCTGAGCCTATTTCTTTCTCTCGATCAAATAGACTATAGGGTTTGTGACAGCAGTCAGACTCAGAATGACTCACTCAGCATGTTATTCTATTGGCTCTGTGAGTGCCTATAGCTTTTCAGCTTCCATTCAATAACAGGGCATATGTCTCTATTGATGGATGTTTCCATGATCATCTAAACAAAATAAAGAGAAGAAAAAAAATGCTCAAATGTTGCCTACAAATAGTATGTAGATACATCACATTAGATTTTATTTAGTTGGTCCCTCTATATTTTAACACTATCTCTTACTAAAATAAAAATGGATACTTAACAAGAAAAAGGTGGCATCGCGTAAGGGCATCCAAAATGTGTAATTATGACTCCATTTAGGGGACATATAAATGTAAAGAATGATTATTTCCTCCATGTACTCAGTCAAGGAATTTTCCTAGGGAGTGAAGTGTGGGACCTTACGGTTTAATCAGAGTCAGACCCAGTCAGACTGTATCAAGTGCCTTTCAATTCTGAGATGGAGAGCCCTGATGCCCTTGTTCATTTGGAGCCGTCATCGCTGCCCTGGTGCCTAATAGAACATTAAATACTTTGGAAAGAAGTCATGGCCAATCAGCAGAGCTATGCACGCTGTGTCATACAAACTCCCTTTTCTAATCTAACACTTTGAAATTCTGTTGCTAGCAGGTCCAAGTGTGGCTTGATTAGAACTGTGTCGGAAGCAGTTATGCAAGCTGGTGGCCAGCCGTTCTTACTTCTCTGGCATAGCCTTACGGCTGGGTATTTCCTCGTACTCTATAAAAACCACTTGTATGTGTTTGTTCCAATGAAAGAAGATTTGTCTCCCAGGAAAACCATTTAAATGTGTTGAGGCTGCAATCTCATTTTCGAATATTAGGTTTCGTTTTATGACAGATCGTGCTGTTTTGCACAGCTATCTATATTAAAAAGCATGAACAAGTCTGCCTTGTTCTGTCCCGTTCCTGTCCCTCTCTAATGTGCTTTTATAAAAACACAGACATATCTGATTCCACACACACACTGTACAATATTTTATCGATTACAGTGAAACTTAGCTATATCGTATTTCCAGAGACTGAGAAAAGAAAACATAGAAAGTAGGGAACACTGAATTTGATTATGCTGGGCATGGAGTTTAAAAGACCTGAATTGTGGGGAGGTCTTGTATGTGGGAATAATAAAAATAGATTTTACTAAAAAAAAAAACAAACAAACAAACAAAAAAAAACCATTTGCAAACCTTCTAACAGAGATATCCCTAGCATATTTCTTTGTGTCTGGACACAATAGTACACAGAGCAGATTCCTCAGGAGGCTACTGTTAGTTTCCATATCCTTCTTCTCTGTTTCCCTACTGCCAGGCTTTAGTCAGACTCCTGAAATGTCTGCTCAGGATTTTTCCAGTGGTCTTCCTACGAGCCCTCCTCTGCAGTCAGCACTCTACAAAGGACAATGCACATGAAAAACCTCTGAAGTCTTCTGATTGGCTGGATTCATATGGCTCGAAGTCCTTTAAACCACGGGGAAAATAATTTAAGCCCAAAGATCAGATAAATATTTGCTCTTATTTTGTTCTGCTTTTTCTGTTTCTCATATAACCAGCTCTTAATGAATCTAGAAATTAATGTTTCCTATGCGATGAAAATAGATACCAAGTCTCTAGGACCTTTTTTTTGAGTAATCTTTCTCTTCCTCCCAATCCTGTTTTCTTTCACGTGGTGTGAGTAGGTACTTTAGACACCAGCGTCTGTGTCTGGGTGCTTAGCTTCATTCTGTTGTCTTCTCTGCTTATTCCTTCCTAAAAGCAACTGCAGTGGAAGGAAGACAGCTTTTAGAATGTTTCAGTGTCAAGTAGGTTTAGCTACCCCCTTTGTTAAAACTTTCTCTTAAATTTCTCTAGCTATTCTTATTAGTTTATTCCGGGTAAATGTTAGCATCATTTTTGAAGTTCCATATATATCCTACAGACATCTTGGTTATGATTTCATTAATCCTAAAAATAAGCTTTGAGAAAATTTATGCCTTCACACTATTTGTTTGTTTGTTTGTTTGTTTTTCGTATAGGAATATGGCATGAGTCCCCATCTTTTCATCTCTTTTTATACCTCCGACAGTGTTAAAGTTGTTTTTTATATAAGTCCAGCACATTTCATGATTTTATGGTTTACTCGTAGTTGCTTCATTGTGGGTTTTTTTTGTTTTTTTTTGTTTTTTTTTGTTTTTTTTGATAGTATTCCAAATGCAATCTCTCCCCATTATATTTTTTATCTGGTTATTGCTGTTACAGAAGAAAGCTACTAACTTTTTAATGATCTCACTAAACTCTCATCGATTCCAATATTTTTTTCTGCTGATTCTCATGGTTTTTTTTTTTCCTTTGAGAAGATATTTCCTGAAAATAGTGATTATTTTCTCTTTCCCAATAGGCAAAGGTTATACTCCTCATTTCTGTTCTGGTTCTCATTAAATTGGCTCAAACTTCCATAACAATGTGAAAGTGCAAATTCAGTTTTGATCCCCCAACTTTGATGCACCTCTCTCCCCAATCCTACCCCCAAATAGTCTCACTTTTCCCGGTATTTTTGCTCAGCTCTCTTTAATGAATTCCAACGTCTCTTGATGTCTTGGTAACTTTCCCACACTGACCCCATGGAACTAGTCAGCCCAGCTGCACCAACTAGGATGGCCAAATAAAATACAGGACACCCGGTGAAGTTTGAAATTTCAGATAAACAACAAATACATTTTTACTGTAAGTATGTCCTATAAAATATTTGGGACACACGGTAAAAAAAAAAAAAATTTGTTGTTGTTTATTTGAAATTCAAATCTAACTGGATGCCCTGCATTTTTATTTAACAAATCTGGCAAACCTAGTGTCAGTTCCAGTTACTAAACCCATTAAGCCAAGTTCACCTCTGTGATCTCACAGTTCGATGCATATATGTTCCTTAAGATTCTGTTATAATTATGTGTTCATGTGGCACTTCATATCCCCAGAACCTAGTAGTGGCTGACATATCCTAGGCATTTAATGTAGGTTTTTTAAATGAATTTTTAAAAGGAATGAATGATGGCTAGGAGATCATCAAATATTTATTGAGCATTACCGTAACACATGAATTGCAAAAAGTTTTGAATTTAAATAAAGGAACAAACAGGTGTGTGGTTCTATTCAGTACTAAAACATCCAAGGAAAAGAAAGAAGTACAGCTACTTTTCCAGATTTTCAGAACTGAAATTTTTTTTTTTAAATCCAGAAGATAAGTGAATATATCACTTTACTACTGTTATTAGAAAGAGCCATGAAGACCCCGGATCTAATTCTGACTCTACCACAAATTGGCTGTTTGAACAGAAGCGAGTCATTTTACTTTCTGGGGCCTCATTTTCTTCATCTGTAAAACAGACAGTTGGAATAGAAGAGGCTATCAAACATTTTTAGTGGTAAAGTCATTTAAAATGAAATATTACACACAACCCAATATCTAATGCAGATAAAGACAGAACTATCGTGGTTGAAGGCAGAGCAGTTCCAGCATCTGTCAGTTCATTTTCTCTTTGCCCATCTGAGTGGCCACTTATGAAACTCTGTAAAACACTGAACACCATTGGGCTAGACAGACTCCAAGGCCAATGTTCCCTCCTGCTTTAACATTATATGTACAC
>NW_011888885.1:907254-931780 GCF_000151845.1 Pteropus vampyrus | reverse complement strand
GATTAAATTACTAAGCTATGAAAATATATTTACACATTTTACAAAAATTTGCCGCAAGTGTTAAGAATTAATGAGTGCTTTGGTTAATCTAAAGTTACTTGTGAAAAACAAAACTTTAGCTAGCCAGAGTATCTAATTCTCTATACATCGCTGATAGTTATGACTTAATGTTTTATCCATACTGGCCAGGAGCAAGGAAAAACTGCTCTAGAATTTTTAACACAGAGAATTTAATAGAGGGAATTGTTTTCGCAGGGATAAAACTGCTGAAACTAGAACTAGTCATATGACCTTATTCATCTACAAAGGAGCCAGGAAGGCAATCGTCCATGTGCTTAGAAGGTGGAGAGTGAGAAGTATTTGGCAAAGAGCATGAGCGAGTACTGTGGGGCACAATAAAAGTTGGATATTGGTTTAGAATATGAGATAGGCACAATCGAGCCAGGGATATCTATTTTTTAAAATAAATAAAAGAATGTAACTATCAAAGAAATGTGGTAGTGAGATGTGAATGAGGAGGGAGAAGAGCAAGAAATTCTTGAGCTTTCAGACTCTGCCTCTCTTTTTCCCCGAAATGGTACACAAGCTGACCCTCTCAGAAAACCAGGCACTGTTTATGATGATACGTAACCGATTGGAAACCACTGTCATAACGTAGACACCTCAAAGCCGATATCCCACACTCTGTGAGCTTTGTCCCTTTCTCTCGTCTCTGCCCACTCTCCCAGCACCACTTGTTGTGACAATTTAATATTACACCTTTTCTGGCTCCATTCTCCTGGACTGAGATGTCTTTGGCTACAGAAGGAGGCTCTCACAAACTACTTTATTTTCGTGGCTGAATAAAGAGTTTATTTCTCCAAGGTGCAAAGGGGTGACTACCCAGGAGACTTGTCCCCAAAAGCACTCTTAAGATGAAAGGCCTTAGCTGAGCTTCTGAAGTGTTAATTGGCCAAGTACAATTGTGAAAAATTAGTTTCTATATGAACCAATTAAAACAAGTTAATTGGGAATTGTCGGCACTTTACGATATTTATACCAGTCGATGCAAATATTTATTTACATGTCATCTGTTTGCAATTTTTATCACTTCTCACTGCAAAGCTGCTCGTAAACCATTACATCATTCTTCTTGATGCTTAAATTACAACTTAAAACTTATTCTAATCAATTGAAAGAAAGCTAAAATATTTTTTAATTCATTCGACATTATATATTTTTGACAATGTGTTTATATTCCTCATTGTTAATGGAAATTGATACTAGAGTCATCCTTTCAAAGGGAGATTTCTGATTTTTTTTTTTTCCATAGCCAATTTGTCTTATTTTCCCATGTGGTGTTCATTAAAGGAATTCCCAACTTTGAAGATTTTCATTTTACCTACAGAGTGTTAAAACTTTCTTTCACACTTCTGCAGTTAGTTAGCAGTATCAGCCCAGCTTTGCTTCACATCTTTTTTATTACTGTACGTCAAATCTATGCGAGTCCTGAAATATCAAGACATCTCTGAGTCTCTTAGTTAATGACACCTGTGCTGTCGGAGGAATAACCCTCTCTTCATCATAAATCCTCTCTCCAGTCACAAGTTTCTCATCCACCTCGAAGCACATCTCCACCCACACCACTGCCATTTCAAAATTTGTTTACCTATCTTCTTTTTCCTGTTTTCAAGAAATAAGAGTCCCCATGACTTTCTAATGATAACACATTAAAATACTTAAAATTAATAAAGTTTATTATTTCTGTTGTATATGACATTCAGGTTAATGAAAAACTTTGAAGAAAATTCTCACTACTTAAAAATAGCCCCAATAAAAATTTGGAGGCATTTTTTTCTATAGTTTTATCTGTGAGTAGTATTTTATTTGCTATTATGTTTCATGAAATTGTGACACTATGTATTCAATTTCGTTGTTTTATTTATACTTACCATTATACCATAAGCAATTCTTTCATGTAGTTACAACTCAAAAAGATATTTTAATGGTTACATGATAGTCCCTTTGTAGGTAGATGTATCATTGTTTAGTTGAACCGTATCTTGCTGGACTTGAGAAGTATAGGATGGAGTTTGGTGCTTCAGTCTGACTACTCAATCCCTCCTAATAGAAAATATGCACAGAGAACATAAAGAGGCAAATGGAATGCAAAGTACCCGGCCCGCACTGTGGTTATCAGCCATGGGTCATAGCAGAATGAGAAATGTTATCTGGGAAGAATTGACAGAAAAATTTGGAGGAAAAATAAAATGTTCTTGGTGTCAACTTTGTAAGAATGCCTGTCTGGAATCCATGACCTGGGAGCATAAACAATTGAGTGTAGAAATTTTGTGCCAAGAGATGTGAGGGAGTCACTGCAACCCTGTGCTTCCGATACCTTCAGAGCAAGGAGGAAGAAGGGAATCTGCCCGTGCATCCTGTTTCCTCTCTCAGAGATGGCATTTGAGACACTCCTGTAGTGGCAAAATTAAGAAATTTCAGTGGTGGTCCTCATCTCCGGGTCTCCTTGTGGCTTGGTTCTAGGCTGCATATTTTAATCCTTCTCTTTTCCATTCTAGGTTTGAGCCTGACATTTGCCCCTCTCCCCAGTGCTGAATCCTGGATGGGCTCTTTACAATGGCAGCTTTCTCTTCTGCTAGGAGCAGGTTGTTAAAGAGGGAGAGGCACCTATCTAAGCAAGATTCATGCTTGTGCTTTCCCCAGAGTCTCACTGTCTTGCTCTACTTATTGTATTTCTCCATCTGTCGTAGGATCCCAGGAGGCAGCGGCTACTGTCTTTGCTTCCTACACTGGAATTCTGTAGACCAGTGGTTCTCTAAATATGCAGCACCAGTGCAGCTTCTGGGAGCTTGTTAGAAATGCAGATTTTCAAGGTCCACACAGATCTATTATATCACAAACTCTGATATAACTCCTTTGCTTGCGTATTTATCTCAGTGGGTACTTGATCTCAACTGATCCTCCCACTACAGCTCTTGATGATAGAACTGCAGCTTCCATGCTCAGGTGGAAAGTACATCTTTGATCATGTGTTCTTTCCCCCAGACTTGCCTTTCCTTGGTTTTTTAAATCCCCAGACCTTGAGCAAATTATGCTACTTCATTGGTAGCATGAACATTCATCTGTGCCACTTGCATCCTATTGCAGTAGCAAATGCCTCTAGTGTTTCCTTTGTCTTTCATTCACTACTCTTTTCAAGCAAACTCAGATCTTTTTAAAAGCATAGTATGTGTTCTAACTTGGCTCTCTACCTTTTTAATATGTGAGTGCTAATACCCTTGGTCAGGTCACAGTGCCTTCCCTCCTTTCTCTTTCTCATTGCTTTCAGCCCCATTCATTTATTTTCTTCATGTTATTATTCTAGGTTTGGTCCTTTGAGAACCTCCTTAATAAGAGATGTGAAGTCAGCAATTTCAGAAACTGCCAAAATATCCGTAGTTCAAACAAATCTTGTCCGTGTCTAGTTCTCCCAGGTGGATAATTCTACCCATCAGCCCCACGTCCGACTCCATCTGGACTCAAATGTTGTAGCCCAGCCTGTTTTTCCTTAAGGCAGTTTCTCAGTCTCAGCACCGTTAACATTTCAGACTAAATAATTCTTTGTTGTGGGGGCTGTCCTGTGCCTTGTAGGATGTTTAGCAGCCTGTAGTTTCCTCTCCCCAAATCATGACAATCCCCAAATCTCTCCAGACACTGCAAATGTTCCCCTATGGGTTGGGGTGCAGTTCACCTAAGGCCGGTTAGGTCATTCTCCCTGAACTGTCTGTTCAAGGACTAACACATACTGTTCTTCATGGCAATCCCCTGAACCTGCTTCATTGCTGCATTAACTATGTTTTTTGGCACTAGTGACAATCTCAGAAGGAGTCTACCTCATCTTCCTAGTTATCCCTCATCGTCTTATCCAAATGTCATGTAGCCATCCAGTATGGCTCTCC
Organism: Pteropus vampyrus; assembly: GCF_000151845.1. Taxonomy (NCBI): domain Eukaryota; kingdom Metazoa; phylum Chordata; class Mammalia; order Chiroptera; family Pteropodidae; genus Pteropus; species Pteropus vampyrus. The sequence goes on along the minus strand of NW_011888885.1, from coordinate 927,842 downwards.
CATCCCTTCGTTCAGCAGCTTCCTAATAGTCCCCCACATCTAGGCATTTTATGGGGCATTAGTCTCCTTTGTTTTATTTCTTTAATTTTTGTTGGATTTTTTAAGCCTCCCTTATGCCCCTTTTCAAACACCAACTTTAAGAGCATTTAAAACACTTTAGGTTCATATCTATCCAACCTACCATCTTAAATCTTAGCACTCCTCCTAAAGAAATAACTCCTTTCTTTGCACTTAATCATAGCATCGTCCTTCATTTTTCTTTCATTTCTAAGAGCTCTCATTCTAAATGGAAGATCAAAGCCTATGTTTTCAACCAATTCCGTCCTTAACTCTCTAAGCAAATCTATCTCAGAAACAGATGGTTCAAGAAAACAGCCCTTTAAATATACTTCCTAGCCGAATGCCAGGAGATAATGAACTCTCTAACTGTTGTCTGGGTCAGGATTCTTTACATGCATCTCATAATTAGATATAGATTTAAGAAATCATATCTTATTTAAGAAATAAGCTTTATGAAAAAAGCCAATTTGAAACTATTGGCAGGAAGCTCCAACAGCCTGGGGGTAAGCTATAGGAACCAGAAATCTAGTCCTTCCACAGCACCCCTTTGGGCCTGTGCAATTCCAAACAAGGTAAAAGGATCCCATGTTGGATCAGTTAAACTAGTGTTCCCAGTGCATAGCATTAAATCTGATGGCCAAAACCACTCACTCTCATTCACTCTACTCTGGATGGAATCTAGCTGGAATTTTTTTTTTTCTACTTAAAGCTCAAATTATCAAACATCTACCTTAGCAGCGCATTTCCTGCAAGCTGACGTCACCGAAGCAAGTCAGAAACAAAGGCTGGCACTGCCCATTCATGCTAAAGCCAATCACAATAGCTGTACCAAGATCTAAGCTCCCACATCTGAGTTCTTTGCTCTCAAAATGTTTCTATTTAACCTTAAGGTTTCTAGATAGTGCACTAATTTGTTGAGGGTCAGGATTCTAACCCTTTACTCCTCTTCTTCACTAAATAGGTATCATAGTCTCAACTTGATTGATAGCTGGGGAGTTATCCAATAAATTCAGGACACAAGGCAACTGGGAAACCTCACTGGAGAAGCCAAGTCAGGGCTTCCCACTACCTTCTTCTGAATCGAAGAGACTGGAGCCTGGTGTCCAGCTCACATGACTCACCTGTCCAGTCACAGCTGGACCTGAGAGAGCACACAGCTGACTTGCAGCATTTATATAAGGACCCAGAACTCTGTGTGTACAAGAGCAGTGGCCTGAAACAAGGGAACTTCCCCGCTATGGAGACATGGCTCAGTGGATTTCTACCTTCCTGCAGACTAGGAAGTCAAGCTCTTCCTGCAAAGAGGAGAAGCCAGACGTGCTCACTCCAATATCCGTCCTTCATGGGTGTGAGTGTAGATGCCTCCTCTTCCAGGAGAACACAGGGAGATAGAAGAGACGTTTCTCCTCCACATTGACTATTTAGACTGTCTACACCTTTCTCCTGTTTTAAGAAAGCTTGACTATGGGCCAGGTGCTATTTTAAGTGCTTTTCATATGGGAACACAGTTAATCTTTCCAGAAATCCTAGGAGAAGGCTAATGTGATCTCCAGTTTACAGAAGAGGAAATTGAGGCTGAAGTAAATAATGTAGGATTTGAACCCAGAAAGTTCATCTCACCCTGTTCTTACTTGATGGCTTTCTTTTAGGTCCTCAAACAAGACATGCTCTTCCTTACCTCAAGACCTTTGTACAAGCCGTGCCTTCTGCCTGCGATGATCTTCCCATTCCCCTTCAATGAGCTGCCCCATCCCAGCTTTCAGCTTTCTGCTTAAATAGCACTCCCTGGCAAATATCCGTAATCTGATAGATTTATTTATTTATTTTTATTAAATAATTTTATTAAATAGATTTATTTACTTATTTTTATTAAATGCCTGCAGCACCTGGTATTCCAAGGTGGTCTCCCATCTAAGTACTATCCAGGCCAGACCCTGCTTAGCTTCCAAGCTCAGACCCTTTATTTTTGTGGATAGGACTCATCACGTAGGCATAGAAAAAAGACTGGGGAAGGAATAGTTAAAATTCTAACAGTGATGTCTTTGAGTGATAGAACTGTGGATTTTGGCTGGCTGGCTGGCTGGCTGGCTGGTTGGGTGGTTGGTTGATTGGTTGATTTGTTTTCTTGTTGTTTGTTTTGCTTTTCATGTTTTCTAAGCTGTCCAATGATTAGAAAATACATCTCATAAGTGGAGCAATTCCAGGTAATATGCAATTTGAAGTATGTCAGTGACTGGAGTGAACGGAAGCAAAGACCAGCCGCCTTGTGGCAGTCACTGAACTGCAAGGCCAGAGAGCCAGGTGGGTCATCAGTACGGACACTACAATTACCAAGAAGGTGGAAGTGAAGAGGAAAGCTGGGAGCTGCAGGCTGCAGTCAGAGGGAAGTAGAAGAGAGCCAGGGAGAGCAGTGGATGATAGAGGGTAGGATGTGGAAAGCGGAGTGCGAGCAAGTATGTGGGCAAGAGCCACATCACGAATGGTCTGAAGGGGCCACTAGGGATCAAGGGCAGTTTGGATCCTGCCTCTTTTTGCAGGTATACTTTGGAAGCAGAAGAAATGGTGGCTTCTACTGTAGAGGTCAGTGCAGGTGGGAAGGCCTAGTTTCCATTCAGGTGAGGAGGTAAACTGAGAAGGCGAAGACAGAGGTGAGTTCTCTCACTTTAGAACAGGGGTCCGGAAATCACAGTGAAAGAGACAAAGACAAGGAAGATGGTAGGGCATGGACCCAAGAAGAAGGGGTCAGACTGAGATAGAAAAAAGGGGCTAAGGGCAGCTCAAGTGTGGATTTTCACTTGGCACAGAAGGCGTGGTTAGCATGCATGAAGGAATCAGAAGTCGAGGGAGCTATATAGGCACAGACAGGGCCAGTTCCATGGGCACATCCCTGACATCACACAGGACGCTGTGCTCAGTTTACTGCTCCGTGGTCACCGTCTTGGAGTTCTCGATCATTTTAGAACAAGAGGCCCTGCCTTTTCATTTTTGCATTGAGCCTCGCAAATTATGTAGCTGGTCCTGGACACAGGTATGGGTGATGGAGGCAGTCTGGGTGTGGGAGGCTGCTGGGTGAACAGAATATTGTTGCTGGGGAAGCCTGGAGGTTTATCCATTTAACTATTGCCTATCGTAAAGCTACTATGTGTTCTGCTAGACACTGCCGAAGATAAAATGACGAATAAGAATTTGCCTGAGTTCATGCTCTGATTTATAAAGAATTTGAGCCATTGCTCTCCTTTGGAAGTGTTACAGTGACATCAATTGAGGTCACCTTTTGTGGGACAGAACTTCAGTTTGATTTTCAGATTTTATGTATACAAACTTCATAATTTTTTATAAGTGACTTCAAAGGAAATGTTTCATTAAAATCGATAGCTAGATATGTAAACACTAGCCATTGATCGGCTTTTATATTATCTACAGCAGTTTTGAAAGATTCTTTGTTCCTTGCCAGAAACATCTCTTTGACATTTGAATAATTAATCCTTAGAAATTTATGATTTAATTATAAGGTTTGGACAGTAGCCTATGAGACATGAAAGGGTTTTATGAGTCTCTATTGTCAGCTGACAGAGATAGAAATTTGAAAAGATGTGTTTTAAAGTAGAAAATATTCTGAGCCAGATAGTGTTTTAATAATGTCATAGAGGCAAGATTTGAGTATAAGTGGAGCTTTGAGACATCTTTGGAGGAAAGCCTTAGCTAAGTAGTTTTTATTGTTTGGGGGGGCGGGGGGGATTGTTGTTATTTTCTTGTTTTTGTTTTGTTTTGTTTTGTTTTATTCTAGCAGGGTTATTTCCTCGAAGATGGAAACTCAGAAATCAGAGACCTTTCTAGATACTAGTGCCAGCTAATCAGAGAGAGGTGATTTCTTAAACAGTGTGCTCTGCTAAAAAAGCACAGAACTAAAAGCCAAAAGATCTAACTCTGTTCCTAAAACAAAGCATTGTGGTCGTCTGGACCTCAGTTTGTCAACCCACAAAGAGAGGCATCAGGTGAGAAGATCCCATGTGGTCTGCCCAGTCCAGCCCAAAGGGCATCGCTGGCCTCATGCCGCTTCAGAAATTCGGCGAACCACAGGGAAATTGAACTTCCTGGTAATTCCCATCAAAGGAATTAACCTCAAAAAATGAAAGTTTTTACTGTAGATGTGAAAGAAAAGGAAGAAAAGAGAAAACATGAAGAAAGAGTAGAAGGTGACAATGGTGGGGATAGTGACAAAGCCTAAAAGCTTTAAGCTCCACACTGAAAAATCTCTGCAAATTCTTGGGAGATAACATTCTCACAGCCGCAACTGGCTTGAGGTCCTCCCTTAGGACTTTAGGACAATGGAGGAGTCTTAGGCTGCAGACCCGTAAATAGTTTAGGATTGCATATTAAGCATTCCTGTAATCAAAGGCCCTCCCTCCTCCGGCCATCAGGAATTTCTCACTGCTCTCCTTTCTGTAAGAGGTCGGCCTCCCTGCTGTTCAACAAGCTCCCTTCACTTTACTCTGGGAATTCACTTCCTCTCACTTTCTTCTATAGCAGAATTTCTCCCACACCATCTATTCAAGGTCCAGGCTAACTCTGCATTTGCAAATACTCATTAATATATTCTACTACACAAAAGGCCATCTCCTCTGGGTTTCACCCTGTAGTGGCACAAAGGAATTAATAGAGTTCTTCCAAATTCCACCACATTCTGTCAAAGAGAAAGCACAGAGCAGAGACTCTCGACAGGGGACTAACGGGCGGGCGGGCAGAGAGCGCAATAGTGCATCTCAGGACAATGGCAATGTTTGGAGACGTTTTGGTTGTCACAACTGAGTGTTAGGGGGGTGGGTAATACTGTCATCGAGTGTGTAGAGGCCAGGGACGCTGCTAAACATCCTAGAATGCACAGGACAGTCCATACAAGAAAGAGTTATCCCACCCCCAATGTAAATAGTGCCATGACTGAGAAGCCCTGACATGGAGATGTACTTTCCCACTGATATAAATAAGTTCATCCCCCTGCAGAAAGCAGAAGAAGCCAGTCAGTTTGGGTTTTAAATAATATTTTTTTTTCACTATGTTATGTTTGTTTAAAATTAATTCATACTCATCTTTGTCAGTTGAGGGTATTTCGGGTGTAGAACTTCTAGATAAGATTAGTGTTTCCTGAGGAATGATTACATGACCTCTAGGCTCCTAGCACGACCATCATCTCTAACAAATGTACTTGTTAGAATCTTAAGTTACACCTTCCAACAGCTCTTCAAATTCAACATGTCTCAGTGTTGGCTACAGTTTCAGCTCAGGCTTTCATCCCTTCTCATTAGGTTCAACCCAAACCTTTTCTCTCCTCCGTATTTCACATCTCTCTAAATGACTTATGTCACCCACCCAGTCCTCCAGAAATCCCCTAATCCTTCTCCCTCTCTCCCTTTTTCTTCCTTTCTCTACCTACCTACCTTTCTCCTTTAGTTCAGTCCTTTGACACAATATCTGCATTAAGTCAATAACTCCTCCTAACTACTCACTTCTTTCCCAAGCTAACCTCCCGGCAATCCACAGCTAAACTGCTACCAGGGTGATGTTTTTGACAAAAATCCATTCGTACCTCTCCCCTGTTTTAGAAACCTTTAAACACCCTTCTTAGCTTTCAGAATAAAATTCAACTCTACCTGGATGGAATGATCTGACTGACTCTTGCTTATCTCTCTCCACATGTCTGGCCACTTTTTCATGCGGAATTCTTGGGTCTAGCTATTTTGAGTTACTTAGCATTACCTGAGTTATGCCCCGTCTTGGTGCCTTTGCACATGCTGTTCTGCCAAGGATGCCTTTTCCAACCTCTTCTAGCTCACATCTATTCATCTTGGAATCTCAGTTCTGATGTCACTTCTCTAGGTGGTCCTCTAGACCATTTATCTACAAACCTGTCCCTCAAAATGTTTGGCAAGAAGCATTCACATAACTTGGGATGTTACCCCTCTCTGGAATAAGTATCTCATGCAATAGACACACTGCAAACACCTTAGTGATAAAATAATCACCACTTTTTTGCCAGTGTTATATGTCTAACACCTAGAACATATTTTAAATATCTGATATATATTTGATAAATAAATACATATTGGCCCAAAAAAGGCCATCTACATTATCATTATTGATAATGAGCATATTTGAATAATGTGTACAATACAATTATTTTGCCAAAATATTCCCATTTGCAAGACAATACAGCTCATAATGTTATTGACACGATTCCTGAGGGTGCCATGCCTATGTGCATTCTTAATGTTCTTATCCTTGATAGTTGAGACTCTCTGTGTGGTCTGGCATGTCACCTGGGCTGCAGCATAAAAATTTGTTGTTTTGGGAGTCATTTTTGGATTGGTTGCTGTTGCTTAGTGTTTTGTTTTTGAGAAGACCATAAGTAAAGAATACGCCAATTGTATATAACTTCAAGAGAACTCTTATACTCTTCCTTTGCCAGGAGGAGCCTGAGAACTTGGAGGCCTCTCCCATAACTCTCAGTCAAAGAGCCCTCGCCTACCAGCCCATTCACCAGGAAAAGGTTTTTTCCCTCTCGCCGCTTGCAGACCAACTATTACTTAGGAGTCCCCAACAACCTATTTGCAGATGAGCTGAGGACCCCTCCTCTATTATGGGTCAGGAAATCTGGATGTGTGCAGACAGGGAACAGTGGAGAGAAAAAATGCACAAAACCTTAAAGGTGACTCAGCAGTTTGGAAGAGGAAAAAAATGACATAATCAGAACAGGTGGCCCTTCGTGAGGTATTCGTAAAGGAAGAAAGAAAAAGAACTCTAAAAAAATTATGTAAATTCCTAGGGAGACTAGAAAAGTTATTACAAAGGAACAATCAGAGGAGAAAAAGAAAAAGTTCTTGGAACTCAAAAACATTGCTGAAAACTGAATTAAGTATTTTGAAGCTCAGATGGAAGAATTATCACATGAAGAGGAAAACCTCAAAGAGATAGAATTATGAGTGCAAAGCAAAAGACACATATGGAGGATGAGTCCTGTCGTTGGTAGAGGGTGAATAGGTTCAACCTTCCTGAAGAGTGATTTAGACTCTGTATCTAATATTAAGCTGCGTATACCCTATTATAAAGTGCTCCTAATTCTAAGAACTACCTTACAATATAAGAGCGTGAGTCTAAAAACAAATGTTCGAAATGCTTTTTCATTGCAAGCTCATCGTCATAGCAAAAAATCACAAGCAACTTAAATGTTCATCAATATGAGATTGGTTGTATAAACAAGGCATCTCCATAAATGGATTTATATTTAGTCACTTAAAAAGATGAGGATATACTGATTCGGAATATACGTCCACAAAAATATTAAGAGAATAAAAGCATATAATGGAAAATTATATAGCATGACTTTGTTTTTGCTGAAAAAAGTTTAACAATATATAAGTATATGTAGATGTATAAATGTTTATGTATGTGTGTTTTCATAAGCATAAAAAACATTCAGAATGATGCCATAACACACTGTTGATAGTAATTACCCCTAGAAAATGGAGCTAGGGTATTGGGCAAGATGTTCACCCCTTTTTATGCTTCAGAATAAATCGGTGAGCCTGTGAACTCTTTTACTTCGTTTTAGTGCTCTTTTGGATTTTCCAAATTTTCTGTTTATTTAATGAAAATATTTTAACTGTTTAAAAGCTAGAAAGAAATTAAAACACAAATATTTATAAGTAAACACGGCAAGAAAAATGCACAGAATCAAAACTAAGAGAAAAAAAAAACAGTGGAATTCCAATACCATAAGAAAAGCAATTGGAAATGTTCATAAAATTCTTAAACCCTAGGGGCAAAACAAAATTTAAAAACTACTGTGAGCAAAATTATTAGTAATCATGAAAAACCAATCTACAATGACTTTTTTTTAAAAAGCCCACTTCCGGTAAAATCAAGACCTAAAGTCAGAGGCAAAAGAAGTTGGAGATGGCATGTTTTGTAACCATTTAAAGAACTAATGCAGAATATTTTGATTCAAATGGGAAGTACAGTTCTTGGTCAGCAATTTTTCAGTTCATACTCAATAAAGACAACCATAACTATCGTTTGTAAAGCACTTAAAATGGGTGGGGTCTCTGCCAAGAGCTTTATATGCATCATACTTCCAATAAGCACAGCAATCTTAGGAGAAGTACAAGTGCTGCTTTTATGTGCATTTTATAGACAAAGACATTGAGGTACATGAAAATTATATATGTATATGTGTGCTTTCATAAGCATTAAAAACACAAGGTTAAATAACTGGCTAGAGGTCACACCGAAGGTCAGTGGCAGAACTAAGACTTGATCTCCTGGCACTCTGATAGCATTACTTCTGTCTTCAGAGTGGAAGCCCTGGGCAGAGGCCCTTGGACTCCCGGCTTCAGATTTCTGTGGCTGCAGCACACAGTCTGAGGTTTTAAAGAATATCTATCTGATCAAAGCGAAGAGGACATCCACCATTCACAGCATATTATTACTCTCTGATAATTGGCATATTCTACCTTATATAAAACCTGCATCAGTTCATTCTTAAATTAATTCCCAGGGAATTTAAAAGACTGTTGGTTCCCAGTGCTACTGGGAATATGTGGACTAGAGAATACGTATTCTTACCATAGCGATGAGCAAATAAAATTAACGTAAAATAGAATCTGTTCAATATTCAGAATAAGAAAGTGGCAGCCACTTTATCTCAAAATTTATCATCTTAGACTTGTAGGAACTAGCTTATTGTGTATTATAGAGAGGAATAAGTATAAAGGAAATTTGCCTCCATGTCTTACATTGTTCAGTTATACTTGCACTGATGCCATTTTTTACATATTGTAAAAATTTTAACTAGCAAACAACATAAACCAGATATACCTAACGGCCATATAGAACATTTAAAATTACTAAAAGGTCTATTTTTTAATGAACATCAATTGTAGGTTACAGATCATAACCAGACAGGATCAGCCATAAGGACCAGGGGGAGGAGATGAGATAGATGAGTGGTGCGGAGACTCCCTCGGTTGAACACTTTGGCCCAGAGATCAGTTGCTCCAAGATCATCAGCTGACAGACCATCAGAGCATAGGAGACCAGATTCCTAACAAAGAGACCAAAGAAGGTATCCAGGGACTCTGGACAAGGTCTAGTCCACTGAGATCTGGCTACTGAATTAGGCACAGGTGCTACCATGACCCGAGGATGCTGACCTTGCACATCTTCTGAGGGTAGCCCAGAGGTTCTAGGTACAGGGCAGAGAAGCAAGATGTACCTTGCATCTCCCCATGGTAGGAGCAGAGGAAATAGGCTTCCCTCACTAACATTATCCAGGACTGATATCAGAAGAGCCCCATCCGTGATCCCTCAAAGTCTCCTATGTGGCTGAAGAATGGACTGTGCTGAAGTGTGTGCAAAATAAGGCAAATTGTGTGAAGAAGCCAGTTTCTCCTGCCTAAGGCCCTCAATGATGTCCCTTTGCCTGGCGTGGTCCACACTCCCCATGTGCCTTCTTAACTCAGACCCTAGGGTAAGAATAGTGCCTCTCTAGGGTTGTTATGATAATAAATGAATCAGTGTATAGAAAAGCACATAGGACAGTTCCTGATGCATTAAGCACTCATCTGTGTTAGCTGTTATTATTAAATATGAATTTTTCTTCAGATATCATCCCAGCACTTCCCCAGTTTTACTTCCCTGATTTCTATTTCTAGAGTGGATCATCAAAGACCACCTTCCCTCCTCCCTGACCACCTTATAATTTTGCATTGCACCATCACATGTTCCCTCAAAATCATCTAGTTGTCTCTCCAAGCAGACAGATATTATCCTGAGGGCAGAGAATGTATTATCATGGCCTTGCACAGTGTCTTGCACATATCAGGCACTTGATAAACATTTAGCAAATGAATTAATTAATAATTTTAAGGACTGTCTCTCCTCTAAGAATTGAGGTTTTTGTTTTTTTTTTCTAATGTGGGAATAAGCTTAGAAAAACAAAGGTGAGTTTTTTATATTCCTTTGTGGCCTGTCAAACTTCACCTCCGCATTGGTCTTGATGGTTGTATTAATATTGTACCCCAAGAAAAAGGATTGGTGCCCACTGCATTAGGTAGCTACATCGTATAATCTCAAGGATAGCTCTAAATAGTTTTCAAATTCATCAATGATATTGCTATGAAACTGTTGCCTAAATGAAGAGCTCTTGTCTAGTGAAACTATGAAGTAACAGAAAGTTTCCTTTGTAATACATAATACTTTCATGGCTAAGGAAGAATCTGTTATCTGAGGCAGTAATAAAAACTTTTCTTGGGAGGTGGGAGTACTCTAAATTTGTTTTTTAGCAACAAATTCCTCAAAGAAGATGAAGGGGACACAATTTCAGAGGAACTTTCAGTTCACATGTTTGTCTGGAGGGGTGAAAGCTGAAGGAAAATAAAAGTATGTCAGGCGGTGGGTGGTCAGAGCAATGTCCCTAATTTCTTTCAGCCAGTGACGCATGTGACATCACATTGAGTCACATCATAGGATCCATCAAAAAAAGTCAGCTCGACAAAAATGTATTGAGTAAAGAACTTGTGTAAAGCAGTCTGAAAGAAGAATTGTCTCTTTTTTTCCTGGGCCCAGCAGTTCAATAATTTAGCAGTTTGTAAAGCTAGGAGCCCCACCCGCCGCCATCTCTGTAGATAGTAAACGAGCAACAAAGTGGCTTGCTAAAATGTTTAGGGATTTTCCAATGTGGGATGTTGATCTCAGTTATACTCAGCAGTAAGAAGAGTGAAGATCGGAGGAAGGCAGCCTGGGAGAGAATTTTGGGAAAACGTTATGGTTTTGACTGCCAAGAACAGAGATATCTTATGGAGATATCTCTCCGCCACTATCTTCCTAGCTCCAATTTCATGGACTTATCATTTCTTACTTGGTTTTCCAAATTGGCCTTCTGATAATAATCATAAAAATAGCAGTAACAAAACCAAGAAGCATTTATCAAGTCCCCACTATGAGCCAGCCTTATGCCACTATTTTACATGGATTATCTTATTTAACCCTTACAACAATTCTTTGAAATAGCTACTATCATTATTTCTAGCAATTTGCCAAATGGCAGAACTTGGAAAAATATTATTCACTGAAGTGACTGACCTGATTTATCCACATGCACGTGGATGGCCTGGCAAGATCTGTCCATAGGTCTGAGGACACCATGACTTGAGTGTTCCGTCTTGGAGATGACCTGGAACCATCTGAATCTCAGAATGCAGATAGTTCACATCAATCATGGGGACTTTCCTGACAGCCTCAGTTAAATCTACTACCCTGAAAAGTACCCCTTCGGATATAACCTCTGCTTCTGATAGAAATGGACTTGGAAGCAAGCTGAATTGTCTGGTGGGCTGCCACACTGAATAATTGCCTGCACAATTGGCAAACTCCTTTTAAACACAGACACAGTCTAATCGTTTCTCTCCTTTCACTGCCGTGTTGAATAAAGAGAAAACTGGCATCATTTTTAGTCCTCTCCCCACCCCCACTACTCCCCAGAAAAGCTCTTTATTTCTTGGAAAAGAAACTTGTCCACTTATCACAATAAGCATGAATTGAGAAAATTATAATTTTTAGGAGTTTCATTTAATAGAACAATGCGTCAGAACTGAGCCTAAGAGAACAAGATGCAAAGTCAGTGTAAACCAGAAGCAAGAGAATGATGAATTTAAGCCATTAAACTGGGCACTAGACTCCTCTTATTTCCTCTCACCAGGATCAGACCTGGGAGACAAAATGAGCATCGACTGATCTTGAAATTCTAGGATATTCAGGGGCAGGAAGTTCAGCATGAAATGAGATATGGCAGTGAACTTACATGTTTTCTTTCTGGGCTAAATCTCCTTGTATCTCCAAGAAGTTTCCCAATAAATGTTTTCATCTCTAGACCTCATTTTTTTCAGTCAGTGGCTGTACCTTCAAAGGCAATTCAATGCCTTTTTCATTTTGAATTGGTTACTATACATTTTTTTTTAACACACTTTCTTTTTCTCTCTTTGTTTCAGAGGCTACTCTTTAAAGACAGGCGTTTCACTTGCAGCAAAATGTAAGTACATTTCCTCCTTGAAATAGTATCTACTTTTCAGCTATAATTTCTAAAATGTCCTAATCTTTAAGATTCCCATCTCACGTTGTTACACTTTGAAAGTCTGGCTCAATGAATACAGCCACAATTTGAACTAACATTTCACACGATTGATTTGTATAGCTTTGTGGAGCATTTTATAAGCCGTCTGGGAAGCAGACTGAACTTGATTGCGGCTACGACTTATATTGCATCTAAAAAGCCAGAAAAAAAAGTTCAGAGGAAAAAAGTAGGCAGTATTCTTTTAGACATTATAACCATATGATACCAAACATTTGAATATTAAGGTTCTCTCCAGGGCGGACTAATTTATATCTCTTTGCCCAGTCATTCCTCACGGTCTCAGACTGTTTCACGTTAACAGCATGGTAGTTATCTTAATAATTCCTGCCTGTGTGTACTGCATTGAGGCCGCTCTGTAAATCAGAGTTCTTTCTAGAATGAATCTCCCGTGTATTGTTTCTTTACTCTTGGCACTCCTAGGGTCCATACCCAAATTATAAACTCCCTCTGTTCTAAAGACTAAATAAAATTATATCAGGTCTGTCCTGGGAGTTCTGAGTATTTTAGAGTTTTGCCTAAATGATTGGGAATGATCAGGAATTAGGATGAGAATGATTTTTTTTTCTTTTTAATAAAATGAAGTTTATAACGATTTTATTCAAAAAAATATGAAGTTCCATATGTCTTTGGAAAAACCGATAATACTCAAATTCAAAAAACCTGGGATAAATTTAGATTCAATATAAAGATTCTAGTTACTCAAAAGCAGTTTAAAAGGTAGTGAGTTGCTTGTCACTACAGATAAGCGAGAGATGACGACTGTACAGTAGAAGGATGAGCCAGGTAAGCCAGGGAGTGTACATCAACTCTCAGCTCCCGACTCATACACAGTTCGCAATGGAGAATGCATCTCAGCCGTCACTGAAGCATTTCGCTGAACACTGTTGGACCCAGGAGAACCTAAAGGTCTCGCTGGAATTACACATATTATACATGTTCTAATAAATTCTCTTTTGAGAAACATTCAGTCCCTGAGAAAAAAACTATATGTTCAGCTGAACTGCAAGAACAACTCAGAAAAACTTTTTACTGATTTCCCTGGATGATGTTTTTTGTTTCTCTCTAGAAAAATTGATCCCAGTGCTATACAGCAAATATTCAAACATTTAGCACAAGAAATAGTCACCCTTAAAACCACTCAGATTTTATGTCAAATTATTACACATTCACTGGAATATTTTTAAATGTCAACCTCTGTATTATATTGCTTTGGTCTTTATTGCATTATCAAGACACCTGCATGTTATGAATATTTTAAGCAGCTTTTACCAATAAAGTCATGTTAGATTTTATGAGCAGTATTATCACGAGCGTTTTATTTGTACAAATGTTAACTTTTGACTGCATTTTTTCTTTTGAACATAGAAACCATTTGGGAGAAACTGCCTGTGTTTACTTTCATGTATATACATATTTGGTAGCTCATTATCACACTGTTTCTGCTTATTTAGGTTTACCACTGCTTTTTAATGATTTAATTTTAAACACTAAAAGACAGTTGGTATTCGTTCCTGATGAAAATTTGATGAAGAGCAGTTTAAGGCGACATGTAAAATCATGATATGCATATATGCAACTATAAACGCATACATGACAATTACCTCAAGATCTCTTTGTCAAAATTCAGTTGAAGCACCTTGTACCTACCAGATGTGGTGGCAGGGAGGGGGTGCCCACAGGGGAGGCCAGCTATTTCACCTTTGAGGGGTGAATTTGTGATCGCTTTATTTTCACATTTTTTTCCTCCAGGACATACAAAGTGGTTGGGGATCTATTTTATTAGTAAATATTCTGAGAAGAAAGTTTGCACTAGGATTTTACACCATCCAGACAAAATGGGTCTACACACCTGTTCATATCATCTCTGAGCAACTGGTAGAAAGTTGGTCTGACCCATGAAGTTATGGAAACACATTAAAATCACCAGGCAATTGTGACTTGGGTTCATTTTGGCAGCCAAACTAGATCAGCCCCTCTAGAGCTGACATTATGTCCTAACGATGATTGCATTATACAACCAGTGCAAATGGAAAACAACCTAATCAGCACTCCATTCAGACAGGCCTTGATCAGCAGTGAATGGCAGGAGGCTTTTCCAAGTAAAAGACCTGGAAATGTGTATGGGCCACGTAAAATCGCAGGACCACTGATGGAGGACAGCCTTAGCCAAGTCAGGAAGACATAGATATGCCCCTGTGGAGAAAGAGAGCGGGTGATGGAAAAGAACTCAGGACTCAAAATCAGAAGGCTCATTTGTGAGCCCCACAACACTCCCTCAGAAATGGTATGATTTTGAGAATGTTAGTTAACCTCTCCGTTTCTAAATATCTTTATTGAGGGAGGCAGGAGGCAAAAGGAAAACATTTTTCCTGTTCCATCAAAGGGTTGCGATAATCACAGACGATAACGTTTCAGAAAGATTTTGTGTGTTTAAGGAATTATTAGATTATTGGAGGCTTGCTCTGTTTTAGTGAGAGTCCCTGGGACTCTGAGTGCAAACTTTGGGCCTTAAAATCAATACTATACAATAGAAGAACATAGGGCTATATTGGGCCAAATCGGGCCCCTGGAAAGATTGAACCCACATATTTCATTTCTTTTCAACCGCACATTTTTTTTTTAGGACCACTGCCTCTGGTGGAAGAGAATTGTCTTCTGGGTGGTATGGGTGAGAAAGTTGCCAAACAAACCTGAATTATCCAGAGGCCTGTAAAATGCGCAATTGCTTTTTAAGAGGCATGGTGATATTGTGTGTTCCTTTCGATTTTTGGCAGTAACTATTTTCTGCAATTTGTGGTTTTGCAATTTCTCTTTACACAGACAACACTCTGGCTCTCATTCAATGCCCCACTGGTTGGGGGTGGGGGTGCGGAGGAGGAGAGAGAGATTTCCCTGGGGCTCTGACCACTCCAAAAAAAGAAGGAAATGTTAATGAAATAAGTCAAAAAGAATGCTTGAGATTAGTGGAAGCTGGTTGGTTAGTGGGAAAGAAACAACTTTTAATAAATTGTGTGGTGCGGTTGGGATTTTATCTGAGGCTTTCATCGGCTAGGCGAAGATCTGTCCTCCATAACTGTTGACTCTTCACCAAGCTTTGTCTGGATTGCAATGTCAATCTCCTTCTTCCTTTTTCCTGTATTCAGAAAGCCTAGAGCAGTCTCTTGTTCTGGCTCCCTTTGGCTTCTTCTGGCCTTGGTGGGTTTCTCTCTAAGTACTCTAGGTATCCGCTTGCCAATTACATTAATTTGGTTTGTGTAAATTACCTGAAGATCCACCTGCCAGAATTTTTACTCTCGTTCTTGTTGCATTCTCTTCCTCTTCCCCATGGCTGAATGCTCTTTGCAGAAGGAGGTCTGTGGCCAGCACTGCAGAGGCAATGCACCAATGTTGCATTTATCTAGGCAAGAGTACTTTGTTCTGTTTCTATTCATCACCTCTGGAAAGGCTTTGCTGACTTGTGTTTGCTTTTTTATGGCTGTGAGGCATTGTGCTGAAGGATTTAAAGTTGCATCCAGCGTAAACCTTGTATTCATTCTCTCTTCATATTCATTCTCTGTGCTTTATATCAAAACAGTCCCTTGTTCTCTACGGAGTAGATTCCCAGGATTTATGCCTATAGTTCCCAGGCTTTCTATGCATAAAGGCAATTGCACAGGCCGCTTCTTTCTTCTCTTTTCATGACCTAAATGCACCATTTCTTTTGCTTCTACAAGGAATATCAAGATAATTGCTACTCGTGTTAATTGTATAGTTTTCATATGTTTAGGGAAAATATGATCTTCCTCTGTGTGTATTTTGAAGATTAAGGGAATTGTTTGTGTTATGCCATTATAAATCATGGGGTTTTAATTTTAGAAGATGCTTTCAACATGAGGCAGTTCAACAGCCCACTCCAAACCATCCTCCTCACAACACCCCCTCTAGGATCCCTTTCTGTAGCCCATGGAAGCCCAATCCAATTTTTAATAGTTCAACACTTTGAACTTTCTTTTGCTAACCTGAGATAACCTTCAGGTGGTTTGTGTTGGTTTTACCTTCTGGAGCAGCTCAGAAGTTGAATCCTTCTAACACATGACAACCCTCCAAATATTTTGGAATCTGATCCCATATACTCTCTGAGTCTTCCTTCTCCAGGCCATTCTTCATATGACTTGGTTTAGCTATTCTTTTCCATTTGTCCCCGTCACATTTTTCAATGTCCCTCCTAAAATGTTACAGCCGGAACTGAAAAGAATACAGCCAAGGCAGCTGACTGCTGTAGAGCTCCCCGAGAAAAACACGAAGCTCCGTTCTGGAAATGTTATTTCCATTACTATCGCCTAAGAGCATGTCACAAATTTTAATAACACTTCAGTACCGAGGATAATCCTAAAACCTCTAGATACATTATAGAAAAGCTGCTATAAAAGCAGATTTTTTTTTTCCAGTCCTATGTTTATGCACTTGGTTTTGAATACAGCATAAACCTTTACATTCATCCCTGTGACACTCATTAGTTTCAGGATATTAGTGAAAACCATTAGGAGCTTTTTGAATGTGAATTATTTTAAATCCTGTCCCAGTTTTATGACATATTTGATTCACCTCCTGACTTCATTCAAGAGATTGATAAAAAACAGTGAATCTCTGTATTTTAAGCTCCTCAAAGGTAGAATCATGTTTTATTCATCTTTGTCTCTCCTGAAATGCCTGTGACATTCTGTTGAACAACCAGATGCTCAATAAATGCTTTTATGAAATCAGTTAATGAAATCAGATACAGACAGCTTTCCAACACCGTGACAGAGAGCTATCTTTATTTAGATTGACGTCAGTGAAATCAGTGATATTAGTTCTTAGAAACTAAGAACAAGATGACTGTTACACCCTATTGCTAATGCTTGGCAATTTTGTGGTATTAGCACCGTTAACACAATAACAGTGCAACCTTTAGAGCTAGATTGCCTGGATTCTAATCTTACTAGACTTTGCTAGCTATGGGCTTTAGAGCAATTTGCTCCACTTCTCTGGGTCTGTTTCCTGATATGTAAAACGATGATATTAAATGATTTGTACCTGCCTCATAAGGTTCTTGTAATGATTAAGTGAATTAATCCATGTAAAGAATACAGAACAGCTACCAATAATATAAAAACAATAATTAATAGTCATGATAGTTGTATTGTTGCTATTTTTATTATTATTCTCAAGATATGCTAGGATAACTACCCTATCCTAAGAAGAACAAAGGCAAGTTTGGCAAAATTTCTTCATAGTGAGCCGATATTGACTCCAAGTAATAATTTTACCAAAATGCTTATGTAACTTAAATATAATTCAACTGCTTCATGGCCCATCTAAGTTTAGGTATGCATTCGAAAGAAATACAAACATTTAAAGAGGTGAAAGCAATGTAAATTTTTACTAAAGTCTCTCAGAAAGGAATTATATTACATTTCATAGCAAAATATACAAACGATTTTCTTTTGTAGCTACTAAAAAATCTTGCCTATCTCTCTTTCTCCTGCTGTATATAACAAATTCCTAGCTTGTGTTGCTTTGTTCCTCGCTTCTCGTCTCCTAATCATTCCTATTTCTCCAGGATTAATAAATTACTAGTCTATTATCTTCTGTCTCCCACAGTTTTATCTCCCAAGTAATTTCAATGTGGCCCTTCCAGGTTACTTGCAGGAAAAAATAAATAAATACATACATATGTATTTATTTATTTTTTATATGTATGTGTGTGTATATATATATATATATATATATATATATATATTTATTGTAAATTTTACTGATATAATGGTATAGCATAAATATACATATATATGTATTTATTGTAAATTTTATACATATATATGTATATACATATATATGTATTTATTGTAAAATTTATTGTAAATATATATGTATTGTGAATTTTACTGTATAATGGTATAGCATAAATTTATAAATAAAAAAATATATAATACCATTTCTTGTAAATTTCATATAGCCAACTCATAGAATGCTTTCACTGATTTTTGCTGAACTCCTATATCTCTAGCCACTGATGAGTAAATGTAGTTTACATATAAACATGGTTGATATTTTTATTTATATTAATGAGTAAGACAAAAGTAAAGCAGCAAAGATGTATGGGACAGATCCACTCATTCACCGATAACATGAACAACTTCTTTACTAAGTTAGATAATAGTTTTTTAATTCTATGAACTATTTCCTCAAGTTTCTGTACTATTTGCAATATAACAGCTATGGACACAACATTCATTTTTGCTACATCACTTTTTCAAATCCAGACAATCAACAAGATAATAAATCAAGCCTTGATTTTTTAATGTTTATTGATTTATGTGATGTAGATACTTCTACCATGGGCGTTTCAAGTAACCAACATGATATCACTGAACATGGAATTAGCAAGGGATGTGTAGTAATTTTATATGGCCTTTCCACCCTATGGATACAGTAGATGCAAACAATCTCAGATGCATAGGTAACAATAAAATGTTGAACAAGCGATGAATTTTAAGTATTTAAGTATTTTTTCCTTTGTTTTTAATGCAAGGTATTTCATTGTAAGTTTATATAATTCGCTTTTTAAGAATGGCTGTATTTAACGAATAGCTAACGAATTCCTGAAAATCTAACAATTTCCCCTTGCAAACTGGTACAAGCCATCTGTGGTGTAACACTGGCCCTTCATCTTTAGATAGCAGTAGGAAGAAGTGGGAGGAAGAGATTGGAGTACAGCTGTGAATGTTTACAAGTTAATTTTTTCCCAAGTTACAAATTATTTTTAAAATCTATTTTAGAGTCTTACCAAAGATCAGAAACTGTCTCTTAAGTCTTCAGAAGCCTTTCACCTTTAGTATTAATAACTTAAAGATTCTATCATTATATCTTTTCCAAACAAGATTTTAGAAGACAAAGTCAGAAGCTCAAGTTAAAAGAGAGTGGAGATTTCATTTAATGAAATCCATAAACAGGAAATAAAGTTTAGTTGGACTTTACACTAATTTGAATGGTAAATCTCCATCAAAAATGGTGGGATATCAAGAACCAGGGATGCTCTCCTCTCCGGGGCTTCGTGATGTCTTTTACTTCTGTACACCAGGTGCATCTACTCCTCAGATTGCATGTGGCCAAAAATGGCAAGCACAGACATTAAGGAGAGGACGTTTTAGCTCCACTTCCCACTTGGGGACTCCACATCAATTCCAAACACCAGTTTCATAAACCCACATGGCTCAGGTCTTTGTAACTTGGTAGGCCACCAGCCAGCATATGAATGGAGATTCTCAGTTGGAAACATCTGGTTCCATTATCTGTAGCTAATGGCTTTTGAAAAAAAAAAGAAAGAAAGAAAAGAAAAAAAGATCGTGTGTTAAAATTTATCAAGTATTTTTTTTTTTTTGCATCTATTGAGATAAGAATATGGTTGTATTTCTTTACTCTATTTGCATGATACGTTATATTCATAGATTTTCTGATGTTGAACCATCATTGCATTCCTGACATACTCTGCTCTATAGTGGCCTTTAAAAATACATTGACATTCAATTTGCAAATATTCTATTTAAATTTTTTCATTTATGTTCACTTAGGAGAATGCCCTATAGTTTTCTCTTTTTTTGTCATTACTTTCTTCTTTACATGTGTCTTGCATTGAGTTTCCTTGTGCTTTAATGTCCATTTATTTTTATTTGAGACCTTCCTCTACTTCTCTCCCTTCTTCCATCCTACTCTCTTCATCCCTCTTTATCTCAAGGTTTTACTATTGCCTCTACTCAGCCCCCCACCCAGAACTCCCAGTCCAGCCAAATCTTTAACAGGGACTTATGCTCCTGCTCCATGGTGATATTGGAATACACAAGGTCCAAGCCCCCAAGCAGAGACATTTGGCTCAGTTACTGTTTACAAAGCTGAGTGTGTTCTCCAGCCTCCCTAGGCCACAATTGTACTCCCGGGCAACCTTTTTGTTCCTCCTTTGACAAGCTGGGAAGACCCATGTTACCTCCTGATTTTAAGCAGTGAGGCCAGCTTCAGATTCCCACTTGATATCAAGCATTTGGAATCCCCAGTAAACTATAGGTGCTGAACCCTAGCCATCTCTGATTCTAGTCCTTCCTTGTCCCGATTCCAGTCTGAAGCTCAGATGGAGGGCTTCACCCCTCCACTTATCTCTTTGTTTTTCTATTTTATTTGTTAATTGTGAACAAAGCTATATCTTTTGAATACTTGATTTATTTCATTGCGTCCCGTAAATGTATATGGTTTTCTGAGGGAATGAAGTAAGATAATTATGTGAATTATAAAAAGTACATAGGAATATAACAATAAAAGGAAATACTAGTAT
>NW_011888885.1:904481-907204 GCF_000151845.1 Pteropus vampyrus | reverse complement strand
TAAATGTATATGGTTTTCTGAGGGAATGAAGTAAGATAATTATGTGAATTATAAAAAGTACATAGGAATATAACAATAAAAGGAAATACTAGTATAAAGCTGGTACAAGCTCTCTGCCCAGAGAACCCTCCTTTTCTTTTCTGTCTACCTAAATTTTAATCATTTTCCCTGGCTACTTATTCTAACTCATGTTTTTTGTCTTTTATCAATTTAATCTCATAAATATTTATTAAATGCTGTATTTTACAGGCTGTATACTAGCATTGAAAATACAGTACTATAGGAGATTGGTGCAGTCTCCACTTCATGGAATTTATGTCTAGAATGGGAAACAAACAAAAATTTACAATACAGTGTAATAATATTATTAATGACTCTAGCAATTATAATAAGAGCATCCTATTTAATAATTGAATATATACTCATTAGTCTCTGTTTTTTACATGTGGATTAATCATGTTTTCCCAGTTCTGAAAGACCCATGAAGATAGTGAATATATATATATCCTATATTTCTCTTGTTTATGCCCATCATTGCACACATGAAACCAGGGCCATTGTGCATGTAGGACTGAGGAGACTTTACCCTACAGTGGGGTTAAAGTGGATTTTAAGGCATCAAAGCAAACATAGAGGTTGCTTTAAGGTCAGCTATTATTGCTTTTCATCAATGGCTGTTATAGAAATTAAAGAACAATTTGTTGGTACAGTGTGATCTTTAAAGTCTCAGAGCTAGAGTATGGTTTAGAATTCAGTCTATTTATTATTTTAGAGTTAATTTTAAAAAGAAGCACCAGATTATTGTGTCTTCGTGTTAATTTAATTTTAAGGCTAAAATAATCTTAACATGACTAAAGTACCTTTATTCCTGATTTACGAAGCATTTTGTCTTTTAAAAGGAGAGAGGCAGACCGAGAGAGAGACTCAATGCTATATAAAAGACACTATAAAAGCTAACTGCCAGATCATGAAGAGATACCAGTTTACAGTACCTCCAAGGAAATTCTATCATATATCCCCAGATACTTGGATCGAAATAAAGATAAGAGAATGACATCCACCAAATAACTATAACAAGAGACAGAAAATACCGAGTGCTGGTAAGGATGTAGAGCGACCGTATTTGCATGCATTGCTGGTAGATGAGACATTTGGTACAATGACTTCGGAAAACTGGCATTATCTACTACAAATGAACATACGCATACACTAGAATTTAGCAGTTTCATTCTGATGTACATACCCAATGCATTGCTATGTATACACTGCGAAATAGTATACAGCAATGAGAATGTAGAGTCTACAACCACACGCAACCACATGAATAAATCTCAAACAATGTTGAATGAAAGGAGCCAAACAATGGAAAGTGCTAATATAACTGATAATCATTATGAACCTATCTTGGGAGTTTTGCAACCAGACCTCCAAACTTGATGGATGGTAACCAGCTGAACCTTTCTCATTTTATCTTTTTTCCTCTAAACGCTATTGTGTCAGATTCAGATGGAACAGACTCAAATGACCATCTTCCAGAATCTAACAGCAGAGATTCAAAGCTAAGAGGTCAGTGAGCAAGGACAGGACATGAATGCTGGTGTCCAGTGAATGAGGTCAAGTTCTTAGCCAGATACTTTGTGGCAATGGGAATGAGGCTAATAAGATGCAAAGCTCAAACAAGGAGGCTGAGGGCCAATAAGACAATCCAAATTAACTGGAAGGGATCATACAGTGAGTTAATGTCACCATTTGGGCACTCATCCACTAAAAGACAGGAAAAAAAGAGGATCCAATACTGTGAGAAGGACCACAACAGTGGCAAAATAGGGACACATCCTGATCTGAGGTCACATACTCTCTGATATAGTTGGACAAAGATTAGAAAGTATGTTGTTATTTGGATGTGGCTTACTAGAACTTGATAGATGCCTCAAGAAGCTCTCAGGTGTATAGACTGACTGATTATAGTTAAGGGATTATACATACATATATAAATCTTAAATATGGAATTATAGTTTTAATCTCCAATTACATATAAGGGTATTTGAAGAACGTTATGTGTTTTTTTAATTAAAACTTAAAACCTATATAATTATCATGTTCTGTACTTCAGTGCCCTTGACTATATTTTCAGTCCAAAGAAACTTCATCGTACTGTGGTGAAGTCACTTGGCCTCAGAGTTCAGCCGTAAGCCATCCTGAAAGATCGGGAATGGGGCGGAGGTGGTAGCTAAGAAAGCAGGAAGGGAAATGCTGTTTGGAAGGGGGTTCTGAGTGGCACACACGTAACATGGCAGTGCGGCAGGAATGGAATGGCGACTTAAACTACAGTGCACACGATCGGCTCTCCTTCTCCACTCATAATCTCTACACGTCCACATATTCGTTTTTAAAGTGCGCATCAAACGTGTACTATTTGTCAGACACGGCTGTACTATTTGTCAGACACGGCATTAGGTATGCTAGTTGAAGATACGATATGTTAATAAAAACGGACAATCCCCATGTACTTAAGGAGCTCATCGTATTCCAGTGGAGGCATCGAGGTGAAGATGGAAAAGAGTAATACCTTCTTCCATAACTTGTGCCCCAAACTGAAGAGAGATCACCTTTAATCATTTTTCCTGGTTCGTGTGCTTGGCACCCAAAGTCATGTGCCCAGCGAAGACTCTCTCAATGACTCTAAGTCATTGCATCATGAGAGCTCCCAAACCCTTAGGGCC
>NW_011888885.1:898342-904431 GCF_000151845.1 Pteropus vampyrus | reverse complement strand
GTAAGGATGTAGAGCGACCGTATTTGCATGCATTGCTGGTAGATGAGACATTTGGTACAATGACTTCGGAAAACTGGCATTATCTACTACAAATGAACATACGCATACACTAGAATTTAGCAGTTTCATTCTGATGTACATACCCAATGCATTGCTATGTATACACTGCGAAATAGTATACAGCAATGAGAATGTAGAGTCTACAACCACACGCAACCACATGAATAAATCTCAAACAATGTTGAATGAAAGGAGCCAAACAATGGAAAGTGCTAATATAACTGATAATCATTATGAACCTATCTTGGGAGTTTTGCAACCAGACCTCCAAACTTGATGGATGGTAACCAGCTGAACCTTTCTCATTTTATCTTTTTTCCTCTAAACGCTATTGTGTCAGATTCAGATGGAACAGACTCAAATGACCATCTTCCAGAATCTAACAGCAGAGATTCAAAGCTAAGAGGTCAGTGAGCAAGGACAGGACATGAATGCTGGTGTCCAGTGAATGAGGTCAAGTTCTTAGCCAGATACTTTGTGGCAATGGGAATGAGGCTAATAAGATGCAAAGCTCAAACAAGGAGGCTGAGGGCCAATAAGACAATCCAAATTAACTGGAAGGGATCATACAGTGAGTTAATGTCACCATTTGGGCACTCATCCACTAAAAGACAGGAAAAAAAGAGGATCCAATACTGTGAGAAGGACCACAACAGTGGCAAAATAGGGACACATCCTGATCTGAGGTCACATACTCTCTGATATAGTTGGACAAAGATTAGAAAGTATGTTGTTATTTGGATGTGGCTTACTAGAACTTGATAGATGCCTCAAGAAGCTCTCAGGTGTATAGACTGACTGATTATAGTTAAGGGATTATACATACATATATAAATCTTAAATATGGAATTATAGTTTTAATCTCCAATTACATATAAGGGTATTTGAAGAACGTTATGTGTTTTTTTAATTAAAACTTAAAACCTATATAATTATCATGTTCTGTACTTCAGTGCCCTTGACTATATTTTCAGTCCAAAGAAACTTCATCGTACTGTGGTGAAGTCACTTGGCCTCAGAGTTCAGCCGTAAGCCATCCTGAAAGATCGGGAATGGGGCGGAGGTGGTAGCTAAGAAAGCAGGAAGGGAAATGCTGTTTGGAAGGGGGTTCTGAGTGGCACACACGTAACATGGCAGTGCGGCAGGAATGGAATGGCGACTTAAACTACAGTGCACACGATCGGCTCTCCTTCTCCACTCATAATCTCTACACGTCCACATATTCGTTTTTAAAGTGCGCATCAAACGTGTACTATTTGTCAGACACGGCTGTACTATTTGTCAGACACGGCATTAGGTATGCTAGTTGAAGATACGATATGTTAATAAAAACGGACAATCCCCATGTACTTAAGGAGCTCATCGTATTCCAGTGGAGGCATCGAGGTGAAGATGGAAAAGAGTAATACCTTCTTCCATAACTTGTGCCCCAAACTGAAGAGAGATCACCTTTAATCATTTTTCCTGGTTCGTGTGCTTGGCACCCAAAGTCATGTGCCCAGCGAAGACTCTCTCAATGACTCTAAGTCATTGCATCATGAGAGCTCCCAAACCCTTAGGGCCTAGCAGCCTAAGGGCAAAATGGAATTACTTGGCTCTGAGAAGCTTTTTCAATACCAGGTCCTGAAAAAGCTGAATGAGTGAGTAGTGATTATTTTGGGGTGGGGTGGGATGGGGAGGGTTATACCTAAATCAGATGCTGAGTCATTTCATGAATGCAAGCCAACTGCATGCAGCCACCAGGAACATTTCTGGGTCCAGAGGACCTAAGTAGAATGGTTAGATCTATAGTTCTGACAAGAGTACCGGCAGGGAGTGAAGAGTAAAGAGATCAAGCTCTCTAAGATTCCCAAATATCTGAATTACCAAACATTTGCTAATTGTTTACTTGTCTGTAGCCTCTTGAAATTTGCTGGGTATAGTTTCAAAAAGGAACTATTTGTATTTTAAATTCTCGATGATCCATTTTTTTTGCAATCTGCAAATTTAACAGTATAATAT
The DNA here is from genome assembly GCF_000151845.1 of Pteropus vampyrus. Classification (NCBI taxonomy): domain Eukaryota; kingdom Metazoa; phylum Chordata; class Mammalia; order Chiroptera; family Pteropodidae; genus Pteropus; species Pteropus vampyrus. The sequence continues at coordinate 902,370 of NW_011888885.1, read as the reverse complement.
TCAGCAAAATGCAAAATAAAATAACAGCTCAATCATTTGCGAAACATTCCCCACCTTCCCACTCGTTGAGCCTTTGCCAGGCACAAGAGTCATTGGGAGGCCTGAAGCCGCTGGGCCCTTAGGTCACTGATTTCATGCACTTTATGACTCTAATGGGTAAAGGTCTCATCAAGTGGAGAGTGATTCTAGTATCTAAAGAGCCTTTTTTTTTTTTTTTTTTTTTTTTTATCATGGCACCTAAACACGAGATAACTACTTTGCTAAATAGTGACCTTTCCTGCTACATTGGTTGTTGTGGACTTATTAAAAGATGAGTCCATAGTGTAGTTTATGGGTGACTTGATGAATTTTCACTGGTAATTTTGACAGTTAGTAACTTTTACATGTCAGCTTTAAAACCTAAATCCGTATGGACTATGACTCCATTGTGATACTTAAATTTTGTCAGTAACGTGTTAAAACTGATAGCGAACACTTAAAGCAATACCATTTTATCCGTATACAAGAGAAGTCACTTTATTTACAGTGTTTTAAAGGAGAACACATCCAAGTCCTTTTCAATTATGTCAATTAAATGAAAACTAAATAGGAGTGCGGGCTAAGAGACACTATCAAGAGAAAAGCACTTCTCTACGAAAACTGGAGAATCCTACTTTTATTCTGAAATTTCAACCAAACCTGTAAGAGCCGTGCTAGCTAACTGGTTTTTGTAGTTTTGCTACAGCACTAAGTCATTTTTTATGGTTTCTTTTAATGGGAGAGCTGTGTTGCAATTTCTTAAAAAAGAAGCCAGACAGCATTGACCTGCTAAAGGTCAGACAGAACAAAGCAGACGGGTCTCTTCCCCTGAATCAGGTTAAAATGGTCCTGCCTGTCAACATAGCATCGTTTGGTAAGAAGAATATATTATTCATCCCAAAAGAGGAATTGCGATCAGTGTTGTTCCTTTCTATTTTCCACACCACCACCACCACCTCCAATCAGAAGAGGGAAAAATCAGTAGTGCTTGCAAGGTGATTCCCAAACTGCTTTGGAAATATTACTTGCAATACAGGCAGCCCAGATAGGGGTCTGCTTCCTAACTTGTGTGTTTGAAGCAAACTTACCTCATTCACAGCATCATGGGCAGAGGCTCCAGTGAAGGATTGAACTGAGACCTTTTATTCTGTTCTACTCAAGAAAACCAATTTCAAAGGGATCAAATTCCTACAGAGACATAATAGCATCAGTCAGCCCCTGACCCACATTGTAGCCCAAGTTACTGGCTGCGGTTCAAGTACATAGTTGCCCGGCCGTGTTTGTTGGACCTATTTGTTTTCTTATTATTTTCTTTACAAATTTCTTTTTGTATTTTTATGTTGGTGGAGCTCATGCTTTGGAGAACTTAGTCTACTACACAAATAGTTAATTAAAAATAAATGTTACAATTTTTATGAACCAAAATGAGGAATTGCTAATCAGAACTTCAATTTAGCTGACGTGATCAGCGTCACCATGTGAGTTGTCATAATTCCATAAAGAAACAGAGGAAATTTCCATTTTTTTCAATTAGACTTTTGAGAAGTGCAGGCAGCTTCCTATTGGTGTGTATACATCACTAAACATTATGCTAAAGTCTAACACATGAATGTTGAAAGATAGTCATATATATTATAATGAAGCTTCCATTAGTAAAGCTTAATATTATAAAAGCCTGCTTACACCTTGCCTTTTAGGCACAAGCTTCAAGTGTCAATTACTCATTCCAGAGTTCTGTTTAATTTTCTTCACCTTAGAATATACAGTTAAACCAGCTTAAGTCAATAGAACATCAAACCAAGGTTAAAGATCTGCTAGTTTCAGCGTGTAGAATGGTTTCCTTCTTAAATCTATGCTTATCACTAGAATCATATCTGTTTTCCATTTTCGGTTCATGTTTATAAAATTCCAAGAGAAAATACAATAAACTACTCAGATAATTGACAAATAAACGCTGCTTTGCAGACAGCCACGGCACTGCTGCTGAAACTCATTGGCAAACAGCACCACATAAAGAAAACTTGAATCGGCTCTTTGGTAAGCTGAGGCCCAGGTCTGAATTTGGTACAGGAAAGGAAATTTAGGGATTTTTGTATATAATATACAAAAATGCAGGTCATTTGAAAGTTAAACTTATAAAAGTTGAGCACCACAGGTATTGGAAGTAAAATACAAGTTTCCTACAAGTATTCTATACCTTAGACTATCACCCTTAGGTAAGGAAAGGCTAGAGTAAATATTTCAGTTATACACTAGCTACATAATAGTAGTTATTACCATTTACTGTTATTGAGTATTAATTATTTGTCAGGCATTTTATATACATGTATTTTCCTAATTTCTTGATTTAATCTTATTAATAACATTCAGAAAGGGATTGTTTCAGCATTTTACTGAAGAAATTAAAGGTCAATTATGAAGTTTCTGCCCAAGATCACATGTAACTAGAAAATGGCAGAACTAGAATTAAAATCAAGTGGAGTTTTCTTGCTTTTTAGGTTCTGTGAATTAGATTTTATTGCATTTGGCCTGGAAGTCTATTTAATACCTGTCACGGATTTCCCGGAAGCAGACCCCGCGGCAAGGATGAAAGCACACATGGTTCACAAGGAGGCGATCACAGGAAACATGAGTGAGAGCGAGAAAGTGCGTCACAGAGGGGAGCGCAGAAAGATGCACTATCAAGCAGGTCAACACTGTGGACGGTGCAGCTCAGTCCCACTGGGGAGACTAGGAGCAAGGCGGGCAGGGAGACAGTGAGGTGGGGACAGCATGGAGTGGAGCTGAAAATTCCCAAGCCACGTACAGTATGGCTAGAACAGCTCGGGGTGTCATAAGGAAGTAACTCACCTGTAGCTGAGATCATCCTAACCTTTGAGATTTCACAAGCAGAGGTTGTTGAAAGACTTCAGAGTAGATGTGGCGAATGGCCAGATAGATCATGTTCATGCACCAAACGTCTCAACATTGCAAAAATGTGAATTATCTCCTAATCTGTAAATTCAAAGGAAATCCAATCAAAATACCAACAGGATTATTAACGGAACATGACAAATTGAGTCTAAACTCCACCTGGAAGAACAAAAGCCCCCAAGTAGCCAAGACAGTTCTGAAAAGGACAAACGTTGGGCCAACTTGCCATGAACAGATAGCTAGACTTATAAAGCTAGTCATTATGATAGTACATATTATCACAGGGATAGACAAATAGATACTGGGATAGGAGACAGATTCCCAAAAGGGACCCTTGATGGCCCTGGTAAATAAAAGAGGAGGTGATTAGGCATGGGTGAGGAAGGGTAGGTTGTTCAGTAAGAGCAGCCAGTCTGTTGGTTTTTCATATAGAGATAAATGAGAAAAGGGATTTTACTTTTTTCCACATGGAAAGCCAATAGTCCCCCTGCACTTATTGAGATTTAATCACTGGGGCAGCTTCCAGGGCTTCTGGATTTTCTGCTATACCATTTTAGCATTTTTTCTAAGGAAAAAAATTCTGTGAAATAGTTTTACTGTATATATTTGTACAATGATTGAAGCAATGGTTAGGACACGGAGCCCCGCTTGCTTACCTTCCCCTTCCTGCCCCCCCCCATCTCCATACAACCAAAAGGCCCATTTTCTCATAAAAATGGAGCAGAAATGACAACCTGAGAATCTTCCATTCTCTTATTTCCTCTGAAAATTTGGGCTTTAAAGCACCCAGTTTTACCCTTCACTTAGAATCCAGGCGGTGTTGAGCTATACCTACTTACAACATTCCACAGACCCTCTGCTATATTCCCCTGCTCCAAAATGCATGGTGAATAAGTTTCATCTTACATGCAAACTACAATCTATAGAAACAGTAGTTCAGACGCCCTTAAAGTCAAGTCCCAACTCATGAAAAAAAATGGCAGAATTGATTAGGAGTGTGTGCCCTAGGTATTATTATTTGAAATAGTGAATCAATACCAGCTCTCCCCACAGAGTATCTTTTCTTAAAGCATCTGGTTGGAATATGCCACATAAAC
>NW_011888885.1:895506-898292 GCF_000151845.1 Pteropus vampyrus | reverse complement strand
ATTGTGATACTTAAATTTTGTCAGTAACGTGTTAAAACTGATAGCGAACACTTAAAGCAATACCATTTTATCCGTATACAAGAGAAGTCACTTTATTTACAGTGTTTTAAAGGAGAACACATCCAAGTCCTTTTCAATTATGTCAATTAAATGAAAACTAAATAGGAGTGCGGGCTAAGAGACACTATCAAGAGAAAAGCACTTCTCTACGAAAACTGGAGAATCCTACTTTTATTCTGAAATTTCAACCAAACCTGTAAGAGCCGTGCTAGCTAACTGGTTTTTGTAGTTTTGCTACAGCACTAAGTCATTTTTTATGGTTTCTTTTAATGGGAGAGCTGTGTTGCAATTTCTTAAAAAAGAAGCCAGACAGCATTGACCTGCTAAAGGTCAGACAGAACAAAGCAGACGGGTCTCTTCCCCTGAATCAGGTTAAAATGGTCCTGCCTGTCAACATAGCATCGTTTGGTAAGAAGAATATATTATTCATCCCAAAAGAGGAATTGCGATCAGTGTTGTTCCTTTCTATTTTCCACACCACCACCACCACCTCCAATCAGAAGAGGGAAAAATCAGTAGTGCTTGCAAGGTGATTCCCAAACTGCTTTGGAAATATTACTTGGAATACAGGCAGCCCAGATAGGGGTCTGCTTCCTAACTTGTGTGTTTGAAGCAAACTTACCTCATTCACAGCATCATGGGCAGAGGCTCCAGTGAAGGTTGAACTGAGACCTTTTATCTGTTCTACCTCCAAGAAACCAATTTCAAAGGGATCAAATTCCTACAGAGACATAATAGCATCAGTCAGCCCCTGACCCACATTTGTAGCCCAAGTTACTGGCTGCGGTTCAAGTTACAAAGTTGCCCGGCCGTGTTTGTTGGACCTATTTGTTTTCTTATTATTTTCTTTACAAATTTCTTTTGTATTTTTATGTTGGTGGAGCTCATGCTTTGGAGAACTTAGTCTACTGCACAAGTAGTTAATTAAAAATAAATGTTACAATTTTTATGAACCAAAATGAGGAATTGCTAATCAGAACTTCAATTTAGCTGACGTGATCAGCGTCACCATGTGAGTTGTCATAATTCCATAAAGAAACAGAGGAAATTTCCATTTTTTTCAATTAGACTTTTGAGAAGTGCAGGCAGCTTCCTATTGGTGTGTATACATCACTAAACATTATGCTAAAGTCTAACACATGAATGTTGAAAGATAGTCATATATATTATAATGAAGCTTCCATTAGTAAAACTTAATATTATAAAAGCCTGCTTACACCTTGCCTTTTAGGCACAAGCTTCAAGTGTCAATTACTCATTCCAGAGTTCTGTTTAATTTTCTTCACCTTAGAATATACAGTTAAACCAGCTTAAGTCAATAGAACATCAAACCAAGGTTAAAGATCTGCTAGTTTCAGCGTGTAGAATGGTTTCCTTCTTAAATCTATGCTTATCACTAGAATCATATCTGTTTTCCATTTTCGGTTCATGTTTATAAAATTCCAAGAGAAAATACAATAAACTACTCAGATAATTGACAAATAAACGCTGCTTTGCAGACAGCCACGGCACTGCTGCTGAAACTCATTGGCAAACAGCACCACATAAAGAAAACTTGAATCGGCTCTTTGGTAAGCTGAGGCCCAGGTCTGAATTTGGTACAGGAAAGGAAATTTAGGGATTTTTGTATATAATATACAAAAATGCAGGTCATTTGAAAGTTAAACTTATAAAAGTTGAGCACCACAGGTATTGGAAGTAAAATACAAGTTTCCTACAAGTATTCTATACCTTAGACTATCACCCTTAGGTAAGGAAAGGCTAGAGTAAATATTTCAGTTATACACTAGCTACATAATAGTAGTTATTACCATTTACTGTTATTGAGTATTAATTATTTGTCAGGCATTTTATATACATGTATTTTCCTAATTTCTTGATTTAATCTTATTAATAACATTCAGAAAGGGATTGTTTCAGCATTTTACTGAAGAAATTAAAGGTCAATTATGAAGTTTCTGCCCAAGATCACATGTAACTAGAAAATGGCAGAACTAGAATTAAAATCAAGTGGAGTTTTCTTGCTTTTTAGGTTCTGTGAATTAGATTTTATTGCATTTGGCCTGGAAGTCTATTTAATACCTGTCACGGATTTCCCGGAAGCAGACCCCGCGGCAAGGATGAAAGCACACATGGTTCACAAGGAGGCGATCACAGGAAACATGAGTGAGAGCGAGAAAGTGCGTCACAGAGGGGAGCGCAGAAAGATGCACTATCAAGCAGGTCAACACTGTGGACGGTGCAGCTCAGTCCCACTGGGGAGACTAGGAGCAAGGCGGGCAGGGAGACAGTGAGGTGGGGACAGCATGGAGTGGAGCTGAAAATTCCCAAGCCACGTACAGTATGGCTAGAACAGCTCGGGGTGTCATAAGGAAGTAACTCACCTGTAGCTGAGATCATCCTAACCTTTGAGATTTCACAAGCAGAGGTTGTTGAAAGACTTCAGAGTAGATGTGGCGAATGGCCAGATAGATCATGTTCATGCACCAAACGTCTCAACATTGCAAAAATGTGAATTATCTCCTAATCTGTAAATTCAAAGGAAATCCAATCAAAATACCAACAGGATTATTAACGGAACATGACAAATTGAGTCTAAACTCCACCTGGAAGAACAAAAGCCCCCAAGTAGCCAAGACAGTTCTGAAAAGGACAAACGTTGGGCCAACTTGCCATGAACAGATAGCTAGACTTATAAAGCTAGTCATTATGATAGTACATATTAT
>NW_011888885.1:890543-892841 GCF_000151845.1 Pteropus vampyrus | reverse complement strand
AACAAAAGAAAGAATTACTTATTAAAAAGTTGCTACCAATAAAAATAACAAGAGTTTTTCACACCATGAAGTCTTCGCAACAATTTAATTTTAATTGTCATAACACAATAGCTAGATGTTTAGGTGCTAATTAGGAAAAATAACTGGAAATATTATGCAAGATAATAAGAAATATCTTTATACTGAACAAATAATAACTCTTGTATGTAGCAATCTTTATGTATATAGATGTTGTTTTGATAAATAAAATAACATTTATTTAAAAGGAAAAAAATCCAAAATTTGAGAAGCTATTCAAGAATATATTAATTTATTCACTTATCTCTTCATTTGTTTACTCAATAAATTTGTATTAAATGCTTACCTTATGGCCACTCTTTGGGATACTGAGAATGAATTTCAGAAATATCTATTAGATTATAAAATCCTTGGGAGAAGGTACCAAGTTGGCTCAAGGCAATTAGCTGTCAGATATTCCATTGTGAATTGTATGCTCTGTAGCATAATCACAGAATATAGGCTCACAAGCTGGCTTCCATCTGGCATTCAGTATCTTTATGGGTTGCTCAGAGAATGCCAGTATCCAAGGTTGTCACCAGTGAAAGAGACTTTAAAAATCATGTATTTCCATTTCTTTACAGGCAGAGAAACAGAATGCCTGAGAGATAAAGTAGCTTCTCTAAAGTTATACAGCTAATCATTGACGATGCTAAGAATGGAACTCTTGTTGTTATGCTCTTTTCACTAAAAAAAAAAATTAGGGTAGTAAATCTGCAAAAAAATTCATTTAAATGTATTCTAGGCCAACTGCATTTATTCGTTTGCTTATTTGCTTTCCTCCCCCTTCTTCGAAGTTTATTTTATAAATTGTAATACATGCAGTATAGTAAAACAAAAATAATAATTGAGAGAATCTGGAGTAAGAAAGATGAGATAAAAAAAAATTAGGTGTAACAAGAGGTTACTTTGGTAACCTAACTAAATGCGTCCATAAGGTTCTACATGGTTACTAAAAATGGGTCACAAATGAATGCTGTACTCCTCAGAAGCCGAGTAAAGAAGGAAACAAAATTCATGGTAGGCATCAGAGAAAACAATCTAGAATCTGAAAAGGCTACATACTGTATGATTCTGTATGACATACTGGAAAAGGCAAAACTATGGAGGTAGTCCAAAGATCAATGATTGCTAGGACGTAGGGAAGGGAGAAGGGATTACTGTGGGAGGAGAGAAGGGATGAATAGTTGAAGTACAAAGGATTTTTAGGGCAGTGAAAATAACTCTGTATGATATTGTAATGATGGATACGTGTCATTATACATTTGTCCAAATCCATAGAATATACAATACCAAGAATGAACCCTAATGTAAACTATGGATTTGGGTGATTATGATGTGTCAATATAGATTCATCAGTTGTAACCAATGTACCTCTCTGGTGCCTGATATTGATAAAGGGGGAGACTTTTCATGTGTGGGGACAAGGGATATGTGGGAAATCTCTGTACTTTCCTCTCAATTTTGTTGTGAACCTAAAATTATTTAAAAATTAAAGTTTTTATATTAAAAAAAATCTAGATTCTCAGGAGAAATACAACTGCTTTGGCCTCAATGAAATTTTTCCTGTGGGTCTTCAGAAAATGCATTGCTACTATCAATTCAACAGTAAATTTCAACAGGCTGGTCTTTAAACCATTCTTGATGGAGGCCAGACGAATGCAATGCCCAGGACAGTAAAAGCATCTAGATGAGAGGTCCAGGCATACAGCACACTGAGGGCCCAGCTTCCTCCAGATATAACGTTTGGGATGCCTGGAGGAATAACAAATGATTTACCCTGACTGGGCTCTCACTATGAGCTCATACTATTCTGAGCATTTTCATGTTATCTTCACATCTTCTGTGCGGGCCCTATTGAATATTATTTCTTAAAACTGAGTTTTTAATAAGGGAACATTCAAGGTCAGAAATTCTTTAAGAACGTGGAGAAGAGATATTCAGTGTTTTTGAAAATTTTTCTAACGCCAAACTGGTAGTTTATTATGAAAATTAAAACGTTTCACCTGAACATGAGCCAAAAAATTGTTCAGAACAATCAAAACAAATAAAATAATTCTTCAGCATATTGGGATTCCTGAACCACTGCCTCATGCCCACCATGAGCACAGATAATTGGTAATTTATAATATTCAAGGCACTCCAGTACCCAAAAGAGAGCAAGGTGTGAAGGTTTTCAACTAATTTTAAAGTTCTGCCTATGTGACAGTGTTACGTGGCCAACAGGAGCCCAAGCGTCAG
>NW_011888885.1:888876-890493 GCF_000151845.1 Pteropus vampyrus | reverse complement strand
ACAAATTTGTTTACTTGGTATTTCATTAATTGGGAGCTTTGCATGGTTCTGCAATAGTATAAAATAATGTTTCAACTGTAACTTATAAGAGGTGCTCCTAAAAGCATGACCTGTGACATAGGAAGTTAAGTAATAAATGAAATCTTATGAAAGTGTATGTAAAAAAAGAAAGAAAGAAAGTATATGTGGGTGATTTTTTGTGTGTGTGAAGCTTCTGTTTCTAGGGCAGTTTTCATTGTAGTTAAGCCAACATTTAACTTAGTTGCATTTATATCAACTAAGACTTTTGTTTCGCAATTAGCAGAGGGTAAATCTCTTCCTACCAAAGGTTTCTTTCTGATGTCCAAATTTTCAGATTAACCATTCATGTCAGAACTGCACGGTTTTCATTTCCACTTATTGTTTTGATGTTAACGACCACCCACTTGACCTCATCTCATTTGTTTTAACTTCCACCAAGGATGAAGCTTGAAAGCGAACATGGAAATGCATATTCTATCAAGAGAATTTAAATAAAAGTAACTGACCCTCCTAACTTCTGTAGGAAGAGATCTTGGAGGTCCATAAAGTGATTCCTAGAATATGAACATTAAGAAACTAAAAATAGAAAAGTGAAGCAACGGGTAAAGATAGTTTATAAAATGAATGCCAAGAAGTACTGGAGTTGTGTTACAAATCTGTTTCTAAATCAATGGTCTATACCTTCTTGTATTGCGTTATGAGCCCCCTTTATATAGTAAAAGATATGAAGCATCCCCTCAGACACGAACAAAAGAAAGAATTACTTATTAAAAAGTTGCTACCAATAAAAATAACAAGAGTTTTTCACACCATGAAGTCTTCGCAACAATTTAATTTTAATTGTCATAACACAATAGCTAGATGTTTAGGTGCTAATTAGGAAAAATAACTGGAAATATTATGCAAGATAATAAGAAATATCTTTATACTGAACAAATAATAACTCTTGTATGTAGCAATCTTTATGTATATAGATGTTGTTTTGATAAATAAAATAACATTTATTTAAAAGGAAAAAAATCCAAAATTTGAGAAGCTATTCAAGAATATATTAATTTATTCACTTATCTCTTCATTTGTTTACTCAATAAATTTGTATTAAATGCTTACCTTATGGCCACTCTTTGGGATACTGAGAATGAATTTCAGAAATATCTATTAGATTATAAAATCCTTGGGAGAAGGTACCAAGTTGGCTCAAGGCAATTAGCTGTCAGATATTCCATTGTGAATTGTATGCTCTGTAGCATAATCACAGAATATAGGCTCACAAGCTGGCTTCCATCTGGCATTCAGTATCTTTATGGGTTGCTCAGAGAATGCCAGTATCCAAGGTTGTCACCAGTGAAAGAGACTTTAAAAATCATGTATTTCCATTTCTTTACAGGCAGAGAAACAGAATGCCTGAGAGATAAAGTAGCTTCTCTAAAGTTATACAGCTAATCATTGACGATGCTAAGAATGGAACTCTTGTTGTTATGCTCTTTTCACTAAAAAAAAAAATTAGGGTAGTAAATCTGCAAAAAAATTCATTTAAATGTATTCTAGGCCAACTGCATTTATTCGTTTGCTTATTTGCTTTCCTCCCCCTTCTTC
>NW_011888885.1:885257-887596 GCF_000151845.1 Pteropus vampyrus | reverse complement strand
GTAACTTTTATTACAATATATTGTTATAATTGTTCTATTTTATTAATTATTAGTTCGTTTCTTCCCACACCTAATTTTGTAAACTAAACTTTATCATAGGTATGTATATGTAGGCAAAGACATGGTAGAGGTTCTGGTACCATGCGTGGTTTCCAGCATCCGCTGGGGGTCTTGGACATGTCCCCATGGTGGAGGGACTGCTACATCTCCAGCATCCGTTTTCCTCCAGCCTGCACAGTCTGATTTCCCCGGGGAAATGACATCCGTGTGGTTCCTCAGAGATTCCCACTGCACATCGGAATCACCAGGGGGACTTTAAAAAAGCCCAATGTCCAGGCTAGATCCAAGACCACTGGTCTCAGAGCCTCTGGGGTGGAACCTTAAATGACAAAGATAGAGATAAAGAGAGGACACTGAGAGCATGAGTCCCGGGTCCTTCGTATCCCAGAAGTGGGGAGAAGAGATGTTGGGGAAGGAGACCAGTAAAAGACTGGGGGACCTGTGCTCTGACGGGGAGGAATCCAATCCTGTGGCTCTAGCTGCAAATAAATGGCAACTCTCAGGCACAGAGGACGCTGCTCCTTCACAACTTTCTGTACATCTTGCCTCCAGCCACCAGATCCTGCCTCTGAAATCCATTAACACTAAGGCTTAAATGACTGCTATCAGAGAGGGCCAGGAAGAGGAAGAGTGAACAGTGAAAGATGATGGACACCTACAGGAGGGTGTGAGGTTGGGGGCGCAAGGCAGCAGGGAAAGTAAGTCTTGGGTTCTAGCCTACCCTCGACCACGGCTATTTGATTGAATGATTCTCTTCTGTACCAGCTCCATGTTGATGGTGTTTTGGTAAAGACTGCTGAGCGCTGAACTATAGAATATACTGAGAAGAACACTAGTTAAGGTATAGATAGGGTAGAGGAGGTGGGAAGTAAGTCTGGGTTTTCTCAGGCTTCCTGCTTTTGAGTCACAGCACAGCTCCAAACACCTGGGATGCAGGATTCAGCTCTCTCTGAGCACAGACCACCAAGCACAGACATTTGCCCCAGAAGAGGACACTCACTACTCTGTTTAGGCTTAGGCAGTGTGGAAGGGGATACTCCTTGTAAGAAACAGACTTGTAAAGAGAGAAGAGTACATTTCTACCTTTTCTTTGGTCCCCTAAGGAAGTCAAAATTAATTGTATAAATTTAGAAGTAGCTACTTTTTAATGGAAATTTAATCTATATGTTACCCTAGTGAAAAAGTAACCTGTTTACAAAGCAGGAAGATCAGTGTGGTAAGTGTAACCCAATCATGCTTTGTCAATAGGTCAGCTTTTCACTGGACTATTGTATATCACACAACTTTTACACAGCTTGTTAAATTTCAGACACTCAGTACAATCAAGTCTAAAATGCTTGGGTACCTTGGTTATAATTTCTCATTACTTGTTAAGCCTCCATATTCAAATAATGAGAATTATTATTATTATGTAAGAACTGCAAATATACTATGGAGAAAAATAAGTAGATAATAATTCTGCCTCAAGGAAGAATGTACCATGAGCTGAGACCTGCTCAAAGAGTGGCTATTTCCATTCTAAATTCCTTCATTGTCCAGCAATGTACATTGCCAGTGCTAGAGTTAGTCTGAGAACAGCCTGGGGAGAGTTAGAAAAGATGAATGAAAACATTTTCAAAGACCCAAGTCAAGCCATCTTATTGGTCAGTAGAGAAGAATTGATTATAACCCGTTATTTGTGAGCTTGCAAGGAAGTAATTCCTTTTGCAAATTACAAAATAAGAACAATGTAGTATTCCTTTTAGCCTCCCAAAGCCCAGGCCTTTCCTCTAGATCTCTAGCCTTACAGAAGAAGGCTGGGATTCATGGGGTTTGCTTTTTCATGGTAGAGAATTGTTTGTGGCTGTGAACTGGAGTAAAGAGCTAAGAAGGGGAAGCTCACATTCTGAAGTTCTAAAAATGAGATAAGAGGGCAGAAAATGAGGCCAGCTTCCGCTGACTGTCACCTGGCCTATAGTTTCTTCCCCTGAAGAATAGTTTTAGTCTACATGCAATTATCAGTGTCAGTGTTTAAAATATTTAAAAAGAATGTATTAACACGTATTAAGCACCAACCATGAATTAGGCACATTATGTATTATATCAAAGAACATTAACAATAACTCTACAGAGTGGTTAATATTATTCCGATTTTACACCTACAAGATTAAGCTGAAAAATAATTACTTAAGGCCACACATCTAGAAAGTGACGAATCTGGAATTCAAACCTAAGTCTAGCTCTTTTGACAAACAATACTATCTTCCAAAATTACCAAGAGTCACTGAAGTGAGTCAAGT
>NW_011888885.1:818610-883752 GCF_000151845.1 Pteropus vampyrus | reverse complement strand
CAGGATTTGGAATAAAGGGCCGGTGAAGAGAAAGGAGTTCAGAACAAATTATCTGGCCCACTGGAGCTACCACTGGTCTCTTATTCCTAAAATGGTAGGCATATCTCTTTGGCCTGATGAAATTTCCGAAGTATAAGCAGTATAGAGTAACTCTATAGAGGAGTAGGAAGCATATAGCAATTATTCATTGAGTGCTTATTATATGTAGACAGCGTTACATGGAATAGCTCATGTAATCTTCACAACAGCTTTACAGTACTGATACTGTTATTATTCCCAGTTTTGAAGGAACAGAGATACAGTAAGGTTAAGTAACAGGCCTAAACCACCAACTACTGAATAGTCGAGTGACTATTCAGACACAATTAGGTCCTCATTTTTAACCACTATGCTACAATTTGACTTCAGGAATCAAATTTTCTATGTCCTAGTTCCAGTTTTGTCACGACCTTTTGGACTTCTGTTTTCTCCTCTGTAAAATGAAAAGGTTGCAGTCGTTAAGTGCTTCCGGAGTAATTTTTACGATGAGATTCAGGAAAGAAAGAGAAAAAGGATTTTTAAAAAAAAAAAATAAAGAGAGAGAGAGTGAAGTCCACTGGCATCTATTATCACAGAGAAGAGGGGTAAAGGAGATGATAACAATTTGCTCCTCTACTTTGTCAGGGAGCACGATGACATTAGTTCAGTGATCTTAACTAGCCTTTAACTAGGACTAATTGAAGAAGACTATATCTTGTGTGTTTCCTATTAATGCTTGTGGCAAATACATAAATTGTTTCATGTCGATTCTCCCCTGTTTCTCAGCGTGCAATTCCTTTTCAGCCCCATCTTGCCAGGTATATTTAGAGTCCAAAAGATTTAGTAATTCACACACACACACACACACACACACACACACACACACACGCACACACACACACAAACTTTCACATTCACACACACTCCATTCAAATTGCTTAAAGGAAGTCACTTATTCACCGATGCAATTTAGTTGATTACATGCAATTAGGAGCATACATCCAAGCAGAGCGCTGTACTGGGTTTCTTGTGAGGATAACCAGAAATAGATTTATCCAAACCACGGTGGCCTAAGAATTATCATCCCAAATTTAAACTTTTGGGTATTCAACTTTCCCAATGTGACTTCCTGTTTTGCAGAAAAGAACTTGAAGAAATAATAATAAAAGAAGGCTCATACTCATTTCCGTTCACCAAGTGGCTTGTTCAAAACAACATTTTAATGATTTAAGTGTAAATGAATCAGAAGCATATGGATTAGATTTCCCTTAAAATACACAAGGATTTTTAAATGAGGGAGAGTGGAATGAAGAATTTTCCCAAATTTAGTGCTCCTTGAAATAGCCTTTTCTCGTGTTATTAAAAATTGGTGGGGGTGGGGATGCTGATTCACTTTGAACTACATTTGGCAAACGGGTGGAGTGGGGAAAAGGTTCCTAACATCTACGTTAAAGGGGGACCATGCTTCTCCTTGGGCATCCATCAACTAATTCATCCCAACCAGCATTTTTGATGAGTTAAGTGTAAATGAATCAGTAACATACGGATTACATTTGGAATACACATGGGATTAAAAAATGAAGGAAAAAAGCACTTGGTAAAGTATGTCTGGGGTTTTGCCAAACCCATAACATTCAAAAAAAATTTTTAAAGGTTTGAAACAATAGATGAATCCCTCCCAGGCTCTGCCAGCCTCACCAGGGGGAGTAGACACATGGCTGTTTATGTGACTATGCTAGGTCTCTCTCTCTTAAACAACACTGTGGAACAGCCAGGGTCCATCCTCACCTGCCTTGTGCTCAGGCTGCTTCTTAATTGTGTGTCCAACTTAAAGAGAATCACCTCCCGAGTTAGAGAGAAATCTAACCAATTTCCCTATTTTGAGAGCATGTAAATATAATGCATTTGGCTGTTGAGCCATTTGTCTTCCTAGATAAACATAAAAGGCAATTGAACAGAGATTGGAATCTGTTCCTAAGTGGGATTTGCATTTTGTGTTTATTTTTGGTTTCTCGTTTAGCACCTAAGTAATACAAACGGTGACCTGGTGCTCTGCAGCCCACATGGAGCCCCTAAACCAGTGGTTTCCCACTTTTTACCTCCATGAAACTTGTTATTTTGCTCTCCTCTCAGATTCCATATTTTGAAGCATATGGTTTATACACTAGATCCAATTATTGAAAAACAATTTCACCATCTCGTTATTAATCAACAACTGCCATTGTAGGAAAACTAACATTAACACACTGAGTTGATAGAACCTGAGTTCTCAAAAAGAAATATATTTTAGCCGTCCTTCACAGTCTGAACCCGGTTACTTCTGTAACTCCGGTGTGTGTCTGCCATCTTGGAAATATCTCAAAGACGCCCATTTCTTCCCGCGTGGGTCCCCGAAGAGCCAGGATCCCAGATAGGGAATCCTTCGCCTAACAGGTCTGACAGGCATTTCAAAGTGGAGAGATTTCTAGAACAGCTACAGTGGAATCTCTAGGTCTAAGCCCTCCAAGGATCAAACAAATATCATTTAAACAAAGCTTTCCCAAACACTAGGCAGGTCAAAAGAATCATGTCAGAGAGAGGCAGAAGAGACACTCTCAGAAGAGACACCAGTGGAGACACTCTCCCCAACAGAGCTCGCGATTCCTTGGAACAGTCACGAGTCTCTCCCCTTCACCTTGGGGGCATTCTGCTCCTCATCTGGGGCCTGGGGCCATCCCATAGGCTCCATGTAAGACCTGCAGAGATCTCAATGGGTTCAAGCCTAAAGAATTAAGTATGTGTCATCAGGGCTTGTGACAGGGCTTAAAGGAAAATTGGTTTTATTATTTCCCTGCTCCGTTTTCGAGGATGGGATGGGGGAGTGCAGTAGGAGGAGTGATTATTTGAAAATCTATATAAAAATTCAGAAGTTAATCTTGTCACGTCAAGATTTTGGCAAACCTATTCCTGCGTGTTTGTATCAGAATAGGTGGGAAGACAGTTCCTTTCGTAATACTGGAAAATAAGCTTGCTCTCTAAATTCCTAAGCAGCAGACACAGCTCTGGCAAATGCCTCAGGAGACAGATCATCTTGAGACAGCCGTGGAAACAGCTTGACATTAATGAAAATGTGCAAATGAGATAATAAACTAGAATGGAATAACCATTTCAGAACAACCTGTGACCCTTTTTATTTTCTTCCTGCCACACCCCGTCATGGAACAGTAACACAGTTAGATCATCCAGAGAAAGGAGCCGCGATAAGATTAACGATTACAGGAGAAAGGAGATTGTCCCCTTCTGCTCGATGTCCTTTTCCGTCATCAAGCACCTAGGTTAAGGTGCTGTCGTAACAATAAGCTGTTCTTTGAAATGAATTGTGTCTGTGCCTTAGGTACATTTAGAGCTTGAGTCACCAAACCTCAGCAGAGACGCCAAGTCATGGGAGCATGCATATATACTTAATTTTATTTCAGGAAAGCAATCAAACCAGAGGCACTTAGGCCCTACAGTGGGGCCCGCTCAGAAACAAGACGGTCAAGTTCACAGGCCATTGCCCAGGAGCCTCTGAAGGGCTGACATAAGATCGATTGGCCATCCTGGGCCATTTAGCAAACAGTTTACATAGGTGGCCTGGGTACTGGATTTAAACTAAATGAAAACTATTGGGAGAATTCCCTATAAAGTGGACTTGATCTATATTAGGGAACAGGCTAATTATAGGGATTGGCATATATGGAATCAAAGTGAAACACTATATGGGACTAGAGAGTGGTGGTCTTTTATACCAGGGTGGTCTGAAACTGGGGTTTAATGTATGTACAATATACAAACATTTTTGACAGACCATTAACACCTATAATCTTGTAAATATTTGCAATTTTCTAGATCATAAATATAGCTGCATAAGCAGTTCTTTCAGAACATCATTTATACACCATTAAAGGTTAATTTACAAGTTAGTACCTTATAGAAAGAAGATATGTGGGCTTTATGCTAACTTTCTGTAAAGGGAGACTGGTGTCTCCAAAAGCAATTTGTAGCTCTCCTGTGGGTCTGACTGGGGTCCTATTCAAAGCACTATTTGAATTCTTTTCATCAGCTCATGTTCACAGCAAACTTAATCTTCTGTTTTGGGGAGAAAAAAAAAAACAGAGGAGAGAGAAAGATCTGAGGTCTTCAGGCTGTACTTCCAAGCATCCAACTGTTTATTTGAACAGGCTCTCTTGACACCATTCTCATTTGTCATAGTCCCTCTGATACCTGTTGTTGTACCTTAGCCTCCATCCCAAAGGGCTGCCAACAGTTCTCAACTTAAAGACTCCTCAGAGGGACCAAACAATGACATCTGACCTCCGAGGCTACCGTTGTGTGACATTACATTTTGTAAAAGATCAAAGAGAGCAAGGAAAAGAGGAGAGAAAGTGTTTTGTGGGAATTTTCCCCACCTCCAGCCAGGCAGTTTTGGAGTCTGTCTAGAGATAGTGACAGGGGCCCTGGTTCCCACAGGAGCTGTCCACAAATTATATCCATAGAAAGATGCTGGGGTACTCTGGGAAAAGAACATCTCTTCTGTGAGAGGGTGGGTAAATGTGGGTTAAACCCATAAGGAGAAAGCCACAGAGTGACCGCAGCAGATTCATGTTGTCTGGAAAGAAGCTGAATGATGTTACTTATTCAATATGCGGAGCCTCTTCTCTGAAGAAGTATTCCACCGATATCACTATCCTTTCCCTGAAATGTGAACAGTCAGTCTGCGGGCTGCAGGCCTGCCTAGCCAGGCACAGGCATTTTTCATGCATCTTGAGCCTACTCTGTCTCTTATACCTCCCAAACAGAGGATTCTCGGGGTTTTCCTGCCGTTCTTCTCAGGGGCTCCGTAGGACACTGGAAGCAAATTCCAAAAAGTTTGCAGTCTACATACACACTTCTCCCCTGTCTTTCTGTTGATTTGGAGCAATTTCCCAAGTGTATCTCATTTCCCTTGTGCTCTTCAGCCCCCTCAAAGTCAACCCAGGTCCCCAAATAGCAAAACATCTCTCTCCATACTTGCAGCACCATGTGGCAAATGCAACACTGAGCTGGGAGTCTAGACGGTTAGGCTCTGACCTTAGGTCTGCCACTATCTGACCTTAGAGAAATGAGAGTCAACTTGGGCTGCAGTTTTCTCATTTGTAAGTGACTGTGCTGGGCAATTAATGAGATGGCCTCAAAATTCCCTTCCATGACTCAGAGTCTATCTTCTATGGTTCTTCTCATTTGGGACTCATAAAACCTATTAGTACTCTTCTCTCCCCTCTCCAAAGACTTTTTTTAGGGAGCAAATAGCATTTCTCTCCCCAGAACCCTCCCGTTGGCCCTCAAGCTCCAGCCTTATCATTATATACTTTCTGGCATTTTCCTCTGATGTCCGCATCTAAACCATAGCCCTTCTGAACAGTTTCTGTTGTCTCTCTCTCTGCTCCATATCTTCCTTTCTGTGTTAGTTTAATATTATAAAAAATATTGATATAGTTCATAGGTTTTATGGGAATTAAAGATTCCCTGATATTTTGAGAAGAAACCCAAGATTTGAACAAATGGTGCAATGTTTAATAAAATCTGAATTTTAAGGCTGTGGCTAGGGATTTGGGAACCTGAGTAGGGCTGTCACAGCCTGGAGGCCAAGTGTAAGACCGTATGTGCAAAGTAACTAATTAAAGGGCACAGTATTTGACGAGGCAGGAACACACGAAAATAGGTGTTACCAGTAGGAGTGTCAGGTTATTGGCTTTTCTCTGGAAAGACCAGAGTATAGAACTTTTTAAATCAGTGGACAATGAAGTTTAATTTTCTTGATATTTTTCGATTGTGCTTGAGTTATTTGTAAATAACACCGTTTATCTGAGCATTGGCGTTCTCTTCCATTTGGAAATAACCATCATTTGGAACCCTAGGTTATATATTTCTTCAATTTCTGATTTGGGGCCTCGGGCCTCACTATATCAGCACTGTGTTGGGCCATCTATTTTGTGGAAGTTTCACCCTCATTTGAATTTAATTCTATGGCCTGCAAGATGAATCCTTGTTGAAGCATCACGAGTCTGATAGTCTGAATGCTGCTTCCACTCGAGCCCTTCCATTCTGCTTTCCCCTTTACTCCCTCTTCCTACTGTTTCCTCCTCCTACTTTCTAAGTGACCCTGCCCTACATACCCTAGTCTCGGCCTTTCCCACTAGTAGTTAACTAAGGTAGTAACGGAGTAGACTGTATATATTGATGGCTTCCGCTGGGTTAACTTGTTAGTTGCCCTATCTATCCCTGTATGAATTAAGATCACTAAGTAATGTGTCAGGCAACATGACCTGAGTTTACTATAGATATTCCTACAAAGAGCTGTCATTTAATACTGTGTCCTTGGTTTTTGATGAATGTTAATAGATGAAACAGCCGTGTGAAGGATGTTTCTGAGTCTTTTATAAATTTGCTGTTGAAGAACATGCATTATGTTATTCAATACCTCTTAAATCAGGAGCCATGTGATCAATTTTTTCTTAGGGTTTAGTGCTAAAAAGGAAAAAAAAAAATATTTCTCTCTTCCCATAAACTATTTTGCTTGCTTTTAAGAGGTCATTAGAGCTGCAAAACTCATTTGGGCTCAAGAGTATTAGAAGAATATTTCCTGAATTTAGGAAAGGGTCTAGTTTTTCTCTCGGTTACCATCACCTCCCTTCTCCCACTTTCCGAACTAGCCCAATACTGTTCTTTCCTTCTCCTCTTCTCAATGCTCTATCAATGCTCTATTCTTGATCTCTGAGCCATGTGTTCCCACTCTTCTCACCTCTGTATCTCCAATGTTTTGTGTAAGGAAGAGAGGTTAAAATAATATGTTACTTTCCCCAAGCAATATGTTTCTTTGCAGGGGTCTTCTGGGGAGATGATGCTTTAACTCAAGGCCGAGCAAAGGATGTTTTATGAGAGGCTGCCCCAATCAAAGGGAAACAAAACCAAAAAGTTATTTGTACAAAAAAGATGAGGAAATATTTATCTTACACTCCGACTGCCTCTTGGAGATTCTCAAAGAGTATTAGGAGTTGTATCTAAAAAGTCCGGAATTAAAGAAAATAAATGTATTTGAACCCACAGTCCTTTTAAATGTTAGTCAGAAGAACATACTTCAAGAACTTCTACTTAATCCTCATAGTGGTAAATCTTTCAGGTCCTGAGGCCAGCAAGTAGAGGTGCTGTTGGGTCAGTATGGAGGTGGAAGCGTGGCCTTTCCTGCTTCCCAGATAAGACCAGAGGTAACTGCCCACTCTCCCTCATGATTTAGCACTCAATCCTAAACTCCGCCCCCAGACGTGAGGTCTTCCAAATACCACAGGCGTTTACAACTAATCCATTCATCTTCATCAACTTACATAGCTTCCCCCCACCCAATATTAACAAGCCTACAGAGCTCCTTGCCAATTGTATTCAACATTTTAAAATAAAAGTGACAGAAATCCTTTTGGAGAAAAATCGTTTATTGGCTCATGTCGCTGGAAGTCCAAGGGTGGACCTGAGGCTGGCTGAATCCAGGGACTGAAATTCAGTCATGACATCTGCTCCTTTCTTCTTCTCTTGGCTCCACTTCCAACTGTCCCTTGCCATCATTCTTAGTATCTTTCTGCATGTCGAGAAAGAAGGCCACTGACTACTCCATGCTGACATGCTGCAGACTGAAAATCCAAAAGGAAGAATTACCCTCTCTCTCTCACCATTGTCCGTATATCAAATAACATGAAAGTGCTGTGGCTGGCCCTGTTTACAAAGTCACGTGTCCATTCCTGTACCAAGAGCTGAAATCAGAGTGTTGCCCAAGAGCGATTGCTCAGCTTGAGTCAGAGGGCCACTTACTCAGGAGGGCTTAACAACAGAAAAACACTGCAGGTTTACCACATGAATACCAACAAACGTCTTGCTTGGATTATCCCATGTAGTCAAAATATCTGTCCTTCTTAAGAAGAAAGTTTTATGTTATTCTACTTAGAATTATTTGCATTGCATCACTTTGCTCTCGCTTGAAATGCTTCAAGTTCTTTTCATCTATATCTTGTCTCCACAGCCAGACTGTACGCTCCTCCCCATCCTGTCTCATACTTGTCATTCATTTACTCATTCTGCAAAATTTTACTGAATATCTGTTGCATACCAGGAACTGTGCTAAGCTCTGGAGAATTTTTTTTTAATTAAAAATACAAGATGCTCAGAAAATGCTTTGCAAATAACTGAACCCCATTCCTTGTGATGTTCCGAATGCTAAGAATGGACCGTATTCTCCCAGCCATAGTCATCATAGAATTTTTAGTAAGATAATTATGTGAACTTGGGCCTGTCATTTCCCTCTTTGGGCCTCAGATTCCTCAATTGTGAAATAAAGATATTAACAAGATGCTCTCCAAGCCCTAAAATTCTAGGGTTCTAAATCATGGACAACCATATAATATGGGCAAGAAGAGAGGCCGTTTTTGAATTTGTCCCTAATTATCTCATTCAACTTAAATTACATCCTCACTCTCTCAGCATAAGAGATAAGAAGAGAACACAGTCTCATTTCACTGCCCCCTCTACCACATTTCGCTTCTAGATATGTTGGATGTACCATTTTAAAGCGATTTACAACCTCCAGGCGCATTCATTATAACCAACCACTTTATTTAAACGTGCTCTGCATTGTACACAGCCCCCCAAACAACTCTAGGAAACAGGATAAGATAAGGAGTTGTCCCCATTTTATGGAAGAGAAAGCTAAGGTTGAGATATAACTGCTCAAGGTCACAGAGCTGGTATGGTTTCCCGAATGGTGTCACGATAATGCCCTCTCTCAACTCTAGCACAGCTGAAAAGACAGAGTCATTTCTTGCCATCGAAAACCTGGATCCCATGAGAACAAAGTCTGTGAACTTCTTAGGATGTTTAAGTCAAAGGGGCTTTGGTGATGCATAGTTTTAACCCACAGCATAATAAGGCCTTTGGCAAGGAAGCAAGGAATACCAGGAACATAGTGTCTGCAAGGAAAATGTAGCAAAATGCCACATATATCAAGTAGCTCTCACGGTCCGGAGATGAAAGAAATTAGGGCAGGGGGAAATTCTCACCACGTTTGGGGCCCTCCATTCTGTGAAGTTCTCATTCAGGCCTTTGCAAAACTGAGCCATGCTTTCCCTTATTCCCCTAATCCCTGCCTTTCATTTTTAAACCAAAGTGCCTGTGAAGAGAAATCCAATGCACATGTTCTGATTCATTTACACTTAACTCATCAAACTCTATTTAGGAAGAGCTATCTGGTGTCCAAAAATATTTTAGAGTCTTCCCTCCTGCCATTTTAATGAGCCATCGAAAGTTGTTTTTTTTTGTTTTGTTTTGTTTTTGTTTTTTGTTTTTTGTTTTTCTATTTTTTGTTTTTACTGGTGTGCCCACGCTTGAGTTGAGCACATGTAAACAGCAGGGCACCCAAAAAGCCTCATGGACGTGCAGGTTCCAGGCAGCTTAGAGACCGAGAGGGCCATCTCTGCTTAGCAGAGTCTTCCGGGCTCCATGGCAGTGGTGCTGCACCGGGGGAACCCAAAGAAACTTGAGGCAGAGCAGTTTGCCCAGAGCGAGACCCATGTAATTGCCACAAACACCACCAAGAGGCAGACGGGGCTATAGACTTGAGATAGAGGGTTTTCCGAGGTCTGTCAGTCTCCAAAGATACAAGAAAGAGATAAAAACTACAGAACTGCTGGCTCAGAAGGAGATGGCCACCCCAGGGAAAAAGAGTCCTGCTCACCAGGCAGGGAGTTCTCGCCACTGTCGTCCATTCCCTGCAACAGACCCCTGGCTGATGGCTCTGCTTCCACACTGGACCCCTTACAGCCCAGATTTCTCTCTTGAGAAACCAGAGTAACCATTTAAAACAGAAATCAGAGCTTACCCCTCCTTGGCTAAGAAACTAGCAGTGGCTTCCTAGAGCATTTTGAATGAAATATAGATTGCTTGCCATAGCCAGAATATTCCTCATGACCGAGCCTCACCTGCCCCTCTCCCCTCAGCACCTGCTGCTTGTCCTCATTCACTCCGCTCCTGCCAAGCAACTGCTGTTCTGACTTGACCATGTGAAACTCGTTTCAACCTCAGGATCTTTGCATCTGCTCTTCCCTCAACCTGACCGTTCTTCCTCCAGACAGTTACACGGTTGACTTCAGCTCATTATTTGTTTCTTCTTTCAAAGATTTCTTTCCTTACTGCTCCAGCTCCAGTAGCCCTTCCACCTTAACTTACTCTTTAATGTTTAATTTTTTTTCTTAGCACTTACCACCTCCTGAAATTGTCTCGTGTCCTCGTTTATATGATTATTTCTTTTGACCCTCACCAGAGCATAAGTTCCAGGAGGTCAGGGACCATTCTTCCTGATTCACCTCAGAATCGCCAGTGCCTAGAACAGTACCTGATATAGGGTACATCTCAATAAGGATTTGTTGAGTAAGTGAGTGAGTGAATGAATGAATGAATGAATGAATACCCTTAACAACTATTTCAACCTGGAGTTGCACATAACTTCAAAAAGCTAGGGGGATGCCTCCTGGTCCTTGAGCAGTAGAAGCAAGCAGCCCTAGAATAGCGTTGTTTCTGTCTTAGATAAGGCGGCATCAATCCATTGCTCTCAAACATCTGTCTCTTGGAGCAAAAGCTGTGATGGAGAGCACGAAAGGCAGAGGAGCTTAAAACAGATGACTATAAGAGCAACTTCTGGGCCAAACCTCTGAAGTGTTGGAAGGCTTTGGTGCTATAGAGACAAGTTGGAAGCTGGTACCTGCAAATGACCAGAGTGGCTCATGGAGATACAACCAAAGCCAGGTGAAGCAGAGCCCGCATTCACGAGCCAAGTGCCTTTGGGCAAGTCACTTACCCTCCCTGAGCCTGTTTCCTCTTGTGTAATATGAGGATAATAATATCTAACTCAGGGAGTTATATACAATGTATAAAGTACCAAACACCGGATCTGATATAAAAAGAGTTTTCAATAAATGATAGCTGTTGTTATTGGGAAGAGTAGAGAAAAAATTCTGATGATGAACCAGAGAAACATGGCTTTGTTATAGTATTAAAGTAGGTTCTTCCCCAGACTGCAGTGACCTAGGCAATGTCTTTACCCACCGATCTAACAGTTACGGTTTTAATTGGAGGCTGAAGGAGGGAAATGCAAAGGGTGAATGGACTTACCGTGTAGAAGGCATCCTGATTCCACACTTCACCCCGGCCTGTCTGGGAAAACGTTCTTCGGTTTGTTTCCTTTAAGTCTCCATCTATCAGGGAGAACTGATAGATGATGCCAGGACTGGGCCCCTGGTTCAACAGCCCAAGTATTTTTTCTAGATATGGCTGTTAATGCATCTTAACAGCCCGAGTCATCACTCTGACACAAAAGGCAGCAAATGCTAACTCCTATAGGACATGTTGCACAGGTCTTGCATTCTGAATCTCTCCGACAAATAATTTGGTGTATTCCTTCATTTTCTCTATGTTTATATGCTATAACATACATAAAATATGTTACATGACTAAATTCTTAATATGTGTACATTTCACTATTCCTTTTTCGTTTAACATTATACATGTTCATCTTCTTTGTTATAAGCAACTTTTCATAAATATCTTTATTTAATAAATATACAATATTCAGTTCCATGACTGGCTCATGATTGTCTTAACCATTCCCTTGTTATTCAATGCTTAGGCTTTTCCCTGTGGGGTATCTTTTGAATTAAAAAAAAAAAAAGGAAAGAAAGAAAAAAATACTTAGGCTTTCTTTCCAATTTTTCACTATTGTTAATAATATAATATTGTAAGACACAGATCTTTGCCTGAATTTTATGTAGTTTTCATAAAAGAGAGTATAAGAAATAAATTTCTGGATTAAAAACAGTGGACATTTTAAAGGATTTTTTTATAGTATTGTTAAATGGATTTCAAGACTCCAGTACGATTATACATTTTAACCAGATAATCAATCTCGTTTTTTTATTCACACATGTGATTACTAGTTAGGCTGAATTTTTTCATTTTTATTAGCTACAACACTAGATTGTTAAATAAAGAATATTACTAAAGGCTAAAGGAAAGTTTAAAAATATATAAAGGAAAAAACTAAAAATATAAAAGTAAGTTCCCGAAGTATAGGCTTAGACTCTGAAAAATATTTAAATAACTAATTTTGTTGTATTTTTAATACGTGCCAAATATTTTGTTAAATGTTTATGCAAAACCATCTTTTATCTGCACAGCAAGTACATAGTACAATTAGGACATTTTCAACTGTAATACCTCAACCAACAGACTCATTTAACTGAAAAGAGTCTTTCAGTTAAATATGGCTCAGATACAGCTTGACTCAGGATCCCAAATGATACTTTTTCTATTTCTTGACTCTGACTTCCTCTATGTTTGCTTCATCCTCAACAATGAATGGTTGCCCAAGAGCCTGGGCCAGTCTCCCTATATCTCGCTAGGTCACATTTCTATGGCCAAGGTAATATAACACTCTTACTGGCCAGATCTTAGTCACATACAACAGCATCCAAAGCATATGAACTGAGATTAAGATAGAAGGCAGAACCCTAAAGGAAATTTGGGACCCTTTAAACAAGAGAAGAGTCAATGGGTACTGAGCAGCAAAAGTAACTTTGCTATGGGCAGGGGCTCTTATTAACCACATTTTTACAGATGAGAAACAGGCTCAGAGAGCTTATTTGACTGCTCCGAGATCACACAGCAGAGAGTGATTCAAATGCAGTCTCCCATCTGTCTGACGCTAGCAGAAGCACTAAAGAGCTTGACAAAGCCCCCAGATCTCTGACCCAAAGATAACCTCACTTTAGTCCCTGTGGGGCTGGCAGTTTGCCTAGGTTATTCCCTCAGCGCTGGGTCTCCACTTAATTGTATTCATTCGGGATGGATGCATCCATTCGTTCAGGCCAAGGAGCAGACTTCATTCTGGCTTGTGGCTTAATGGACTCATGGTTAAGAACATAAGGACTTATGGGATTTGGAGGGCAGACAAGTCTAGGTTCAAATCTCATCTCTGAACAATGTACCTTTGAAATTATCACTTAATTCACTAAGCTTCACTTTTCTCATCTGTAAATGGAGTAAACAACAGTCCCTACTCCATAAGGTTGTTGTGAGAATTAAGTGCACTAATGCATGAAACCTCTTAGGAGCCAGTTCTGCAACCCCTTAGTTCCCAGTAGCGATCAGCCATTTTGGAGCATGAATGGGAAGTTGTCACCACCTCCTCATGTACTATATAATCACCATTCCTACTCATCCACCGGAAAGGTTGCTTACGATTGCAAATCTAATATCTAAAGTTGAGTGTAATGCATGATAGTGAGAAAACTAAAGTAAGAAAGATCATTCTTTCAGAGCAGAGGATTTAATCCCATGTCAAATTGAAATTTTCAGCTGATTATCAAGAAAGTGAATGTTATGAGAGTTTATTTCTATTTCTTAACTCACAAACATTTATACCCATTATTTTAACAGCTTATCTCTCCCTCTGAATTTTTTCTTATTCATTATATATTTTGACTTAATCATAAGTTATGTTTTCATGCTTCAGATGAGGCAGTTTTTTGCTGAGAAAGCCCCAGATTCACTCCATTTTCCTTGAATTGTGGCATATTCACTTTCAAAGTTTATTTGGGGGAAAGAGGCTTCTCAAAAAATGTACATTCTGCGTACCATGGCAGTAATGTTTGTGAGTTATGCCTGGTATGAATCAGGGTTCTCCAGAGAAACAGAACCAATAGGATATACAGAGATACATAGAAAGAGACATATTATGAGAGATTAGCTCACATGATTCTGCTGTCTGCAAGTTGAAGGCCCAGGAAAGCTGGCAGTGGAGTTCTAATCCAAACCCCAAGGCCTAAAACCCAGAGAAGCCAGTGATACAGGTCTCAGTTTGAGTTCAAAGTCCCAAGAACCAGGAGCACCAATGTCTTAGGACAGGAAAAGATATGTGTTTGAGCTAAAGCGGAGAGCAAATTCGCCCTTCCTCCACCTTGTTACTCTATTGGAGCATCTAACATGTTGGATGATTGATGCCACTGGCATTGGGGAAGGCCATCTTCTTCACTCAGTCTGCTGATTCAAATGCTGATCTCTTCCAGAAATAATGTCTTACCAGCGATCTTGGTATCCCTTAGCTCAGTCAAGTTGGCACATAAAGTTAACCATCACACATGAACTCCTAAAATTCCGGCTACAGAAGTGATATGGACTATAGGAGCTATTCGGGCCAATCTCCACTGCCAGTTTTTTTTTGAAGATTTATTTATAAACGACTGTAAATTCTCTTCTTGAAATCCCCCAGGAACAAATCTAAATTCAGAAGTCAATTCCATGATATTTTTTTATTCCTCAAAATCAAAAGGTCACATTTTTCACTATACAATATTGAATCAATATTGTCATGCAATATCCAGTAACAAAATTTGACTGAATAGTAATAATTAAAGTAACTTTCATCTCATTCTTAAGTGATAACTAGCACTTGCTAGATAAACTTTGGTAATAAGAAGTATAGGAATTTATAGTTCTAAATTCTACAAGTTTAACTAACAAGATATCAATCTTCTAAGTTCTTTGTTTTTATTTAAGACCATTTCTTATATATAATTGGCCTACAGAATTATCTATGGTAGTAGAATGATGATAATGATGATATAATAATAATAATAATAATAACAACAACTATATGCTAGGCATTGTCCTGGATGCTATGTGTATATTTTCTAATGTAATCTTCACAGCAGCCTTAAAAAGCAAGTATTCACATCTCCATTTTACAGAGGATGACATCAAATTTCAAAGAATTGTATCCAAAATCTCACGATAATAAGTTATAGGATGAGACTCAAACCCAAATATGGCTGACTCCAAAGCCTACACTGCTTTAGAACTGAGTTTGCAATCTTTCAGAGTTTGAGTTTTAAAAATCCAGCTCACTGCCATAGAATAATATCTTTAGCCCAATGGTAGATCCAAGGACATGATAGAGTGAGTTGATTAGGTCCTGAAAGCTCACAGAGTAGGTAAATTTTTATGGAAGAAAATACTGAATCGTATGACCTGTAGTGCTGCTAATAACATGAGACAAAGGTGTCACTGTCAGTGGCATCCTCACACTTTTCAGCATACCACTCTACCAATAAGAGCCAGGGACGATGCACACTCTGTGTCAGCACATCTGATAAGGGGGGCTTGAAAAGCTTTTGCTTCCTTAAGAAAGTAATCATTTATTGAACAAAGAGCAAGGGATAAATAAACTGTTATTATGAATCAATTACTTTTTTAAAGCAATTCCCAATTAAAAAAAAAAAGCCCCTTTGAATTACCCACCCACAGCAATATCAAAATGATCAAAGCAGCTTGTATCTCATGCTGAAGCCTTATCTCATCTAAATGCATCTTTGCCAACCTCTCTAGCACCCTTAAAGATAACGACAGTGAAATACAATTCAGGTTCTGGCAAGATGGCTCCCAAGGAAACTTTCGTTCCCTGCCGTCCCATCCCCCTGCCTCAGGCATCCCCTCCCTCCTTGGATCTGAGTTTTCCAAAGTCCCCAAATTAGGTATTAAGTATATGTTTATTCCATCATGGTTTTCTCTTCTAATCTGGGAGATAAAAATAACAGAAAGAAATGTCTATTTGTAGTCTCATTTTATCCTCTACTGTCCCAAAAGTAAACTTCAGGATGTCGCTGATCTCATGCCTCCTCTTTCTTTATTTGGCCCAGTCCAAGCAGGGCAGCTTTTAGGGTGGACCTCACATACAGCTCCAGTTCAGAAATATTGCTTTACGAATATGCAGACTGATCCTCGATATGCTTTGGCACATCATCAACATTTTAAAAACTGGTTCTCTTTCAAAAACTAGAGAATGGGTTATTTATCGGCAACAGTAATTCTGGGAGTTAATGACCAATAGGCAGCTTGAGCGATGCTTTATGACAAAACACAAATAATCATAAACAATTTAGAAAAGCCCAAATCTCCTGAGTACACTGAACAATCCTCTTTTGTCTTGAACTGCCTTGAAATGAGAAAAATTATGAAACTCTATGTTTATTCGGAAGGATGTTTAACATGAAGCTTAAAGGTAAAAAATCTATTTAGTGTGGATTTTTTTAAAGCTTCGAAATGAACAGTATCTGATTGTTAAAGTAAAAGCTGTGGGACTTTTGTTAGAGACATTTTAATGTGGCCCTTAGTTTTTCTTCTTCAGTGGGACAGTTCAATTTAGCAATCAATGACAGCCTTCTATGTGCCATGCACTGTGCTAATGAGAATATACCAAGGAAGAAAAGTGTGGTTTCTGTCCTCAACGAGCTTTAAAAATCTTATGCTGGGGGCGGGGGAGGGGAAGGCACTACAAATTCTAATATACTCACTTTAAAGAACTAATAATTGTATAACATCGCTTTTTCCACCTATTGTCCTATAATTTCTACTTTCCCAACAAAAGGATGTTGAATCCCATAGAGAGAGAAAATAAATGTGCACGCTGAGCAATGTTCTTTTTCCTGTGATGTTTAAAAGCAATTTTCTTTAAATGAAATTTAAATAGAAACTGCTAACATTGAAATTAGTGATATCACCAGATATTCTGTGTTTTTACCCAAGAAGCATAAGAACCTCAGGCTTCATGGTGTTTCTCCAGTCTTTTGTTATTAGAGCTTAAGAATCGACAACACAAAGATAGCTCTTGACTTGGCATCCAGGGGTAAAATACCAGACCTGGTCCTAGGGCCTGTGCTATTTCTTTTCATCTTCCCCTTCTCTATATTCCTTTCCTTTGTTACTTCCCTGAGGAAATTCATATCTAGAACTTTGTTCAGTACGACACAAAGAGCTGAATAACATTCTCTGCTGGCAGGAAAGTGGCAGCTGTTTGGTTTTGGTCGGGAGCTGCGGTGGCGGTTGTTTTGTAAGGCTTACATAAATTTCTTGAACATCCAATATGACATTGTGTGAAGAGCAGTGGGTTTAGAGTGAGTCAATTTGTAAGTTTTGTAAACTTAGGCAACTCACTTATAATTTCTGGGCCTCAATTTCCACATCTATAAATCTGAGCACTAAACCAGTGGTTCCCGAAGTTTGCTGCACACTAGAATCACCAGGGGAGCTTTTAAAAATCCTGATGCCCAGGTTGCACGCCAGACCAATTAAATCGGAATATCTCAGGATGGAAGCCACATATTTGTTGTTTAAAGATCCCCAGGTGATTCCACTGTGCAATGAGGTTATAGAGCCACTGCAGAAAACTCTGACTTATCCGATGTCTTTGCCAGCTCTAGTATTCTAAATGTCACGCTCTCTGAGCTTCAATGTGTTCCTCTCTCTTATGAGACTCAAGCTATTAACAGCTTATCTAGAGCTTCAATGCACTCACCATCCCAGTGGGCTGGTCTATGAAAGCTGACAAATTGATTCTAAATTTTTATGGAAATGCAAAGAGTCTAGAATAGTCAAAGCAATCTTGCAAAAAAAAAAAAATAGAGCAAAGTTGAAGGCCTTGAGATTATCAAGCTACAGTAATCCAGACATTTGGTGGTACTTTAAGAATAGATGAATAATCATTGAAACAGAATAGATGGTCTAACACTCGACCCTCACTTACACAATCGATTTTAAACAGAAATGTCAAAACCATTCAATCAGGAAAGGAAAATCTCTTGCACTGCAACAACCAGATAACACCTACCTCACACCAAATACAAAAGTTCTTTACATAAATCACAGACTTAAATGTATAAGCTAAAACTATAAAGCTTCTATAAGAAAATATAAGCTAAAGTATTTATAAAGACTCCCTAAACAGGATGCTAAAAGCACTAACAAAAAAGATAAATTTAAAACAAAAAACAAAAAACCATAACACTCCTTTTAAAAAATAGGAATAGGTAAGCCACAGACTGGGAAAAAAATATCCATTTTACATAGGATTCATATTCAGTATAAAGAGTTTCTAAAACTCAATAATGAAAAGCCAAACAATGTAATTTTAAAAAGGGGCTAAATACTTGAACAAACACTTCACAAAAGATATAAAAATAACCAGTAAGCCCATAAAAAAAACTGCTCAAACTCATTAGACATCAAGGAAATACAAATGAAACAATGACAGTGAAATAAAAACTCCTCAAACACATTCAAATGGCTAAAATTTAAAAAAAACTGATAATGTCATACGCTGGCAAAGATGTAGAGCAACTGGAATTGCTCATGGGAATAAAAAAATGAAATAATTATATTTTTAAATGTTTGATGACTGCTTTTAAAGTTAAACATATATCTATCCTATGGCCCAACAATTCCACTCCTAACTATTTACCTAAAAAAAAAAAAAAAAAGGAAACATATGGCCGTACAAAAACTTGTACACAAATGTTCATAGGAGGCTTATTCATAAGATCCCAAACTGGAAATAACCCAAATGTCCATCAGCAGATGCTTGGATAAACAAATCGTGGTATATTCATACTCAGCAATAACAGGGAGTGAACTACTAATACAAACAACAGCATGGATGAATCTCAAAAACATGTTGAGTGAAAGAAGCCAGACACAATAGAATGCATACAGTATGATTGCATTTATAGAATGATAAAATCAGAACAATGGTTGTCTCTGTGTGTGTGAGGTGAGAGGGTGTGCAATAGACTGGAACTCTCTGGGGTGCTTGAAATATTCTATCCTGATTGCAGTGTGGGTTACATGGGTGTATATGTTTGTTAAACATTTGCTAAAACTCGTCGGACTGTATATTTACGATCTGTCTATAAATATACCTCAAAAATTAAAAACAACACTTTTATAAACTATATGTAAAGTGTTATGCAAATACTATGAAGTGTTTTAATTTTTAAAGCCTTCCAAGAAAAAGATGAGTTTGAGATGATTAGAATTTTGAGCTGATGCTAAACAATCATATGGCACTGAATATCCCATTTTCATTTGGATATTTGACGCAATTGGTTCCAATATAATGAGTTTGCTTCATAATTTAGCAAATGAATACAGTACCTTCTAGCTAGCTAGCAATAAAAAAGAGAAAAAGACAAAGAAAAAGGCTGGTACCAAGAATGATCTATACATAAATATATAGAATCTTGGACCTTGACAAAGTATTGGCATATTCACTATATTTATGGCAATTCCTGGTAATTTTAGTGAGGTACCTTTGAACTGAAGTAAAAAAAAGTAAAAGTTTAAAACATGTGACTCTAGACATCCCATTCTGTAAATCAAATTAATAACCACAAAACAGTATGAAAACATCTGCATGAACTGAAAAGATGAAAACTGATTAAAGTATATTATTTTACAACAAAGTCTCAATTAAGAAGTTCTTCAAGAACAAAGTCCCCTTTCTGCCTTCACACACACACACACACACACACACACACACACACACACACACACACACACCCCTCTTCCATAAAGCACCAGAAGCAGGAACCGCATTAGTTTGTATGACACGTCCCAAGAACAGTGTTCCCACTGAAACACAGGCGCAAATACCCAGGAGAAAACTCCTCTTCACCTTCCTTCTTTCTAACTACACCCAGCTTCAGGGCTATTGTAGAGAAAGTTCTAGAGCTGACATGGCTTGCTCCAACAACACCGGCTTTCTTTAGGAGCTCTGAATATAGCATGGGGATGTCGCCTGTGCTAGATGTTAAGCCTAGAGTGCTGCCCGCACAACTTACCCCATCCCCTAAATCATTCTGTCAGGGAAGCGCAAGCTAGATTCAAGTCCACTGACTGGATGGTTTTATACCCAACGCAAGGATCCTCTCCTTCAGAGCACTTAACTCGGCATAAAGGTGCACCAAATGCTGGAGGGTAAGCTTATTAAGGGCTTTGCTCACTATTAATCCCTATACCTAAGACATCATAGGTGCCACATGCATTTAGTAGACTATGTGGCTCAATGAATGAATGCTGGCCTCCCGGAGTCACTGTAACAATTAAATAAAGTAATATATTCGAAGTGTTAGCAGAGCATCTAACATTAAACTTCAACTCTTTTTCCCTTTCCCTTTACACAGATTTTTCCTACAGAGAACTGTTTTCTCTTATTAGATGACTAAATCTTATTCCTTTTAACCACCACAAACCAAACCCTTTCAAAAATAGGAAATAATCTGGTGTTATTTTCAGCTATCAAAGTCTGATGACACCTTAACATGACTATGCTATGAATTTCCTCACCCAGCAGTGGACGTCTTGACACTTTTGATCAGGGAACTAAATACCCTATAGCCTGTATTTGATAAGAATTCCCAGAGTGATCTGGAAATTGTGTGTGTGTGTGTGTGTGTGTGTGTGTGTGTATGTTTGTGTATGTGTGTGTTGTATGGTGTGCTTGAATGCACACATACACATTTGTGTATATGAAAGGGAGAGAGAGATTGTTTGTAAAATTCCAGTAATGGATTTAAATTCTATTCTTAAAGTACTAAAAAGTATAAAATGTCCAATTACAACTCAACTTTTCAAGTTGTCTTAGGAGGTACAATGTCAAACACATTCATAACATCTTTTTCTTCACAAATAAACACACAGTCACCCTTCTTAAGTATAAAAAGTATCCAACCAGGGCTAATGATTTCCAGTTTATCTCTTGATTAAATGTCCCTCCATAGAGAAACCCAGAACTGGAAAGCACAGCCTGGAATAGAATGGGATGGGAGCCCTCAGGGTACAAAGCAGGGCACTTTGTGAGTCTTAATAAGATTCTGTGAAATTTTTGTTTCCGTGGTGTGTATGTGATGTGTGCGTTCACCGGGTCGCAATGTAAAAAGTGTTTCTCGATGTAAGCCGTGGTCAGAGACATTCAGAGGCAACAGCACAAGATGCCCAGGCAACAATTGATGGTTACATAGTCCAAACCTGGTCAACAAACAGAGGCGCCAGCATGCAGGTGTACAGAAGTGTGAAGGGTTCAGACATAGACGAGATTCCCAGGCAACCTAGAGAGAGACTTTGTTTAGTTCACCAAGACAAGTTTAGTGAGATGAGGGAAGAAGGGCAGGCAAATCCCCCTCAACATCCCAGAAAAGAAACAATTGCCCTAATTGTCAGAAGCATGTCAGAAAGAGCCCAAATTACCTGGAATGAGCTATGTAAAATATGAAGCTCAAGTCAGGATTCTATTTATTCTGTGACTATATAAATATTACACTATTTTTGATAGAAAGGAATCTTTGACTACTTCACTAAGTCATCTCATGGAGAAATCTACAACTACGATGTCCTTATAATCTGTTCCCTTCTCACAAAAATTTAATTGAGCCATTCCAATGTCATTTAGGGTGACAGCAGGGGTGTGGTTGGGGACTGCGTGTGGTCTTTCCCTTGCAAACAAATTGCTATTCTTTAAAGTGTGTAAAGCAGAGACTAGACAGGCTGCTCAAGGCTTATTCATCCCCTGGAGCTGCTGGGCTGGAGGTGGGATCCCACTGTGGCTGTGATTTTTAAGGCCTTTAGTTCAGGAGCTACCAGCACCCCAGCCCGAGTCTGCTCCCAAAAGTTCTCCCTCTAGAACTGCCTTTTACCCCCTTTTTCCCCTTCACACAGGGGTGCGCACACACACACTCCAGATGACTCCTTTATGCCTCTCTCCACCTATATTCCACTTTTATTTATTTTTATTTATTTATTTTTTAGGGGAAGCAACCCTTGGTTGACCTCACAGATTGCAAGGACCTTGTCAGCTTACAATCCCTTATTATTTTTTTATTTTTTACACCTACAGCACCTGGTCTTCCTAGGTGGTCTCCCATCCAAGTATTAACCAGGCCCGACCCTGCTTAACTTCCAAGGTCAGACAGGATTAGGCTTGTTCAGG
Source organism: Pteropus vampyrus (assembly GCF_000151845.1). Classification (NCBI taxonomy): domain Eukaryota; kingdom Metazoa; phylum Chordata; class Mammalia; order Chiroptera; family Pteropodidae; genus Pteropus; species Pteropus vampyrus. Next base: position 861,830 of record NW_011888885.1, on the reverse strand, counting down.
GTAGCTTGGTGGTAGACTTTATTCTTTTAGTTAAGGAGTTTCTTAAAACAAAATGGATACTTTGCTAAGAGAGTTCTCAGAGCTAGAGTGGTATAATGCTAATATGTTTTCCTTCTTAGCTTTTCTGTCATTAAGATTGAGCCTCCCTCTCCCCATTCAGGACTAGAATCCTGCTTCTGCCCCCAACCTTGTGACCAGAAATGTAACAAACACAGACTTCCCTGTCCATATCTCTAAACTGACCTTCCTAAATGTCCCCTTGCTATGATCGGCCAGCTGGTCAGGACGCTTATCAGCTCTTACTGATCATCCTGATGTCAATCTAGTCCCTAAATCCCCATCTATACCTGTTGTCCCAAAGTAACTCTGAGTAACACCCCCTTTCATTTTCAAAATCATTCCAGTGTGAAAAGTCATTCATCCAACACCCCACTCGGCCTGCTCAGTTAGGATTTTCCTGTGGCCCAGAGTAGGATCTATCCCTATAGTTCTAGGTTGGCCAGACTCAACATCTCCTGCCTTTCAGCATCATCTTGAAAACTTGGTGGCTTAAAAGAATGATAATCATTTATTATTCATCATGGTTTCTGTGGTTCAAGAATTCAGACAAGACACATATTGGGGGCAGCTTGTCACTGCTCCATAATGTCTAGGGCCTCAGCTGGAAGATTCAAAGGTCGAGGGCTGGACTTATCCGAAGGTGCGTTTGCTCACACATCTGGAGACTGATGCTGGTTGTCACTTGAGGCCTAGCTGTATCTGTGGCATGGAGCATTTACACGTGGCCTTTCCATGTGACTGGGCTTCCTCCCCACATAGTGGCATGGTTTCAAGGACAAAAACCCAAACCAGGTAGAAGCTGGTCCTTTTTATGACCTAGGCTCACTTAACATCAAGTCATGTCGCATTTCTCCACCATATTCCATTGATCAAGGAAGTTGCAAGCCTCTGCCAAGATCCAAGGCCAAAGAACATCAGACCCCCACCCCTCAGTGGGAGAAGTGTAGTCACATTGTAAGAAGATCATGTAGAATGGGAGAGATAGATCCATGTATAATATAACCAGCCACATCCTCCAAGCACCCCAGCAACCATAGGCAAGATGTCATCATCCTTGCTACCTCTTTCTATCAAAATTTTCCAAGGATAAGCCCCTTGATATATTATGACATGGAGTGATTTTCTAAGCAGGAATGCTACTATAACCCCTTACAGTTGTGGGCTTTGTTAAAGTTTCACAAATTTTTACATTTGATCCTCTAATCCTGTGAGGCAGATAAGGCAGGCTTTACTCTTCCCTTGCTACAAATGAGAAAAGAAGCACAACCAGGTAAATAACTTACCCAGAGCCACAGAGCTAGGACTACTCAGCGTAGTCAGTTACATCACCAAGTAACCTCTGCTAATGGAAAAGCATCTCAGCACTGGGGCCTGTGCCCAGCTTTGGACCAGACAAGCCTGCATGTGAGTCCTGGTTCTATAGCTTGGTGGCTTTGGACAAAGAGCTTATCTGCCCTGAGTTTCCATTTTCCCTAGAATGAAGGCAATAGAGCCTGCCTCGTGTTCACTTCCTGCCGTGGAATCAAATAATGTTCATAAAGGGCCTATAACAGTGCCTGACACGTCTTTGGCACCCGGGCAGAAGCTAAGAAGTTAATTTTAATGATGACGTGTGATCCAATAGGGTGGCACAACCTATTTACAGCCTGCCCTTTAATGTAAATGCTAGTCCTGGCCACCATGGCAAACAAGAGATGCTCTGCCTCCAGGTGGTACGTGGGGAACCATCCTCGAGTCACACCTACAAGCCAGTCATCTTAGATCTTTTCTCATAGAGAAATGTTGTTCAGCCGTTTGAAGCAGAAACCTTACAAAGGGCAACCAATTATCAAACTCCTCTGCGCAAACATTAGTGAATGAGATACAGGCTAATAATGAAATCTCTAGCTCACAAGGCTGCTAGCGATGTGAAGGTTTGCTTTGTTGTGAAGAGCAGGCTGTGTTGCTGGTAGATGATCTTAAAGTTGGCCGACCTTCAATGGCTAGGCAGAGCACAAGGTTAACACAATTGAGAGGTTTTCAGCAAGTTACCTCAAATGCTGTTGAAATGTAGCTATTTTATATCCAGTTCTGTGAAGGTGGACCCTGAGTCATTTAAAGGCCCTGGATTTTGTTCTCATCCTTTCAAGAGAACACAGTGTGCTTCTGGCAAAGGCTGCTGGATAGAATGTTTTGTCGTAAATGAGAGACAAGTGAAGGGGCTAAGTTAATCAGTGTTTACAGTATCTAAGAATTACGCCATGGGGACGGGAGAGAGGCTCATGTTATAGTCCTAGTAGTTGCCTGGAAGATCTGGAGAAAAAGGCATTTTGTTAAAATTCAGAAATAGTTTTCCTGTTTCTTCTGCCGCATCACTTGGGCCTGGCTATAAAGCCTCAATTCTGCCTCCAGGGCCAAAAGGACAGCAGATGCACTCATAAGAAAGCCCAAGGGGCACTGAAAATTTATGACCAGTCTTCAGCTCCTCAGCAGTGTACAGTTCTCATTCATGTCGGCAGGAAGCCTGCCGACAGGACAGGGCATCTCAGTTGAGTTCTTTCTCTGCTTTGCTGGTTCCCGATCAAACTTGCCCTGTGGCTGCTTTGAGTGTTGTTGTCTCGGCATCAAAAAAGCAAGGAGACAGCTCCATTTCTCCTGGCGCCTGGAGCTGGGCTCCAGGGCAACTCACCCTCCTCTTTCTGGGATTGCTTTGGAATCCTCACTGTTTATAAACGAAGCCCACATTGGCCCTGTTGTAACAGGCGGTGCTCCTCACTCCATAGCAATGGGGAGTTCAAACATCTTAAGTCACCCTCCAGGCTAACCCAAACCCTGAACTCCCGGACAGTGTAACTGACTTTCTGCTGCTGTTCTGCCTTGGAATGGAACAGCACTCTGTTTTCCAAAGCCCCTTCTTCACAAACTGGGTCTCCTGCAATCTGGCAAACCCTGTGAGGAAGCCAGAGCAGCCGTAGCTAGTCCCATTTCACAGATGAGAAGACTGAGATCCAGACAGTTTAAGCATGCAGCTAGAGAGTTGTGTGGCTGATCCCTAACCTTCCAGCCCGTTGCAACTTCCCCCAACATGGCTGAGGGTTTTAACTTCTCTTCCTTTCCCCCCTTCTCTGCTCATTTCCCCTTTCCATTGTTTCTCCAATCCCTCTCTTCTTCCCTAACTCTTATCCCTCATCCCTCCTTTTTTGATTCCTTCCAATCTCTTAATCTTTTTCTCTGCACTCTTCCCTCAGTGCTCTTGTTCCAACAAATATTTCAGGCAGGACCGAGAACACTATAGAATTATAGCACCAACGTCACCATTAACCCAGCAATTTAAACAGGAATTTAATCAGCTCTCAAGGGAAATCCGTTCGCCTCTTTGTGACACATTTTCTGCATCTATGAAATAAGGATGTTATGTGGATAACTATAAGATAACAGTGTTGAAAGTGTTCTTAAAAGCCAGAAGCACCCAAAGAAATATTGATTTAGGAGATACATACAACCTGTATCTCTTTATATCAGATTTATGTTTGCCTGGATATAGCAATTTTTACTTTCTCTTTTTAGAATTTGGAACTATGTTCCATCAGCCCATTTGAGTTGTGGCCAAACCTGGAGCTTTCTTCTTACACCACCTTTTCTATTTGGGGAGACACACAAACTAAATATTGAAAAGGTCCATTAAAGAACTGAGTCTATCTAGTCCTCTAAATAAGGATATCTTAGTAACTCAGAGCAAAGCTATTCAATTTTCTATTCGTAGTCCAGCTTAGGCAGATGCAAACTAGTCTCATTAGTCATTGCACCAATGCCTTCTAGTAGCCCCTCTCCCTCAATTGTTATTGATTTGCAAATGTTTGGAGGAATATCTGATATTGAAAGTACTCCCTGAACAATGTCTGTTCTCATTTCCTCTTCTAATATTTAAATTAACGACAGGAAGACAAGCTTTCATGAGTGCCTGTCTCCAGTCTCCGGGCTGTGAGATCTATAATGCTCAGAGAACACCGACTCAACGTGAAGATTGAAATTCCTCCAACCTAATTTAGAGAGGCAAGTAAAACTAACATCTCAAAACTGTGCCCCTCAATTCTTAAAAGCAGTAGTTCCGGTTTGTAAATTAGAGTCCAGATCATTTCAACCTATTCCATCCTGAGAATTGACCAGAACCAAGAGAACCCTGATGAGACTGTTAGGGGCAAATGTCTATAGGAGAATGTCACTGGATCATTTCAAGGAGCTGTGTATGCTTTGGTCCCATTCTCAGGTCTCTTCAGAATCTATTGTAGATTTCCCTAAATTGCTTGTCTGATTTCCTCTCTGTGAAGGCCTTGGGTGGTGTCGTAACTCATTGACTGACTAGATAAGATTTTCTATTTTGAGTGGATTCACTCTCACACCATCAGAGGAAACTCAGACGATTGGGAGGTGCCTGCTTGAGGTGACTAGTAATGTCCAAGTAGGGCAGATCAACCCAGGTCAAGACCATGTCAATGGACATGGGCTATCCTGCTGGATAGAACTGACCTTCTGGTGCCCAGATGTGTAATAGCCCAAAGCACACTTAAAGGCCTAATTGTGCTGTTCCTGATTTTATTCCAACTAACTTAACCTTGGCTTCATCTAGCTGGGCTGACCTGAACACCGGGCAGCTGCTTGTTATAGTGGCCTTGGATGGACCTCACTTCTTGCCCAACTTGGCTATGCTCCTTGGCTGCAGGGCTTAGAATTTAATAGCAGGGCCAGCAGATGGCCTGGTCACCCAGCATGCTACTGGCTCTTTCCATGGGCCACTGAGAAATTCACCAGCGTTCCTTTGAAGCAAGGAAGGGCTGTGACTTTTGACACTTGGTCCAGAGACATCTGTTGAACTTCCCTAGTTCATTCACTTTTTTCTTTAAAGTATCTTTTTAGTTCTTGCCTTAATACTTGCCTTAAAAATTAATTGACAACCTCAATTTAACAAAGAACCAGAAGATAATTAGCTTAAGAGGTCACTTAATCTAGGCTGCATTGAACTCTTTTACAGTTTGTGAAAAATTCTGTATCTCCTCTGGAGCTGCTGCCAGCTTTTTGTTCTTCATTTTTTGTACAGTATAGGATTGCCAATCAGGTGGCATCTCAGAGCATGTTGCTGAGAACATACATAGCTAAGTAGTGGACATCGTTGTACCTCCTTGGTTTTCTTTTTCATTGCTGGCACAGAAGTCACAGTGCTTTCCAACAAGGTAGAGGCTGACTCAGATTCCTGCTGGGACAAAGTAAAACTTGATTTCCTGAGCAGTACAACTGAACTGACTCAGAGGCCAAAACAAACGAAATTCCAGTACCCTTGATCCTGTACCATCTTAGGGCTGCCTTCCAGGGAACAAAGGTGATGTGATCAAAAGTAACATGTGGTCTCATCTTCTTAGAGTGTGGCTTTGAGAAGCTAAGAATGATGCCCAGGGGAAACAGACTCGTTCGACTAGAGTGTCCAGATCTAAAAGAGGGCCTCTTGGGAGAAATGAGAGTGTCCGCTCTTCTTCTGTGCCTTTGATGGGTCTCTGGGTAGTTCTAGGAGGACAAGGGTGCAGACATCAATACATGTTGTTCATTTTCTTCAGGCTTTTCTCTGTTACCAAATCAGACACCTTCTCTCTTAGCATCTGTAACCATTTCTAGTTAACATCCCTATTCCCTTAAGCAACTGGAAAGCAAACCAAATAAATGTAGAATCTCTAGGCAAAGCAGAGTTTAATTAAAAAACAAATCAAAACACTGCCATCTCACCTAGCTAACCCTAGCGTGTTAGAAAAGACCGCAGGATAAAGGCACACTGCCTGGGCTGCTGAGTCAACAGTGGGAAAGAGCTTCTCATGCAGAAAAGGCAACTAACAGCCCTATTAAATAGAGTCATACTTTTCTCACCTACCCACTAGAACTGTGATGTCCCTCCAGTTGAAACAGAATAGCCGTCTTCAGTGATGCATCACTCCTTAGCTTCCTCATTCATTCATTCATTCATTCATTCGTTTGTTTTTACAATAAACGTTTATTTATACCCACTTATATTTCAGTGGTTTTCAATTTCATGCACCCATCTATTCATTCAGAAATTACTTATTTTTGAACCTCTACTTATGAGCTGAGTACTCTCTTAGGTATAAGAGACAGACAGGGTCCATAACATGAAAATTTTATATTCTAGTTAGCAATTCATACTCTATCCACTCATCGTCATTCATCCATTCACTCATTCCTTTGACAAATATTTGCTGAAGCCCTGCTGTATGCCAGGTACTGTGTTAGCCACTGGGCCAAACACATTCATCCCATCTTCTTCTCTACTTTCTTAACTCAGTGTGTCACACATATACCACCACCACTACTGCCAAGCACAGAACCAAAAACAAACCCAACAACTTTCTTTTGTTTTGCATGTGTATATTCGTGTGTGATTATTTTAGGGGGAGAGGAGAGTGGGCTTCAGGTTGGTGGGCAGGGTTATTGAGTTAGACAGTATTTCTGCAAGTAAACATTGGTTTCATTCAGAGTAGTATATAAGAAGGCAGATCACAGATTCAGTACAGTACAAAGAGAATCTTTGTGCCATAATCGCTGTGGACCAATGGGATAAGCTGCCTCACAAAGTGGCTAGCTTCCCACCTCAAGATGCGGTCAGAAGTCAGAGGATGACCTGCCAGAGACAGCACAGAAGAGATGCTACTACCCAGGAGGCTTCTGATCCCTGATCTAGAGACTCTTTCTCCTCTGAGATTTGATTAGCAAAACAATCACCCTGGCACATTTGAAGGGTTCAAAATATACTTGTCAAACGAATAACTGAATATGTGTTAAGCCATTTGTTGGAACTTGGGCTCAGTGAGGGTAAGAGCCGGGCTTTATTCATCTCATGTAGTCCCAGGACCTCTGTCTCTCTGTAGGGCTCCAGGGAACTGTCTGAAGGGCTTTGTACTGGAGGTTCTCCAAACTCCCTGTTTAACATTCTAGGCAGAAACATCTTCTTGGTGTGGTTTAGCCACCTGGCAGATTCTTTCGGCAACTGGAGCATCCTTTATAGACACATTCACGCGTGTTTTCCTTAAGCTCCAGGCTTTGTTTTCTTCCCTAATTAGCAAATTATTGATCCACTTCTTCTACTTTGAGGCCATATGCACTCGGGAATAAAATTTTGTTTTGCTATCGACTAGAAAAGCAAAATAGCTAAATAAAGAAAGTGAATAATGCCTTCCCAAAACAAACAGTAGAATTGGCTTCTGAGTTAGCTCTGTTTGGGGTTATCTGTGGTTGTTTTCCGCCCTCCAGTAGCACCCATAATCATAAAGAGAATGCGTGATTGCCACTGGAAACAGAATGATCGATCTACAGCTCTGTGGCCAGACACCACTGCCCGAAGAGAAGCGCGGGGCAGGGAAACGCAGAAGCCGACGTCAAGATTTTGGGGGCCGCAGGCCACACCGTAATTCAGGTCATCACACTTGGCCAAGGAAGCTTATCAAAGAAGAAAACAGACTGACATTTTCTGGCCCTATGGTTCACTCTCAGAATGCAAGGTTGGAAGTTAGCCTGGCTTTCTCCATCCTGGGGAGACAGAGTAGAAGTTTGAGAATTTGACTCTTTGATAGTACAAAATGCGTGGCCTCGTACAGCATTGTGGGTGCTGTTTCACTTTAGCAAAGCAACTCAAGACATAAAGAATTTCAAACTAGAGCGAGGGCCTGACCTGCTTGTTCATGGCTGTGTCATTCAGGGACAGCCCAAGTCTGGCAGAAATAGCAGAAATTTTCTGCCACAGAACTCAACCCGTTAATTTAGATAAAAATGTTCCTGCGTGAACACTGACTCTAAACTCTCTCTACTCGGATCTGCGAGAAACTTCCCGGAGCGGCACACAGAGGACAAGGCCCGAGCCATCGGAGGCTGGGGACATTTCACAGGGCATTTTGATGGGCGAATCTGAGAAAGTAACCTCAGTTTTAGCAAGGGAGCATGATCTTTCCAGGAGTAGCAGTTCCTAGGATGGTTAAAGAAAATGACTAAGCTTGTTTGTGACCATCTCCAAAATACATCAAGTGACAAAGAAGCCAATATCTTTTCCCATTACTGACAGAGAGGAGACTATGGGAAAACGTCAGGCTTCCAGACTTTTATCTGTTAATGACCACCCTTAGGACTTCAAGTGCCACTGCCCGGCCGTTTCTTGAGAAACTCTCTGGGTCACAATATGGAAGATGCAGTTTGGGAGTGGGCCCCGTTCTCCAGGTGCTCATTCATCCTCTCTGGTCACGTCACCCATCCATCATTTCAGCAGAAAGACAAAGTGGTGTAGAATTCAGGGAAGAAAGACAGTATCCTTTAAAACGTCATGGCAGAGGCTTCTTTCTCTCTAGCGTAAAGCTCTAGCAGATCCTCTACTCCAGCCATTCTCAGAGGTGCTCTCCAGATCAGTAGTATCAGGATCGCCCGGGAACTTGTTAGGAAAGCAGATTCTTGGGTCCTACCCAGACTTTCTGAATCAGAAACTCTGGAAGCCAGGCCCAGCAGTCTGGATTTTAACAAACCCTCCAGATAACCAATGTACACTCGTGTTTGAGAAATGCTATGCTACTCTCCATTAAGAAATCTGAGTCCTACTATGACATAAAAAGAAATTACTTTCTCTCTCTCTCTCTCTCTCTCTCTCTCTCTCTCTCTCTCTCTCTCTCTCTCTCTCTCTCTCCCCGTCTTTCCCTCTCAGGATATAGAGATAGAGATAGAAATTCAGACAGACAGAAATGGAAAGAGAGAGAGAGAGCTATATGGATATAGATATACACATATAGATATAGATGTAGACAAAGATATATAGATATAGATGATATAGATGGATATAGATAGATAGATATATACTCTGATCCCTGATCTACAACCTCCCTCTACTCTGAGATTTGATTACCCAAACAATCTCCTACTAAATGTTGTGTACACACACACACACACACACACACACACACACACGCGCGCGCGCGCGCGCGGTAATGCCTTCTTTGGCATTTAGATGAGTCCGATGAACAGGAGATTAAATAAATATTATATATCTTAAAAGAAGCCAACTGGAATGATGGTAAAGAACATGGGCCTTGGAGTCAGATTTGGGTTTAAATCTACCTCCATTGTTTGCAAGCTGAGTGACACTGGGCAAGTGGTTTAATCTTTCTGGTCCTCCAGTTATTTCTTCATTGGTAAAATGGTTAGGGTAATAGTACTGAGCTCCTAAGGCTAATGCGAGGATTAAATTAGATAATACACATCTACAATGTGCTTGATAAATAAACATCACTGTTCAAGCAACATTTGGTCTCATCGCTACAATTATTCTACCGGGGTCACCCATAGTGAATAGTAAGGACCAAAGTGCCCAGAGATTCCTCACTATGAAATGCAGCTTCTTTGGAAATCTTCTTTAGGGACAGTCTGAGCCAATGAGTGAGAAAGAGAATCCCAGCTTTTTGTGACTGTTTCGGGAAAGGTAAGGGATGAGAAGCAAGGCACAGGCGTCGGTGACGGGGTTTGTTGACAGGGTGGAGGCTCCTGTGTACCGCTGGCCTCGAAGATCTGCGGTGGCCACAGTTTTCCTTTCTCATTGTTATGGCGTCTGGGCAGAGAGGAGCTTAGGAGCCAGACCTCTGAGGCTGTGTGTGGTGAGCCTGCTGGGGCTGGCAGTCGCTAAGGGCGGAAACCACTGTTTGGGAGCTGCTGGCAGTTTAACTGTTTCTGTTGCTCATTGCTGAGGATGAGAAAAAGGCAGGAGGGCCAGAGCATTCCACACTGTGATTCCGTTTGTGGTAAGCGCCTGCTCACCAAGAGCGTCAGAGGTTTCTTTGGAACCATGAATTTATCAAGCAGCTTCTGGAACAAGATTTTTAGCTGGTTGCATATCCAAATATCAGTTGCCTAGACTCTTGACTTGATTCTCTCCTTCTACGTTTTTCTAAAGAACCATGCGGCCCATTTCAGAAGTCAGTGATAACTGCCTTGTGGGAGATGCAGCTTCCTGAGGCCGATGAGCTCCTTGCTGCACACCTAAAATGATTTACTTAGGCTTATTCCGATCGGTGGTGTGGGCATTCTGATCCTCTAGAACCCAAAGTAACCATAAGTGTGTAAATATGTCATCTCATAGCCTTAGGTGTGCTTACTTCTGTCTCAAGGCTAGAGGTGCATCTTACTCATCTTTGTGGTGTTTTCTGAAAGAAATATGACATCCTCCAATTAACGTGTATGCAAAACTACTCAACAGTGGGGCGTGGTTAACAAATCATATAATAAGATATTATGCAGCTGTGAGAATGATATTTTCAAATTATTTTAATACTCCTAATGCAACGAAGTGAAAATAGCAAGAATCAAGCGCCTGTATAGAGCAGTGGATCTCAGAGTGTGGTCCCTGAACCAGCAGGAGCAGCATCATCTATAAACTTGGTAGAAATGCCAATCTCAGGTCCCACTGAGACCTACTAAATCGGAGACTCAGGGAGTGAGCCCGCAGTAATGTGTGTTAGTAGCCAGGTGAATCTGATGTATGTTAAAGTTTGAGAACCGCTGATACAGAGCATGGATCAATTAAATATGTAAAATATACGCGGACGGGAAAAAGTACACAAAGAGATAAAATGATTCCTCCTGTACTAGGATTATGGATGATTTTTTGTTTTGTTTTGTTTTTGCCTGTTTCTCTTTTGTGTTTTTTATATAATCTATTTTTTCTCAAATGAGCGTACCTTGCTGTGGTATTTAGAAAAAAAGTAGGAGTAAAGTTCCCAAATATTTCTGTTACATGTGTATCATGTCAGTTCATACCATATTAACATTTGAAGACTTAACTATTCATGCACCTTCGATGTTTTTCAGTTTTTTATTCTGACAAGTCAACCTCCCTGTATTTTCTTTGATAAATCTTCTCAGCCCCACTGCTGTCTATTGACTTTCCCACTCTAAAGTCTTGAAGCCCCTGCAATTAATAACAAATAGAATTTCGGAAACTGTCAGAAGTCTCTAGCTTGGTTTGTCATAAATGAACAAATAGTTGGATTTTTTTTTTAAAGCACGCTATTTCCTTTTGGATATATTTAGATGTTAATATATCTTCATGCATTAGTAACAATTTTAGCTTCTGCATATATTTTCATGCACTTTGAATTTCGTTTGGATTGATTTTTTTTACCACATCAACTCAAAGCATTTTTAACAACTTGACCCTTCTAATTTCAAGGGTTCATTTACAAAGTAAGCAAAGATAGTGGATTTGCATTTATCCAGGAGAATTAAGGTCTAAAATCAGCAAATAAGGTAAATACCATAAGTAGTCAACATTAGTTCATCTCAGTAACACCAGGATAGACTGTTATTCCTACAGCCCTATTATTCCGACTGTGATCCACCTGAATACTAGCTTACATAGTTAGGGGTCGTGTTATACGAAAATGTACACCTCGCATTTCTAGAATCACTTAGCACTCGCTGTAAGATGTTCACACCACAAGAGGTTCTGAGAGTCAGAACCTCCTGAGGAAATAACAGACTCTTCCTCCAATCCTAATACTCATTTTCTAGGCAATGGCAGTTGAAAATGCCTGAGCTATTTAAGTTATTTTGGAGGATTTGTTTCCTTTCTTTTGGTCGATGGTACATAACTACATTTGCCTTTGTCGAAAGAGCATTGGGTGTGATTTCCCTGCATGTCCTGTTGTGCCTGGGCTTCCTTCTCTCATCCCCCTCTCTGGGATGTTCTCCAGGCAGAAATGACTCTGATCTCTCCCCCTGGTATTCAGATCTTACTCATCCTTTAAAATCTTAGGTACAAGCTGCCTCCTACGCAAAGCCTTCCTAATCTCAGTAGAAAGTAATCCCTCCATGCTCTAAATGTCTCTGGGACATTTATCATTCTTGATTATATTTACATTTAAATATGTCTTAGCTTGCTCCAGAGACTCTAGGGTTCTTGAAGGCAGCATTCAAGTGTCTTTAACATCCATCTTGGCTTTGAATCCTAGATCTGCCCTCCCTAGCCAGTCTTAGGAATAATTACTAAATTCCCTGTGCCTCCTTCCTCTTCTGTAAGATGGAGATGGTCATCGTACCAACCTCTTAGAGTTCAATTGAACATTAAATGAGATACTGAATGGTAAGAGGCCAGCACAAAATCTGGCATATAGTAAACTCCAATAAATGTTAGCTCCTTTTATGTCTATTCTCCATTGTGATTCCAGTAGTACATTTGTGCTCCGAAGCATCTTGTTTATTGAATGTATGAGTGAATGAATGAGTGAATGAATGAATACTATAGTTAAGTTCATACATGCACTTCTGAATTCTCAGTGCTTGATGAGGAGTTTATACTTGCCATCTGTCTATGAATCTATTATAGAACTGAATGAACCAATGATTCTCTTTTATTCTCAAGGCAGGTGTAGGGTATATGTGGGTAAATTTTCTGTCTTAAGAAAGCTGCCATCAACCATCTAGTTTAGACTTCATTGAGCTCCATGTTTTCATCCATGAAATGGGAATTATAACGCTGATCTGTGATTTTGCCTGAATACAAGAATTCAAGGAGGACTGGGTCTTTAGGGAGAAATTTTATAAACAGGGACTGTTTGTAGCAATTTGAAGAATCAGAGCATGAGTGTGTTAATTAGCATATTTCAGTTACAGAGTTTCCAATCACAGCACTCTAGATGTCGCTCAGTAAGGGCACAGGGCAAACCAGCTGCTTTTTGGGTTTGTCAAGCATCTCAAGTTATTTCTCAGGAGCTGGGGTTTGGCAAAGCCTGAAACCCACAATGCCAAGTCCTTCTTTCCCCTTTAATTTTTAAGCCCATGTGTATTTTAAGGGAAATTTAATCCGTATGTTTCTGTTTCCTTTACACTTAACTCATAAAAATGGTTTGTCAGAGCAATTTGATGTCCCAAAAATCTTTGGAGCCTTTATAATGATATTTTTTAACCTTTCTCCCTTCCCTTAGACACAGGAAATTGTGTGTGTGTTTTTTTAAGAAAATGAATCAAATTGAAAGTCTCAAGGTCAGTATGGATGGGTCAGACATACAAGCTCAATGAGCTGTGCATTTGCAAAAATGGCATCTTCCACTGCTGCTCCTATAGGGAGAGCCCTGAGGGTAGAAGAAAGATCAATTTCACATGCAGGCAGATGGCGATAATTGGCAGCGAGTTGTGATAGAGTCCTCAGATATTTGATTGTTTGCCCAGGCTGAGAGTCTCTCTCTCCTTTGTCCTTCCATATTGGGAGATCTCCTTAGAATTTGGGTCCCTCCACCTTAGTCAAATCCTGAAGCTCAGCACCAGAAGTTCATGCACACAAGAAGTTTAAAAGAATTGAGACCACTAATTCTAAAATACATAACTATTTTCTAATCTAGTTTTCCGCATCATCCCTAGAGAGAGAGAAAACAGGAGTCTGCATTCTTGTGTTAATGATCATAGGAAGTGTTCTCACAAAGCTTTTTAAAGATGACGGTCTTCCCGAGTTTGTGAGTTTTCTGTCACAGGAAGGAGTCACATAATCCCCAGATAGTCACAGTGCAGGCAGAAATGTACCGTGCACTGGTGCTACATCTCAGCCATAAGAGGGAATATCTGGGGTGGCTTGACCTGCACCAGATCCAGGTTTGTAGCCATGTCACTTCTTCTACCATCAACTGGAGTCAAACTTTGGTCAAGCTCCTTTCTGGCAGCATACCCACTGCCAGACCGGATTGGGTCTTTCTGTCATGAAGGGTCACAGTGTGTGGCATATGTAATAGTTTGAGTCAGATCAACCGTAATGGCTTGGATTAATCTAAAACGCTTTAAAATCATTTGGTTGGCTTATCCCATTCCATTTTCACTATATGGCATTAGAACTCTGTAACATAATGGCCCAAGCTGAGGCTTTCTCTGCCATAGAGACCAAAAAGCCATGTGGACATTCACCGTCTAAAACAAAGTTGCCAATAAGAAGTCCAGTCAAAGAATGTCCTGACGGCTCTGCCATCTTGAAATGGGAATAGCGACAGAAGAGATGGACCCACTGAATGATGAAGATTCGGAGCTTTGAAGGACTTCTATCACTAAGCTTATGATAGAAATGGAACAATGAAATTCTGGTCTTGGATGGCTGAATACAGGGTAAAAGATGGGCATGTCCAAAGAGCATGATACCAAACCAGGGTACTGAGACGGCACATTGCTTTTATTTTGGATTTTGGATGAGAACAGAAAACAACTGACAGAAATTGGCCAGTCTTGGAAATTCAGTGAGTCCACAGGGCCTGATGAATACCAAGGTTTTACACGATCAGTAAGTCGTAGGCAACGCGCCAGCCAGAAACCTACTATTCTCCAACAGTCTAGGCAGTGGCGAACATATACAAATGAACTCCACATATTAACTGCTTTGAGCCAGGCCCTGAATCAGATGTTTATATCACCTTACTGAATTCACATGATAACTTAGTAAGCTAAGTATCATTATTCCCATTTTACGGATGAAGAAACTGAAGCTTCTAAAGTAACTTACTGGGGAGATTGAGTAACCTGTCCAAACTTGCATAGTTAATGGAAGTACTAGAATTCAGACACTAATCTGTCAAACTCCAAAGCATGTTCTCTTTCTTTAAAAGAAAAACATCTTTGTTTGATTACAAAAAGTATCAACTTATTCGAATATACAAAAATAGAGTACTGAGTTAAAGTCCCTTATGATCCTACCGCCTCCCAAGTTGTCAATAGCATAGAGTATATGTTTCTATATTTTCTATGTATCTACTACCAAACCTAGAGACATTTACATTTTTTACACAAAAATTAAAGCTGTTCTAGAACTTGCTCTTTAAAATGTCTTAAATATCTTTCTATATCAATAAGACATATATACGAGGTCCTTTTTAATAGCTGCATAGTATTCCATTATAAGGATTGCTACGGTTTTAAATCTTTGAATAGTTTGATTGATTCCAACTTTTGGCCCCAAAAGCACGACTGCAATGAAATGTGCACTGTTTGTTTATAGGTTATTGCACATTTGTGGGTAACTACAGAATAATTTGCTAGGAATGGATTTGTGGAGCAAAATAATATACAACCCATATGTCTACTATACAAGGTCATCTCCTTTGACTTCCTTTGGCTTTCTAGTTCCTTTGATTTCCAATTAAGTCAAATGCCAAATTTTCAGAGAAGTAAGTTTATCTTTCCCTTAGACTTCATTGCTAGGGAATCTGAGAGCCAATAATTCTATTAGATTTGAGTTACAACCAACACAGTCCAACTCTAAGGCAGGACAGTTAGCAAATTTCTGGAATTGTCTTTTTGTTTGATTTTACATTTGATCACTACTTATTGACTTGATTTGTGCAAGGCACTGCATTAGATCCTGGTTAAGCAGTGGTAAATCAGGTAGCATACCTCCAGGCCACTGGAGTAAATGGTTTGTACATCTGCCACTCAGCACCAGACTGCTGCCATGCAGGTAGACGTAGGTATGGCGTTACCAGAACCACTCTTTAATGCTCTCTTTAGTTTTCATGCCACAGAGCCACTAATGGGAGATACACTGAAAGGAGATTAAGCATCAGACTACTAAAGCAGGCTGTTTTCACAGCTGATCAACTTTTTAAATTAAACTTTTAATTTTGAATAACTGTAGATCCACTTGCTGTTATAAGAAAAGACACAGGGAGATCCTGTGTGCCTTTTACCCAGTTTCCCCCAACGATAACATCTCGCATCTTGTGATAACTGGATCACAACAGGATATCGATATTGATATAGACAAGAAATGGAACATTTCTGCCACAACAAAGATCCTTCCTGTTGCCCTTTTATCACCATGCCCACTTCCCTGCTGCTCCTACTCCCTCCTTAACCTCTGACAACCACTAATCTCTTCTGCATTTTGATAATTTTTTTATTTCAAAAATGTTATATAAATGGAATAATATAGTATGTAACCTTTTAAGATTGGCTTTCTTACTCAGCATAATTCTCTGGAAATTCATCCGACTTGTCGTGTGTCTCAAAAGTCTGTTCCTAATTATGGAGTAGTATTCCATGATATGGACGTACCATAGTTTATTTAACCATTCATTCCTTGAGGAATATCTGGGTTGTTTTCAGTTTAGGGTTATTATGGATAAAGCTGCTATAAACATTTGTGTACAGATTTTTGTGCCAAAAACTAGTCTTAATTTCTCTGAGCTAAATGCCTAGTAGTGCAATTGCCGGGGCATATGTTCGTTGCATATTTAGTTTTCTAAGAAATTCTTAAACTTTTTTCCAGAGCAACAATACCATCATACATTCCCATCAGCAATATATGAGTGATCTACTTTCTTTGTATCCTCACCAGCATTTGGTATTGTCATTATTTTTTATTTTAGCCATTCTGATAGGTTTGTAGTGATATCTCATTGTGTTCTTAACTGCATCCCCCTAATGGCTAATGATGTTAAGTATAATTTCATGTGCTTGTCACTCATTTGCTATCTGTATACACTCTTTGGTAAAATGTATTTTCATGTCTTTCACCCATTTCCTAATTGGAATGTTTGGTTTTTAATTATTTGGTTTTAAAAACTATTTATATATTTCAAATTATTTATATATTTCAAATATATAAATAAAATTATTTATATATTTCAAAAAAATTATTTATATATTTCAAATACCAGGTCTTTGTCAGACATGTGGTTTGTGAATATTATTTTTCATTCTTCAGCTTGTTTTTTTATCCTCCTAACAAAATATTTCATGAAGCAAAAGTTCCTTGTGACAAAGTCCAGTTTATCAATTTTTCTTTTATGAATTATACTTTTGGCATTAAGTTTAAGAACATTGCCTATTCCTAGGTCCTAAGGATTTTCTCCTGTTTTTTTTTTTCCTTCTAAAAGTGTTATAGTTTAAGTTTTCCATTTAAGAACATGATTTATTTTGAATTAATTTTTGTATAAGGTGTGAGGCTTAGGTCGAGGTTCATTTTTTTTTTTTTTTTGCCCATGGATGTCTAATTGTTCCAGCACAACTTGTTGAAAAGCTATCTTTCCTGTTAGATTACTTTTGCGCTTTTGTCAAAAGAATTCAGTTGGTCATATTTGAATGGGTTAATTTCTGAATTCTCTATCCTGTTCCATCTATCTATGTGTCTAAATCTCTACCAATACCACACAGTCTTAATTACTGTAGCTGTATGATGAGTCTTAAAATTAAGTAGACTGATTTCTCCTACCTTAGTTTTCTTTTTCAAAGTTGTTTTAGCTAATCTAGTTCCTTATGTTATTTTATTTTTATTAAAATTATTGGAGTGACATCTAGTTCCTTATTTTAGAAAAATCTTCATATCCACAAAAATCTTGCTGGGATTTTTATAGGAATTATATTAAAACTACATGTCAACTTGGAGGTGGGGGGAATGACTATGTTGTATTTTCCAGTCCATGAACACAGTATCTCTCCATTAAGATCTTTTTTGATTTTCTTGAAATCAATGTTTTGTAGTTATCAGCATACAAATCTTGTAACTGTTTTGTTAGATTTATACTTTAGATTTCATTTTTTGGAGCAATTGTAAATGACATTACATTTTAAAATTTAGTAACCGTATATCTATTGCTAATATGCAGAAATACAACTGAAGTTTGTATGTTTATCTTGTATCCTGTGACCTTGTCGAATTCACTTATTAGTTCCAGGAGTTTTTTTTTTATAGATTCATTAAGATTTTCTATGGAGACATGATTTCATCTGCAAATAGGGACAGTTATTGTTCTTCCTTTTTGATTATTTCTTTTATTTCGTTTTCTTGCTTTACGACACGACCTAGAACTCTCAGTATCATCGTGAATAGTGTGTCGAAAGTTAACATCCATTACTTACTCCTGATTTAAGGAGAGGAAAGCAATCTTTCAACTTTTACTATAATGTTAGCTGTAGGTTTCTTGGTCGATATTCTTTATCGAGCTGAGGATGCCTCCTCTATTCTTTTTCTGAGAGATATTATCAAGAATGAGTGTTAAATTTTGTCTGGTGCTTTTTCTGCTTCAATTGATATGATCATGTGAGTTTTCTTCTTCAGTCTGTTAATATAGTGAACTAACGTTGATTGATTTTCAAATATTGAATCTGCCTTGCAGGCCTTGAATAAACACCCCTTGTTCTTGTTGTGTAATTCTTTTTAAAGATTGCTGAATTCTATTTACTAATATTTGGTTAATGATTTTTACATCAACATTTATGAGGTATATTGGTGTGTGGTTTTCTCTTTTTAGGTACTGTATTTGTCTAATTTTGTTGTCAGGGTAATATTAGGTTCATAAAATGATTTGGGATGTATTCCTGCCTCTTCAGTGTTCCAAAAGAGATCGTATAAAATTGGTGTTAATTCTTCTTTAAACGTTTGGTAGAGTTCTCCATTGAAGCTGTCTGGGCCTGAGGGGTTTTTTTGGGGGGTGGGATGGGGTGTTTAAATTATGAACTTAATTTCCTTAATAGTTAAAGGACTAGTCAAATGATCTACTTCATATTGAATGAGTGTGATAGTCTATGATTTTTTTTTTAAATGGTCTATTTTATCTAAGGTATCAAATTTACATTTGTAGAATTATTAATTATATTTGCTTATTATCTTTTTAATATCTATAATGCTATCCCCATTTAATCTCTGATATTGATAATTTATATCTTCTTTTTCCTTTGATACTCTTAATAGAGGTATCAATTTTATTTATCTTTTCAAAGAACCATCTCTTCATTTCATTGATTTTCTCTTTTTTAATTTTTATATTATATATTTTTTCAATCATAGTTGACATACAATATTATATGAGTTTCAGGTGTACCACACAGTGATTACACATTTATGTAACTTATGAAGTGATCACCCTGATAAATCCAGTACCCATCTGACACCATCTATACTTACTACACTATTAGCTATATTCCCCATGCTATACTCTACATCCCCATGACTATTTAGTATCTACCAGTTTGTACCTCATAATCCCCTCCCCTCTTCTTCCATCCTTCTACCTCCTAATCCGGCAACCATTAAAACGCTCTCTGTATCTATAAGCTTGTTTCTGTTGTTTGTTTATCCTGTTCTCTAGATTCCACGTATAAGTGAAATCATATGACATTTGCCTCTCTGTCTGACTTACTTCACTCAGCACAATACTTTCTAGGTCCATCCATGTTGTTGCAGATGGCAAGATTTCATTCTCTTTTTTATGTTTGAGTAATATTCCATCATATATATACACGACCTCTTTTTTATCATTTTCTCTATTTTCTATTTTCAATTTTATTTATTTCTGCTCTTTATTATCTCCTCAATTCTGCTTGATTTAAGTTATTTTGTTCTTTTTCTAGAAATAAAAATTATATTTAAAGACCATTGCATTCAACAGAAGAGAGTATTATTATTTTTTTCTTTTCTTTTCTTTTTAAGGCGAAGCAACCCTTGGTCAACCTCACAGATTACAAAGACCTTGTCAGTTTGCAATCCCTTATTTTTTTATTTTTTACACCTACAGCACCTGGTCTTCCTAGGTGGTCTCCCATCCAAGTATTACTCAGGCCCGACCCTGCTTAGCCTCTGAAATCAGAGGAAATCGGGCTTGTTCAAGGTGGCATGGCTATAGACAAATATTATTTTTATATGAAACATTTGATGGACCAATTATTAATGAGAAAGACAAGTTTAAAATTACTCTTTCTCATAATTAAAGATACAGCGATAGAATACATAAACAAACATTTTTAATTATAGACAATTTATGAAGCCACTTTTAATTTCTTATATGACCTCCACAAATTACAGGAAATGTCAGAGGAAACATTAAAATGTCATTGTATACATTTACTTTTAAAATTTCACACAAAATGAAATCGTGTAGAGTTAAATCTTTTTGGAAAAGTTTTCTGCAACAATCTGTAAGTGTACTAAATTGTATATTTCAAAATTACTTATCAAAAATGTATCCAAATCTTATTATAACCCATAAAATACTTTTAAGTCCAGTAATAATCACATCAGCAGGAATATCCTCTCAAAATTAAAAATTAGCAAAAACTAATCGTGATCTAGCATTTGCCCAAGAAGAGTGAACAACTGATGTTCCTTCCAATTATATCAATTGAAAGCAAAGTTCTTAAAATTATAAATTACGATGACCTAAAAAACAAATTTCCAGAAAAGCGAGTCAGAAATGGCCAATCAAGGTCACATTTGTAAAATGTTATTGTTTATTGTATTAGATAAAAATTTCCCCAAACTTCTGCCTTTGTCATCCAATAAACATTTGTAGAGCACTTACTATGTTCTAGGCACTATTCGATACCTTGGGGGTATTATGGTGAACAAAAGATGGATTCCCTGCTTCTATGGAATACACAGTCTAGAAAGAGGAGACTGATAAAGACCAGGTAAAGAAATACTAATTGCGAATTGTGGCAGGTGCTTTCAGGAAAACAACAGGATTTTGAGATAGAGATTAATGAGAATAAAGGAAAAATATTTCTACTCTGAGGAAATGGCATTTAAGCCAAGATCTGAAGGATGAAAGAGAAACAGTACTGTGAAAATAGGGACAAACGTTTTGAGCAGATGGAACAGTATGTACAAAAGCCTTGAGGAGAGCCCCCATAGAGAGCTGTGCAGATTGTTCCTGGCACAAACATACCTGGCCCAAGGGGTAAGAAGATGCTGAGATCCAGCCTATGTCTGTTCCCTAGGCCGTGTGCCATGGTGGGGGAAAAGGAAGAGGTGTGTTTTTCTGCTTCTCACAATGACACCACATGGGCTAGCAGTAGCTCTGGCTTGAGGTAGAAAGGAGCTCTTAGTCCTGTCCTTAGTCCTTGGGCTGCAGCTTGAGTTCAAGTCCTGAGATCCTCGCTCAGCTTCCAGATGCATGTCTCCATATGCCTGCCCATAGGCTAAGTCTATGTTTGATTTTATCAAATGGCAATAATTCAAATTTATGTGGCATTTAAATCTCATTCAATCTTTAAATCTCATTTAGTCTTCCAATATCCCTGTAAGATAGCTAAGGCAGGCATTTTTTAAATATACATAACAAATAAAAAATAGATTTTAAGTGTTTAGTTAGATATGTTTCAATAATTGTATAGCTCCTTCTATGCAACACCTAAATCAAATAAAGAAATTTCCAACATGCCCGAACGTTTCCTCCTACCACTGTCCAATCATACATCTCAACACCGCTAGTCCTAAGGAACCACTGTTTTAATTTTTATCACCACTATGATCAGTTCTGCCAATTTTGGATCTTCACAGAAATGTAATTGTGCAGTAAGTATGATATTGTGTCTGGCTTTTTTGCTCAATATAATGTTTTGGTTTTCTTTTTGAGATTGATTTAGTCACATTGTTATGTGTCTCCATAGTTCATTCTTTTTTTATTATTGAGTAATATTCCATTGAGTGAATATACCACAATTTGTCGATTTGTTATCCTACTGATGATATTTGGACTGTTTCTAGATTGGCTATTTTGACCAAAGCTGCTATAATGCACAATTCTTTTTGTGGATATTTATTTTCTTCTTTTGGGGATAAAACCCAAGGTAGAATTCTGAGTCATAAGGTACGTTATATTTAACTTTGTTAGAAACTGCCAGTTTTTCAAAGTCATTAGACCATTTTACATTCTCATCAACCATCTATGTGTTGTTGTTCTACATCTTCACCCAATTTGATGTTAGCCAGTGTAGTGGGTGTAAACCGGCATGTGGCTTTATTTTGCAATTCTCTGATGACTGATCAAATTGAGCACCTTTTCATGTGCTTATTGGCCATTTGTATATCTTCTGTTATGATGTGTCTATTCAAGGTTTTGCAGGTGACTACTATTAATTCCATTTTATAGATAAGAAAACTGAGGCACAGAAGTCAAGTGATTTGCCAAAGATTCACAGCTAACAAGTAGCAAGCTCAAGTATTTTATTCACATGCCCTGATTTTAACCAGTATTTGATTTCCAATATACTGGACTTTTTTCTACTATGGATCCCAACCTCAGCTTTCTTATCTGTAATGTTCTACAGTACCCTGAACCTTGCGACCTATTAGACAAGGGTAGGCAAGGGTGCAGTAGAAATGTACAGACACGGAGAAAGGAAACGGGGAATGATTTTAGGTTAACTGAAAACAACAGGGATTCTTTTTCAGACAGAATTCAAAACCATTTCACTCTAACTTTGAGGTCCTTGTGTGATGCCTGATGCCATCTCAGGCAGGAATTTACTCTCAGTCTCAACTACTCAGTGTTGCCAAGCTCAAAATAAACTCTTCTTGTTCAAGGGCAAATGTGTTTCACTGGGCTACATATAACTCCCTTCAGCCTATTTGGTTTTAATTCAATCAGTTAAAATAACCACAGTTTCTGCTGTCCATATGCCACATTGCACTAAATTAATATTTGGTCGATGAAGTGTAAATGCTCCTAAGTGCTGGATTTTCTCTCATATATCTGGAGGAGATGGCAACTATGTAGTGTATGTTTTGTGATTTTTAAGTTTGGGAAGTAAATGCATTTTGGAGTTGAACTGTCATTGAAAATCCTTACTTTTCCTCAATGCCAAAGGTAAATTAGTGAAGGAGCAGTGAGAATGAATAACTAGCTCTGGTCGTATTTGATACACAGATTTTGAGTGTTGAGGATTTGAGAACCAAGTGAAACTTTGTGACCTCCCTTTCAAATCAAGAAGACACTGTCCTAGCTAGACTGGCAGCACAGATGGAAGGCGCCTATTGCAGTCCTTTTCATCCTCTCTGAGCAAAGTCTTGGATTTTCCCCCCAAATAATGAATGAAGTGAATAAGCCATTGAGCTTCTAATTCCATTCAATGCCTTGCTCTCCTGCGAGGTGCGTCCGGTAGGTCCAACAATGCCAGAGAAGAATTACGTTGGCATATGCGGTTGTTGAAAAAACTCTGCTGAGCAGTCTTACAAAGTGGCCAGAGCACCCCAGTTGGCTCCGGGGTCTGCTTTCATGGGAGTTCGGAGTCTGGGACAGAGTGAAGAAAGGGAAGTGGGACAGAAGTCTGAAGATGGAAGGTCCAGGCCAGAAACAAAAGGGCTGCGCCGATGTCTGTAAGGGGAAGACTGGAATAATAGGGACGAGGCCAAAATCCAACAAGATGAGACTTTAAAGTCTTCTTAAAAAGTATAATTACAACTTCTTTAACTTTCTTTTTATTTCTCCCTCTGTTGTTCTTTCTTCTTCTTCAGTTCATTAAATGCTTTTTTGCTGCTATGTGCTGTAGGTCAGATGCTCCCGACATATGTACAGCAAACTCGATCTGGCATTTTTAGGAGAAAAGAGAAGTTTTTCCTTTCGGCTGAGAGTAATTTTAATGGATAAAGTGGCATTTACAGTTCGGTGTTTAAGTGACAGTGTAGACTGCCTTTATAATTGCTGGATCCTATCGCACAGGTATAAGTCTTCACTATTATGTTTGAATGTGCAAATACAAGTAGCTTCTTCACGTCTCTTTCACCTTAGTATTTTGAATTCTCACTGTGGTTAATTACAAAAGATTCTCTCTTCTATACTAAGGTTTGATGTCTTGTAGTTATGGAGATAAACCATTGGTCAATCGGTGACGTATTTCTTGTGGAGGTAGGAAGGTGGGCAATTTGTCAGGAGACTGACAAATTATCGTCTATGATTATCGTCTACGGAACTCCCGGGCCACAAAGTAAATGGAGAAAGAAAACCTGGAAAAGAGAGAAGACCTCTTTGGAGATTTATTTATTTATCACTTAACCAAGAGGAAGAGGAACCTTTCTGAAATTTAGACTTAGGGGCCTAGATTTCAACTTATACCTGGACGCAAACTCCAAACAGAAATGTTCCTGGAAGAGCTTATGTGAACTCCTTTTGGCTGGCACTCGATAGAAAAAAAATAAATGAGGGTGGAAGGAGGAGAATTTTCTCTACAGCTTGACTGACCACCAAAACTACCCAGATTACTCATGCAAATCACTACCCACTAAGTGGGGGCCGCCCAGGGTAATCAGCTGCTCTTGTGCAATATGGTAAGTGTGTAAAAAACTCCAGTTCCACCAGTAGAAACATCTTCTTGGCTTTATCCAAAGAAAACTCGAATAGATATAGGATTCTATTAATAAGTGAGACACATCTACATCAGTTGTTTTTTTTTTTTTTTTAAAGCAAACATTCCTGATAAATAACACATGTTTAAAGCAGATTTCTGTGCACTCTAGGGAAAGAAAGATCAGGTGTATTTGTTCTGAAGTATCAGAACATATTTCCAATACAAACCAAGTAGCTGGGTAGAAATAAATCATTTTGTCTTTATGGCAGAGATACTCTTTTTTGAGCTAAGTGCTCTAGTAACTTTTTGATACCACAGCATGTTAGAGCCGTAAGTGGCCTTTGAGATCTAGTTTGACCTCCTGAATTAATAAAAGAGAAAGCTAAAAGTGTTTTTTTAAAAAGCCAGGGAAAAATCAAGAGCTATCACCTAGTCAGATCCTTCTGCAGAAAGGAACGAGGCAAACTGCCTTCATCTTTGACTCATAAGAAAGGTGCAAGTCCCACCCACGTAGTTAAACCTTCCTTGCTAAATTCCTGCTTATTTTGAAGTTGACAAAGGCCAAGGAAGCCCATTGTGAAATGTTTGTTTGGAGGAACAGAATCTAAACTTACCCTTCTTGTCATGGTCATTTTTTAAAAAGATGACAGATTTGAGCCCCTGGAGGGGAGAGACTGCAGCCATGCTGGAAATAAGAGGGTGCTCTTTCTGGTTTGTTGTTGTTTTCCATGTGCTTCTAGAGATATCAGTTTTATCACCGTGGCTGAGAATGGAGCTGAGAATGTGGTGAACAATATGACAACAATTTCCTCCCCAGTGTGTGCCTGAATGGCTAGCACGGTCAACACATAATCAGACAATCTACATTTGCACTGTTGCTGCTGACAACTTCATTATGCTTGTGATATTCAGCTGAGTAATTCATTTCCCGAGCATGGCAGTATCTCCTGATATGCTTAATAGGTTGGACGTAATTTCGTAAGTCTTTGAAGATGAATGTCTCCCCTCATGCTCACCTTTGCCCTAATATGGGAAACAATGAGAGCTACCATTAGGAAACAGCATTGTAGTGTTCAACGTTTTGGTGCAGGTTGGGTCTCCAAACCACAAAGGCAGGAAACATTAGTGATCGAAATGATACACTAGATGTGGGTCACTTAATGTCCCTTGTAATGAATGACTTGTTTGCCTGCCTCTGCATTTAACCTTCATATGCCTGGGGCATTCTAGAAAATAAGGTGGCCCTGCCCAGGACATAAAATTAGTTAATTAATGGTTACAGGGGTGGGGTGGGCTTTGGCATGATCCGCCTACAGCCACTTCCACTGAAGTGGAAGAACTAGACAAGAAACAAGAAATGTGACCCATGTGTAATATCCAATGCCAAAGCTGTCATTTTTCTTTAAAGCTAAGGACAAAAGAATAAAATGCACTCCTTTGAGTTCTCTCTAATTCAGTTCAATTAAACATATATGTATTGAGCTGAGAGGCAAAGTCAAAGGTTAGTGAGGCCTGAGTCCTGCCCTCACAGAGTTCACAATCTAGTCAGGAAAGCAGAACCCCAAGTAACTCTAACAAAGTTAAACTGTGCTGAGAGGGCTAACAGAGTTACAAATACTACAGTGAGAGAAGAGACATTCATTCTATCTGGGAACAGAAAAAAGAAAGTTAATATGCCATCTCCAAAGACTTCGGCCTTCACCCACCATCCAGTCTGAATTCTTTTGAGAGAATCTGGTTTCCTAAGAATCTTTCTTGAGTCTACTTCTTAGTTCTGAGAGTTAGGACGCCCCATCTTATCTGATTTCCAAGTATTCTTGGTCATCACTGATAAGGATCAGTTCCAAGTATCCCAAATAAAAATGGAGACATCAACATTAAGATAGGTCTAAGAATCTTTCACTTATCCTTTTACTTACCACTGCATCTGTGTTCTTGACTTTATAAAAGTAAATCCTTCTAGGTAGACTCTTTCTTACTGGCAGCTAGAAAACAAATGGATTTCGTACTAATCCATTTCAGTATAGATATTTTTGATATTAAGATTTTCTTTACAAAAAAATAAAGAGGAAGAGAATACCTAAGAATGAGAGGAAGAGGAAGAGTCTGCCTAAAACTCAGCAGTCATTTATCTTTCAGTACTTTGACTCATTAGCTTGACCACTTTGACATGTCTGTTGAACATTTGCTTACCTCGTGAACTTTGGTTTTCATGCTTCCTAGTAAAGATTCATATGGTTTGATGGGTAGGGGTACATGTGCATTGGGTTTTGAAATCATGTCTAAACCATGCAGTCTGCTAATTGCTTTATTGTCTTGATCTGAGTAAACTCTTTCTCTGAATTGTAAATGCTTAAATTATCAAATCCTAGGGCATTAACAATTTCATTTTTAAATTACATGAGAATTCTGCATAACACTCTTAAAGCGAAGATACAAAAATCATCTTGGGCTTTGAGCTGCAGATAAAAGACCTCCCCAGAGAAATGACCAAACTGAATGTAAATGGGGAGGGATCCCAACATCTCTGTGATGGCTCATAGTCGCCCCCACCCCACAACCCCACCACAGTCCAAATCTTACCATACAGAGGCATGGTCAAGATCTAGTTAGCAACCCACTTATTATAAGTGCTATTCTTTATAAAATCCAGTGCATCAAAGAATGCAGATGGCCTTGGGGACGGTAGCAAGAAGTGACCTATGCTAATTCCTCTTGGAGAGATTTAGGTGAATGCTGCCACCTATTGATAGGTGAAATATATGCCACAGATTCTTACTCCCACCCCACATTGTGCTAAATGCTTATCAGAGCAGACCTCATTATTACTCAGTTGGCCAAAATATTTTAACAGCCCTGAGTTCATAATTCTTCATTATTTGTGATGAAAAATAATTGTTATACTAATTCAAAGCAACTCACAAATCGTTTTGCTGGAAAGAGGCAAAGGAGAGGGCACAAATGCCAGGAACTTTGCAGAGATCTGGGTTGGAGTTTGAGCTCAGCCCCTTAGCACACATAAAGAATTTAATCAACCTCTCTGAACCATAGTTCCCTCATCGATAAAAAGTGGGTAATCCTCTTTGTAGGGTGTGAGAATTCGGTGATAGCGCTGCATGGCACACAGGAGGCGTTTGATCAGTGGCAGCGTTTATTATTTTTCTTTTCCACTGAGCTATTAAAAAGTAACTATTCGTGATGAAATGATTGGAAGGTAATATGACAAATCACATCACGATCCAGACTCCGGTGAACTGTTCTGAGCTGCTCAATTATCCTTTGGCAATGCTACTTGTCTAGTATAGTATCTTTGACATCCAAAATTAGGACAGTGTGAACATAAATATTAGAACTTTAAGTGTGCCAATTGAGAAAATGAGGATAAATGGGCTTCATTACCGAATGTGTCCTGACTGCCCCAGAGGATCTATGGGGCTGCGCAGATAAAGAATTATGATAAAACTTCGGAGCTGTGTATAAATGGGGCTTTGTGACCTGCTGGATAAGGTTGAGACTTAGAGCCAGACCTAGGAGGTTCACATTCCTTCCTCCGCGTGGTGTGGGGGATCCCAGGCTCACACAGACAATAGGGGATTCATAGCTTCAGAATTCTAATGATGACTGAAAGGAGGGTGGCAGCCAGAACAAGAAGACTTTTCAGAAGCAGGGACCCTGATTATCACATCGGTGCTACAGCCTGGAGAGAGGCTGCCGAGAGGCAGTATGAGGCCGTTCTTGGAAAGCCGTCGGTGAAGTGTTTGTAACCTCCTTAAGAGAATTCCATTTCTCGAAAATGCAGCACCGGAAAAATCTCACATGATTCAATCAGATAAATATTCTGTCATCAAATCACACTGGAAGTTATACGAACCATCTTTTTTGAAGACTCTTTTCGAATGTCATGAGTCTAGTCTCCAAAACTTAGGGAAAAAAAAAAATCCAAAAGAGGGTTTCTCAGGGTATTTTGGGACCTTTACTTTTAGTTTGAAAGGTCAACTGGTGCTTTAAACAAAATAATCAAGAAATACCATGGCTATGAACAGTCTGCACCTTTTGAAAAGGTCTGCTTTGAATTGAATAGCCATTGCCCTCCCCCACCCTTTTTTCTTTTTTCTTTGGGGCTTAGAAATTGAGAGGGAGGAGGAGGAACAGTTTCACATTCATTACTAACAACTTCACACATAATAAGCATGTTCAGATACACCCTGGGGTGTTAGTTTTCTTTTCCTATTTTTTTGTCTCCTTTTTAGCAGCTTTTCGATAAGTAGCACATTTTATTTTTGAAAAAAGAATTGGAGCCGTGATTGAGCAGCCTCGCCCTAAGGAAGGTCAGGAGATTAGGGAGCGGAAGTAGGCTGGCCAGACTCTGCTGACCACAGTAAGGGACTGCCGCTTTCTTCCCATAATTTAATTTTGAGACTCCATTGAAAAGGCACGCCCCCCCCAAAAAAAACTTTTCTGAAAAAAAAAGTGAAAAATTGTTAGAAAATGGTCATCAAAAAGTGATCAATTTAAATTTATGTCTTATAAACAAACCACATAGAACTAACCACGGGGCAGACAAGCATTTGCAATGATATATGGACAGTCTCAAAATATGGGCATAATTTTGTAGGAGAGCGTGGACATTAGGAGCTTCTGACGTTGGTGGGCTTTGGCCTAATTTCATACATATTCTGAGATTCTAAATGTTGCACCTCGCAAATCAGAGAACGGTGAACTAGAAGAGACGTTTGAATTTGACTGGCCCAACTCTCTCATTTTACAAGTGGGAAAACTGAGACCTCATGATAGAAAGTAACTTGCCCAAGGTCATACGGCTGATGAGGAGCAACTCGAGGACTCAAACTCAAACTCCCCATCCTAACGGGGGTTCTTTCCACTAAGCTGAACAACTCCGAGATGGGAAACTGCAAATCCTCACATTTAACCTGGGAGTCCTCTTTCTTATGAAACTCTACACACATCCCCCTGCAAATGGCCCTGTGGGTCGCCAGAGGTAGTTCATCTGTCACGGCCTAAAATGACTTCTTTAGCTGCTACTAAATGACTTCTTCAAAGCAGTCCAGGCCATTCACGTGGCTCCAAGAACTCAGCCTCCTGTTCTTTTCTCTATCTTCAAAAGGTGCGCAGACCATGACGTGAATGCCTAAATTATCTCTATGTTTGTGTACTGGGATCGACTGATGTCACCATCTGCCATCATACAGGTTAAAACTTTAAAAGTCGGCTTCTTTCTCACTCTCTCTCACTTCCTCCCTTGCTCCCATCTGTACCATTGACAAGTCCTGAACCTCTACCTCCTGTATTCATCTCCTAATTATTTACGTTTTCACAGCGCGTGCGCGCGCGCGCGCGCGCGCACACACACACACACACACACACACACACACACCCCGCCATCAATGTCTTCCTGCTTCCAGATTCTTACCACTTCAGTTCACGGACCACAGTGGCTAGACCGGAGAGATCTTAATCAGCTACACTGACATTCTCCTGCTCAAATCTCCATCACATACAGGACAGAGTCCAAACTCTTTCGCTTAGCATTCGAGCACTCCCCAGTCTAGCCCCTGCCTACCTTTGGAAACTAAATTCCATTCGGTCTCTCCATTACCACTTACTCCAGCCCAAATGGACTACTGTCACTTCCCAAATATTCTAGGAACTCTGTGCATTGACTTCATTTCCTCCTCTTCTTTTCAATCCCTAGGGATCTTCATTCCTCCAGCTCCAGTTCAAATGCGTCCTTCTCTGTGAATCTTCCATAAGCATCCCAGAAGGAAGTAATAATTCTTTTGTGCTCCCTAAGCACATTGCTCATACTTTTTCTTGGCACTTATTTAATTCTGCCCTGTATTATAATAAGTTACATCTCTCTCACTAAATAAATCTTTTTTATCTTTGAAAAGATGCCTCATTCATCTTTGTAAGCCCTCCTCACCACAGTGCTTCATCAGATGCTTTGCATATAATAAGCGCTTTCCTTTGTTAATATTTGTTGAGCACTTACTATCTGGAAGATACGAACTGCAAGATCTGGAAGAAAAAGATAGAAAATAATTTAAATGCAATCCTTCTCTTCAAAGGAACTTTAATCAGTAAGACAGGTTCACAAATAACTAAAGCGAGTGAACCAACTGTGGGGGTGGAATTGGGTGAGGGGGAAGTGCTGAGTATGGAACAAACATTCTCAGTGTTCCAAATGAGAACGCTGGTATTATGATATGGAGGGTGGGGGAAAGGGGGAGGGGGCAGGGGAAGAAAAGGCAAGGCTGCTTTTAAATCCCATCTCCGTGCCATGGTCAGCATTAGAGTCTTGTCGAGGTCTGGCAGTCCAACCCATCCTTTCCCTCATACCAGGATAATCTTCCTAAAGCAAGCCTCTGATCATTTAAAACCCTGTTCAAATGTTTGCTGTTGAATGCATCAAGCATCAAATAATTGTAGGCTTATGCTAGGAATTATAGAGAATACCAGTTTATAGAGATGAGACAAACTCCAGGAAACAGCTGGAGAACAAAAAGCAAGAACATGCTGTAAGAGGGATGGGGGTGGGGGGCAAAGCAAGTGTGTAATCAGTATGGGCTGAGATTAGTCAGGAAGGAATAATCGGAGGAGGAAAGCTTTCAATGGATGGCCACTTGGCAAGAAAAATTAGATGCACTAAATGAACTTTGGGGTCCCTTTCAATTCTCAGACCCCCGTTATTCTTTGAAATGGTTTATTCTTTCATTCAACAAATACATGCTAAACACTTCAACAAAATAGTGACTAAATATTTACTGAATGCCTTCTGTGTGCCAGGAACTCTGCTAGACGCTGGAAAAAAGACTTTGCACTTAAACTCTTACAGTATGATGGGGATGACTGATGTTAAACAAGTAAGTTCAACAAAATGATGGGAGGGTATAAGGTGCTATAAGACCACAGAGCAGGGAACCTCACAGCCCAGGGGCTAGAAAAATATCCTTTAGAGCTGAGGTTTAAGCCAAGACTCTAAGGCTGTACATGAGTTAGACAAAAGGGACTGAACATTCAAGCAGAAGAATATATGCAGAACTCTGGAATTAAGAGAGTATGGCATGTCCAAGGAATTGAAAGATATTCAAAAAGACAGCATGGAAGGTGAGTAAGAAGGTGGCAGGAAATTAGATGAGAGGTAGGCAGAGCCAGATTATGGAGATTTTTGCTAACGTATTTCAGAGATTTCATATTTCATCAATAGGCTTTTGGTAACATTAAAGTATTTGGCACAGTGTATCTAATCTACTAAGTACTTAATAAATGCCTGCTAAAGAGTGGATTAATGAATGTATCTCCTCTGCAATGGATGTGGGTTTATGAAATGACTCAGATTTGAGCATTAGCACCAGGAGGCAATGCCCCTATTACAGGAGGCATCATCCCCTTAGGTTTACAAAGCATACTGAACTCATGACCCCTACGAGGCAGCCCCTAACCTTAGTAAAATTACTCGGAGTCACCTGGCTTATGCCAGCAGATGGTATTTAAGCAGATCTGCATTAAAGTCAAAGTTTTTCTACAGATAAGGCTAAAGTTCTACATGGCAGTCATTTGGGCTTAAACTGAGAAAAGTTAGCCTGACTCCTATTTAATTCCTATTTAATTCCTGAACCAACCTCAGGCACATGAATATTCCCAAATTAGATTACTCATAGCAATGCTTCCATGGACAAATAAGTCCAAGAAGAGAAAGAGAAAATATGTTCCAGAGAGAGATTTCGCTTTCATATGAAAAAGAAAAAGTAAGACAATTGTGAAAAAGCTAAACTGAGCTCTTTCTTTAGATGTCCAAGTTTTGTGAGTCATTAAGCCTTGACTCAGATCCCAGCTCCAGAACAGCACCTGTCAGGAATGAGTAAGCTGCCAGGTGAGATGTTGTCTCTAGAAAGGGGCAGATTTTCAGGAATACAAGATGCCATTCCCAGGATTCTAATTCATCAGCAGATCAAAGATTAACATTCTATCCTCTCGTTTATTACCAAGACTTTTTTTCCCGATTTGCTACAGAGTCACATTCAAATCTGGGTAGTTGAATTGCCTCCAGGTATAAATAACAGACCACAGTGTCTATTAGAAGGGTCCAAAATTATTTCTGAAGTCATCACAGCAGCTAAGCTTTCATTTGGCAGAGAGAGAGAATCTGAATAGAGCTTTAGATTCTTAATGCTGTCGCTAGGGACATGTGTATATCTGTATGTGTGTGTGTGTGTGTGTGTGAGCGCGCGCGCGCGCGTGCATGCGCGTATGTGTGATATGCATATGTGCTCGCAATCAGAAATGTCTCCCTGTGAAGGTCATTTGCCATTTTATTACAGAAGGAAACATGAAAAATGCCTACATAAGCAGCTTTCTAGGAAACCCACTTGTGTGTCTTTTTAGTCATGTGAAGCATAATGCCGTGAAAGTAGCCAGGGATACCCACATGTGGCTGGCATGGAGGATGCGCAGGAATCTTCCTCCTAAGACTGAGCCTCTTGGTGACCTAAGTCCTTGGTCTGCAGACTACTTTTTTGGAAGCTGCTCAGACAAAAACTTGAGCATTGGTTGAGCAGTCCTGACTGGATTGGGAGCAAGGTGCTCCTTGCTCCATCTGGGAGCTCGTAAAAGATTGCATAGGTGCCTTGAATTGAGGGGATGTGGCTGCCACCTGTGGGCTTCTGGTCCCAGGCAGCTGTGGGAGTAAGGGAGTGACTAGCCCCAGGAGAGATATAGAACATTTGCAGTCACAGATTGCTGGATGGGCTCTTGAATGCCAGACAGTATTTCTTTCTCTGCAGTTGGTATAGTGCAAAGCTAACTGGCTGCCTCACTGCCCCTTTGCTCATCTTTGAGTGACAGTCGGTTCTGACTCAGTCTTGTTTGACATGAAGCTGCCTGTCCCTGCATTCTGTTCTTAATGGAACTCACAGATACAATAGGCTAAAGACACACCGAAGTCATGGCATCCTTTTACTACATGCACAAGAGCTTGAAAAATCAAGCCTTCTCGGGGCTGCAGTCCAGAAATACACCTACTTTCTGAGCCAAGCTGTTTCCCTCTCCCCTTCTCTCCCTGTACATCATTTGCTCTTTTATTTTGCATTAAGAGTAGCTTAGTGATCATGGACTTCGGCTTTTGCCTGTAGTGATCCCGTTCGCATTTTATTCTTTACACAGAATAGGAAGGAGGTTCGCCTGCTTTGCGCAGAGGCTGAGCCACAGGAGAAAGCAAAGCCACTGTGATTTATTGAATGAAAGCACTGGACAATTACCAACAACTTGTTCCTCTTCTGCCTCAAACAACCTAAACTGGTAAGTCAGATTTATTGTTTTCTTTCTTCATGTGAATGTGGGGCTTTCTTAGTCACTGATGGTTTTTAAAATGTGTGTGTGTTGCTGCGGTTTAAATGATATAAAAAACCTGCATCTTCCAAACTTAGCTGCAGGCGGTCCATGAAGAATGCACACAAACACATACTCAGTGGTCTGCGACAGCACATACACGTGCATGTGAGGAGGCAAAAGGATGGGGATGAAGAAGCCCCATTTCTGATAATTGGGCATTTTGTTTGCAGCAAGCTTAAGGACATTATGTGCCTGCATAACTGATTAGCATTAATGATGAAAAATAAATTATTCTTTTGTTGTATAAGATCATTTTCTAATCGGGTTCCTGAGTACCTATAAAATACCTGTTGGATCAGGTAAAGATGGATCCCATCATGCTGATAATCCCGAATACAAACCCAGACATATTGGTGTCTTAAGTCCAGTTTGCAGGTTAGACATGCAGAGTGGAATGCCAGCATGCTGTCCGTCCTGGCTCAGCATGCCCATAAATAACACCATGACTAATGTTAAGAATACCTGCCTAGGGAGACGCAGTGGACACGCGGCCTGCAAACCCTTGCTCGATCCACTGCCACTTTCGTACCCATGTTCCTTAAATCCTTTCTTTATTCTACATGGTTAGTAGTGTGCACTAGATTCAAATTGTGCTATTTTAATATCCCGTTTGTACCTATGCTGGTTGTTAGCCCAGCCAAGGCTTCTGAAAGTATTATTGATAATCTAGGCTGTTTTTTCTATTCTGGGTCCCTAAAACCCCCATATTCACTTGATTTCTTCATTTCCTAAATAGTATGTAAGCCAGCCTCTGTAGAAGGGGAAAGCGAACGGAGAAAGCTCTTTCTTTTCCTACCACTACCACCACTGCCAAGTATCTTTGGTCTGTTGTTTGCCTGCCTACTGCAAGACTTTATGGCAGCATCAATCCATCTTTGGTGGGCTCAGAGTCCACATGTCATACGGAGTTTAATGTCTTCGGTGAACTCTATCTGCAGTATATCACTGGCCGTTCACATGAAGTTGCGGCCTTGGGTGCTGACAAAGATGGATGATGTTAGAACAGTGAGTAGCATGCTTCTCTAAATAAAAACCAAAGTTAGGAAATCTGAGAGATGCGTGATGTTTTTTGCCTAGTGGAAAGTATCCCCAGGCCACGCAATCCTCAATCACAAGAGCAGGGTCGTTCTCCCATGATTTGACTGTTTCACAAATGATGGCATTCTAACAGGAAGGGGACAGAATTGCCTAGTGGTTAGAGATGTCGTGTTGGCAGGGCACTTTTGCTGGTTGCCAGCTAAGACGAAGGGTGTGTCTTTGGGAAATTGCCTTACTCTCCCTGGATTTCCATTCCTCCCATTCTTGGTCGTTTCAAAGAAGACACGCTAAGCTCAATTAACGTATCCATGAGATACTATCTAAAGCTTTCTTGTTAAAGGGTGCAATAGGTAATCAAGATCACTGTTCATGCACTTTAATCCAGAAAGCATGCATCAGAAACCCACAGGTGACTATTTATGTGGGGATCAGGGGATGGATGCTCCTTCTGCCATCTAAGGGATACAGAGCATCGTGAAGGAAGCATGATCACACTTAAGACATTAGAAGGGAAGAATAGAGCTAGAAAATGGCATTAAAAAAAAAAACTTTGAATTCAAATGAATAGGTCATATAAATAACTTTTTCCCATATTGATCAGTAATAACTGATTTTCTAAACTTAAGATACCAAGATACTGAAGATCTCGAGTGTTTTGAAACAAACAAACATGCAAATATTTGGGGAGAGTTAGTTCAAGGATGAGTAGAAGGCACGCATAGAACTTAGGACAACTTTCAGTTATTCAAATTACCCCCATACCTATGCACATGAAATCGGCAGCTGAAAATGTACTACGATTTGAGGAGTACTAAAAGGCTCATTTGCCCCTCCCCGCCAAAAATATTGTCCCATCTCTAAGATTAAGGTACCTGAAATTCTTTTATCAAGGATTCAGTTAAGTATTGCTGTCTTTTATAAGGTAAAAAAAAAAATTCTTAGGAAAATTAATAAATTAAGCCACTGGTACCTAACTGTAAATTAATGTATTAAATGTTTTCCATCTCAGGGGAAACCCAAAGGATGTTGTATTAATATTATATTAATTCTTTTGTTTTCTACTTATTTCATACCTTTCTCCAAGAGCTTCCCTCATAATTATTTCACTCTTGATCCGAAAACTAAGGAGCCTTTAGGACAAGCTATTTCCTTCTCTTTATGGAATGCTTGGATTAGACAATACCATCTAGATTTCCTCTAGACCCTTGAGAGTCACGTAGAAAGCTGAAATCACTATCCTTCTCCTTTTAAATCCACTCTCCTTCCTGAATTCCTTTTTTTTTCCAATTACTGGTGGAACATTATGCACCTCATCAACCAAGCAAAGCTCATAGAAGTTATCTTCAGGTTCCCTGATTCCTTTAGCCCCTCCATCTAATCAAGTTTGGTCCTTTTAACTTCTTTCATTTTTTAAATCTCTCCAGCCCTTTCCATCCCCATTGTCATATGCTGTAGTTGAAGTCACAGGGAGTTTTTAAAGAGTTTCATACTTGGTCATACTCAGTCACTGGTTCCACCACATCCACTTCCTTTCCAATTACCTTTTGGATGCTACCAGAGTAATTCTCTAAAAATATGTTTCAGCTTTTCCTTAAAGTTCTCTAGTGCTTCCCCATTGTGAAGTTGACGTCTGTACTCTTTATCGTGGCATGCGAAGCCCTTGACGGCCTGGCCCTGCTACCTCTCCAGGCTTCTTTCCCAGATCTTGGAATGATGGATGAAATGTACTCCTGTGGGCATCGGTCTACCAGCAACACAGGGGCATTTCACATCTCCATGTCCTAACCTATTGTACCTAGATGCCCTTTTCTTTCCTTCCTGCTAGTTGAATCCTCATTCACTGTTCAAAATCTTGCTCAGGGATCACTTTCTCTAATCCATTTCCCCACACTCCCTTCTCTCACAACCACCTCCTATCACTTGCAAAGTTAATCACTCACCCCTCCATGCTATTTCTTTGCCTTAGTCATTTAGAGGTTAAGATCTCAGATACGGACCCATGTTGCCTGGCTTTGAATTCCAGATCTGCCCCTTACTGGTGCCTCAGTTTCTGACTACATAAAATGGGGATAATAGTAGTCCTTCCTTCACAGGACTATTATGGGATTTGGTGAGCTGACACATATAAAGGCATTATTCTAAAGAGTTCCTGGCTCACAGAGAGTACTATAGAAGTAAAAGCTATTATTATTAATTCATAATTTCACATATCACACTATTTCATAACTACATACACTTGCATTAACTGTCTTCCTTTTTAGCCTATGAGCTCCTTGGAGTCCTTGGAGTAATCAACTTGTTTCAGTGTGCCCAGGACTCTCCCAGTTTTAACTCTAATTCCTGCATCCTGGGAACCCTTCAGACCCCGGCAAACCAAGACAGTTGGTCACCCTAAGAGGAACCCTGCCTTATTCACTTTTGAATCCCCAGAGTCTATCATGGGATACATAACTTAGATCTAAAAGTAGATCATTCATAAGGCTTTACTGAACTACAGAATCAATATTGTCTTTCTACCTTCTTTCTCATAAACATGCTTTAAAACTTCAAAAATCAGTCTTCTTGCTCTGAAGTCACAGCTGACTTTTCAAAACTTATCACTGAGTAACTGAATATATTATTATTTTTTTTAATGCACAGGAACTGGAAAGGATGCTTCCACCTTATTATATATCATCAGTATGATAGAATTGGCGGCCACACGTTAGCAATCAAAGACATACCTGTCACGTTAATAGCAAGTGGAGAATAGGAGGGGGAGGTCATACTTTCTCTTCTGTCTAGTGACAGGCAAGTAAGTTGCAGTCTGAAGGTCCCTAGTTCACATCACAGCCTGAAGAGTAATCTTGTCCCTGTCAGAAATGTTCCCTTGCATGAATGTATCTGTCTACCCAGCTGTCACAAATGGCTAGAGCTCCTGTTTCTAATATGCTTTGTTTTATAACTGCTCCTCATCTAAACTGACTCAGATCTTTTTTCACAGTACGAATACAATAAGAAAGTCCCACAACCAATCTCCTATGAAACAGGGACTCTGGACATGCCAGAACTCATAATAAGAGCAAGATCTTGTCTTCAGAATCAAGGTCTAGGAAGAAGAAGCTGACAGGCAGCCAGACCAAGCTCCCTCAGACAGAATAATAGCAGGGTTGCTAAGAGCATGGGCTTTGGAGCCACAGTTCAAATTCTGCCTCCTCTGTTTTACTGGCTGCAGGATCTTGGACAAGTTACCTAACCTCCCCAGGCCTCAGTTTCCTTGTTTGTAAAATGAGACTATAATAACAGTACTGACTTTCTCATAGGGTTTTATTACATTTTGTCTTAGCCTGTGAAAACAAAGCCTGAGACGAAGCCGATTAAGATGTTCTATTAGGTACTGGGAGATACAAGCCCCGGGCATCAGGAGTGAAGGAAAAAGGGAAGTGAGTCAAAGAAAGAGGGGAAAACAAATACAGGTGGTAACTGAACTAGCAAGGCTTCACAGAAAAACACATCTCATTGTTTGCATGTGATTGCCTCCAAGAAGCCCTCAAAACAGTCCATAGGGGATGAATGAATAGGAAATTATCTGCTGGCTACTTCCAGTCTCCTATCTTTCATTGGTCCAGTTTTTCCTATTTATTTTCCAGATATGTTACCCAGTTTCTCAGGGTAGCCATGAGTGAAGCTGGAGCCTTCCTCCATGGATCTGGCTGGGTTAGAGCTGGCTGCAGCTACTGTCACAAGCAAGCATGATGGGGGCCATTCCAGAACCTGCCCTTTACTTGAGACAGCTGGTGGTGTTAGGAGAAAGGATGATGGTTACTTGAGCAAATGGCCAAAGCCCAGGGAACAGGTGGTTTTGAAGTAAATCTGAGGAGGCTCCATTCTCCATAGGTTATTCTTGACGTTTTGGACCTGGATTCTCCAGGCTACTGTTACTCTTTCCTGACAGCTTGGCTCTAGGTGTATTATTCACACATCCTCAAAAGTTTAGCTGAAATCAGGCTGTCACAGAACAGAAGTTTTAAATTTTCATAAAAACGAGTTTATTTTACGGTTCGTGTTTTTTGTGCCTCCTCTAAGAAATCATTGTCTTATTCAAGTTCACAAAGATACTCTTCCTATGTTTTTTTCTAGAAGTTTTATAGATTATGCTTTTGCAGCTAGGTCTAAGATCTATTTCATTTCAAGTTCATTTGTATACATGATATGAAGTAGGGATTGAGGGATTTTTGGTTTGGGGGGTTTTTTTTGTTTGTTTTTTGCATATAGATATCCCATTGTTCCAGCATTATTTGTTGAAAAAAAATTCTTTTACTCTAGTGAATTACCTGGACACCTCTGTCAAAAATCAATTGATTATATATATGTAGGCTACTTATGGACTCTCTATTCCATTTCCTTCATCTATATGTCTATTCTTATTTCATCGTATTTATCTATATAGCTATTCTTACATCAGTATACCACATGTCTCGATTACTATAGCTTTATAGCAAGTCTTGAAATTAAGTAGTGTAAGTCTACCAACTTTGTTTTTCTTTTTCAAAGTCGTTTTGGCTATTTTAGATTCTTTCCATTTTTATAAAAATTTTAGAATCAGATTACAAATTTCTTTTTAAAAGTTCTGCCAGAATTTTTATTGGGATTGTATTGAATCCATAGCTCAAACTGGAAGAACTGACACCTTAACAATACTAATTCATCTGATCTAATTCATGAGCAAGGTCTATCTCTCTATTTATTTAGGTCTTTTAAAATTTCACCTTTTAATGTCATGTAGTTTTAAATATACATGTTTTGTATATATTTTGTTATATTTATTCCCAAGTATATTTTTGTAGATTAAATTATTCTACAGAACTTTCATGTCATCTGCAAATGAAGACTGTCTCGCTTCTTTCTTTCCAATCTTACTTCTCTATTTTCCTTGCCTTAGTTCACTGGCTAGAATGCTCAGTACAATAGAAAAAGTAGGAGTGGACATTCTGGCCCTGTTTCTGATCCTAGAAGGAAGCACTTGATCCTTAATCATTAAGTGTAATGTTGGCTATAGACTTTTGCAGAATCTCTTTGTCAGCTTGAGGAAATCTCTTATCTCCTGATTTTTTTTTTCTTTTATCATGAATGGATGTTGAATTTGTCAAATGCTGCTTTTTCTGCTTCTTTTAAAATGACCCTATTATCTTGCCCTTTATTCTGTTAATGTAGTGAATTACATTGATGAGCGATTGAATGTTACACTAATCTTGCTTTCCTAGAATAAACTCTGCTTGATCATGATGCAGTATTCTTTTTGTATATTACTGGATTTTCTTTGCTAACATGTTGTTGATATCTTTTGCTTCTATGTTCATGAGAGACATTAGGTAATAGCTTTCTTTTCTTGTAATGCCTTTTTGGTATCAGGGCAATGCTGGTGTCAAAAATAAAGCCAAAATAAATTTTTGGAAGAGTTTTGTGTAGAATTCGTATTATTTCTTCCTTAAAAGTTTGGTAGTCTGTAACATTTAAAATGACTTTTGTTAAAGACTTTGTGATAAAAAAATTATTAGGATATATATATATATATGTTAGAAATAACTTTTCTATATATATATATATATATGTTAGAAATAACTTTTCCATAGAAATAACTTTCCGTAGAGCATCTCCCCCTGGCTAACTATCCCCTAAAGTCTAATCCTATAGCCATGTTGCAGAGACCAGCCCACCTTCCATTAACAGATCTGTAACCCTTTCTCTTTAGAACTCAGGTCCCCTAAACCTCTCTGAAGAAAGAAAAAAAAAAAAAGAAACATCTTTCTTTAGAGCAAATCCCAAAAGTTTTAATTTTTTTATTAAAATGATACCTTATGTATTGATTAGTAATTAGTATACCCATACAGTGCAGTACTACTCAGCAATAAAAAGTAAAGCACTATTGATAAACAACAATATGGATAAATCTCAAAATAATTAAGTTAAGTGAAAGAAGGCAGATTTAGGGAGGGAAAAAGTACATAGTGGTGATTCCATTTATATAAAATTCTAGAAAATAAAACCTAATGTATAGTTTCAGAAACTGGACCAGTAGTTGCCTGGAAACAGTGAGCCTGAAATAAATAAATGTTAAAAAATATATTTATCGAGCATTTATTTCAGACACTCTGCTAAACAACAGATATGCATTATCTCATTTAAAACTCTAATATCCCTTTTAGACATGAATATTATAATTGAGATGAGGAATACTGTTAATGACGAGGAAATTAAAACTGAGGGAAGCTAAATAACTTACCAAACATCATACAGTTAATAAATACAAAAGCCAAAACCTGAAGTTAGATCAACCTGATATCAAAGTGTCTACTTGCAAAACTGTGCTTAAAACCACTATGATTACCTTGAGGTTAAAGAATGGAATAAAATATAACTATAGATCTCAACCTATGGAGTTTTTCAGCCAAACCGGCTGAAAAAGGAAGGCTCTCTGAGAAGTGACATCTCAGACTTAACACAACAAAAACAGTTTCCCCTGTCAGTTCTCCAGCATCTATTTTACCCATCAGGTATTTCGTTCAACACTTGAGTCTCTTTTTTTTCCAGTTCAATTCAATGCAAAGATATAGAGAGTACTATTGCTATCATTTTCAAGACACTCTTATGGGTGCCTATAGGGATTACATGATATATTAGTAAAGTTTCCAGCAGGAATCATATGCCACATTAAACAGAGTAATTGAGGAGAGGTTAATGTTTTATACTTCTTTGTTACATTTATTTCTATGTATTTTAATCTTTTTAATGTCGTGCCATCATAAATGG
This sequence comes from Pteropus vampyrus, assembly GCF_000151845.1. Lineage (NCBI taxonomy): Eukaryota > Metazoa > Chordata > Mammalia > Chiroptera > Pteropodidae > Pteropus > Pteropus vampyrus. The sequence goes on along the minus strand of NW_011888885.1, from coordinate 820,436 downwards.
AATCGTTTCCTTAATTTCATTTTCATTTCATTGTCTTTTAAATCAGAAAGGAGAAAAGAATGATAAATAAGAGACAGACTTACAGCGTCTTATATTTATACTACCTTTTATAGTTACCTACATAGTCTCTTCACCTATGCTCTTTCTTTCTTCATGTGGATTCGAGTCACTGTCTAGTGTCCTTTTATTTCAGCCTGAAGGACCCCCTTTACTATTTCTTGTAGGGAAGATATGCTACCATATTCTCTGTTTTTGTTTATCTGTGAATGTCTTAATTTCGCCTTCATTTTTGAAAGGTGGCTTTGCTATATAAAGAAAATCTCATTTGACAGTCTTTTTCTTTCAGCACTTTATGTAATTCCACTTCCTTCTGGACTCTCTGGTTTTCTAGTGAAAAATCTGCTGTAAATCTTTTTGAGGATTCCTTGTACAGAATGAGTTATCTTGTTCTTGCCAAGATTTTCTCTTTGTCTTTAGCTTTTGATAATTAAATTATGACGTGTCTAGGTGTGAATCTCTGAGTTTATCCTTCTTGGTATTTATTAAGCTTCTTGGATGTGTGGGTTTGTTTTTTTTGTTTTTTTTTTTTTATCAATTTGGGGAAGTTTTGGCCATCATTTCTTCAAATATTCTTTCTCGCCATCCTCTTTCTTCTTCTGGGACTTGAATTAGATGTACACTGGTACACTTGATGGTATTCCACAGACCCTGAGACTCTGTTCATTATACTCGTTTTTTTCTTTTGCTCTTGAAACTGGATAATCTCAATTGATCTGTCTTCAAGTTTTCTGATTTTTTTTTTCTTCTGCCTGCTTATATCTGATATTGAACCCCTCTAGTGAATTTTTTAATCTATTTATTTTAATTAGTTTCAAGTATACAATACACTGTTAGACATCTATATAGTTCGTAAGATGATTCCCCCAATTGCTCCCTCCCTCCCCTGACCCTTCACCTACCCAACATATTAATGCTAACTGCATTCGCTATGCCATGCTCCCCATCCCCATGACCAACTGTCAACTACTAATTTGTACTTCTTTAACCCTTCACCCCATTCTCCCAGCCCCCCAAACCACTCTCCCCTCTGTCCATCACCAAATTGTCTATTATATTTGTGAGTCTGTTTTTGATTAGTTTGTTCTTTTTATTCCTTAGATTCTGCATATAAGTGAAATCATATAGTGATTATCTTTCTCTGTCTAACTTTACCTTCTAGGTCCATCAAAGCAATCTTTTTCTATCCTCTTCCTTTTAGTCTATGTGTGTTTTTTAATCTAAGTGAATCTTGTATTTTTTCTTCTTAAAGAAGTCCCTCCAACATTTCCTGTAATACTGGCTTGGTGGTGATAAATCCTTTAGCTTATTTTTGTCTGGGAAGCTCTTTATCTGTCCTTCAACTCTAAACGATAGCTTTGCTGGATAAATTATTCTTGGTTGTATATCCTGTGTCTTCATCCTGTTGAATAATTTTTGCCAAGCCTTTCTGTCCTGCATAGTTTCTTTTGAGAAATCAGCAGCCAGTCATATGAATGTTCCCTTATATGTAATTATCTATTTTTCTCTTGCTGCTTTTAATATTCTTTGTATTTAACCTTTGGCATTTTAATTATGATGTGTCTTGGTGAGGACCTCTTTGGATCCCTAATTTTTGGAATTCTCTGAGCTTCCTGGGTTTATGTCCCTTTCCTTCACCAGGTTAGGGAAGTTTTTCATCATTATTTCTTCAAACAGCTGTTTAACATCTTGATTTTCTTCAGTTACGCTGATCAGATGGATATTTGGACCCTTAATAGTGTCCCATATGCTTCTTAAATTATTTTTAT